>NC_138873.1:54888077-55223077 GCF_965194805.1 Balaenoptera borealis
GTGAAGCCTTATATTACTGCTAGAGCTTGTAAAATATAGTTTAATCACACTCATTTATTTACTCATTGATTCACTTTATTCCCTCTTTCAACAAATACTTTCTGAGCTTTTTCTCCGGTGTCGTTCTAGACTAGGAGGGATCCCTCCACGATCCGTGAACGTGGGTTCCTACCCGCAAGACGTTCCTTATGCCAGCATGTGAGAGGTTCCTTGAGCACAGGCTCAAGAAGTGACAAGCCTGTAGGATCTCTGAGGACAGGGAGAGGCACTGACTTACCATGTGGTGAATTGGCTCTAAGGGAATGAAATTTTGCTAATTGGTTGTTGAGTTGGTCTTTCTATATTTGTGATTTTCCTTCTATGTTTGTGATCTGTACAAATTGATTTTCTGTAACATAATAGATGTGCAATAAATATTTGTTGAATGAATTAATAAAAAGACATGACTCCAGACTCCTCCGTAATTTTCACCACTGTAATCCCAAATATCCCGATAAGATGCAAACCTTGCAAAGCAATAATCTTTCAGTGTTTGTTGAAATTTCCTTAGATCTGTTTGTTCCCAAGAAAAAAATGATTCAGAATAATTTAACAGAGACCTATGTATCCTGCTTTTTCCAATCATACCATTTTATCATATTTGCTTCAAATCTATTTAAACAATTCAGTTTACACTTTAATCAAATTTTATGTGTAAAGAAAGACTAAAATTGTTAAAAGAAATACTTGATGTGAAAAACAGTGCCACTTTCCTTCTCATAGTTTTTTGCTCTTTGGGGGCAACCATTTTCAAATATTTTACTATTTACTTATTTGGCTTGTAATGCTACTTACTGATTTCTTAGTTTTGACTCCCCATAGCTGTTTTTCAACCTTCGACCCCATCCATACAATATTTGGGACATACTTACATAAAAAATTATTAGCTATTTATCGGAAATTCAAATTTAATGGGGTGTCCTGTATTTTTATTCACTAAACCTTGCAACCCTGACCTTCTAACCACACACAAGAACACTTCCTGCCCCAAGCTTTTTTTTTTCCCCTTGGGGTATAGTTGCTTTACAATGTTGTGTTGGTTTCTACTGTACAACGCAGTGAATCAGCTATATGCATACATATATCCCCTCCCTCTTGGACCTCCCTCTCTCCACCCATCCCATCCATCTAGGTCACCACAGAGCACTGAGATGGGCTACCTGTGCTATACAGCAGGTTCCCACTAGCCATATGTTTTACACGTGGCAGTGCACATACATCAATCCCAATCTCCCAATTCATCACCACCCCCTGTCCACATGTCCATTCCCTACGTCTGTGTCTCTATTCCTGCCCTGCAAATAGGTTCATCTGTACCATTTTTATAGACTCCACATCCATGCATTAATATACAATATTTGTTTTTCTACTTCTGACTTACTTCACTCTGTATGATAGACTCTAGGTCCATCCACGACTCTACAAATGACCCAATTGTGTTCCTTTTGATGGCTGAGTAATATTCCATTGTATATATGTGCCACATCTTCTTTATCCATTCATCTGTCAATGGACACTTAGGTTGCTTCCATGTCCTGGCTATTGTAAATAGTGCTGCAATGAACATTATGGTACATGACTATTTTTGAATTATGGTTTTCTCAGGGTATATGCCCAGTAGTGGGATTGCTGGGTCATATGGTAGTTCTATTTTTAGTTTTTTAAGGAAACTGAATACTGTTCTCCATAGTGGCTGTATCAATTACATTCCCACCAACAGTGCAAGAGGGTTCCCTTTTCTCCACATGCTGTCCAGCATTTATTGTTTGTAGATATTTTGATGATGGCCATTCTAACCAGTGTGAGGTGATACCTCACTGTAGTTTTGATCTGCATTTCTCTAATAATTAATGATGTTGAGCATCTTTTCATGTGCCTCTTGGCCTTCTGTATGTCTTCTTTGGAGAAAAGTCTATTTAGGTCTTCTGCCCATTTTGGATTGGGTTGTTTGTATTTTTGATATTGAGCTGCCTGAACTGTTTGTATATTTTGGAGATTAATTCCTTGTCAGTTGCTTCATTTGCAAATATTTTCTCCCATTCTGAGGGTTGTCTTTTTGCCTCGTTTATGGTTTTCTTTGCTGTGCAAAAGCTTTTAAGTTTAATTAGGTTCCATTTGTTTATTTATTTATTTTTATTTTCATTACTTTAGGAGGTGGGTCAAAAAAGATCTTGCTGTGATTTATGTCAGAGAGTGTTCTGCCTGTGTTTTCCTCCAAGAGTTTTATAGTGTCTGGTCTTACATTTAGGTCTTTAATCCATTTTGAGTTTATTTTTGTGTATGGTGTTAGGGAGTGTTGTAACTTCATTCTTTTACATGTAGCTGTCCTTTTCCCAGCACCACTTATTGAAGAGGCTGTCTTTTCTCCATTGTATAGTCTTGTCTCTTTTGTCATAGATTAGGTGACCATTGGTGGGTGGGTTTATCTCTGGGCTTTCTGTCCTGTTCCATTGATCTATATTTCTGGTTTTGTGCCAGTACCATACTGTCTTGATTTCTGTAGCTTTGTAGTATAGTCTGAAGTCAGGGAGCCTGATTCCTCTATCTCTGTTTTTCTTTCTCAAGATTGCTTTGGCTATTTGGGGTCTTTTGTGTTTCCATATGAATTGTAAAATTTTTTGTTCTAGTTCTGTGAAAAATGCCATTGGTAATTTAATAGGGATTGAATTGAATCTGTAGATTGCTTTGGGTAGTATAGTCATTTTCACAATGTTGATTCTTCCAATCCAAGAACATGGTATATCTCTCCATCTGTTTGTGTTGTCTTTGATTTCTTTCATCAGGGTCTTATAGTTTTCTGCATATAGGTCTTTTGCCTCCTTAGGTAGGTTTATTCTTAGGTATTTTATTTTTTTTGTTGCAATGGTAAATGGGATTGTTTCCTTAATCTCTCTTTCTGATCTTTCGTTGTTAGTGTATAGGAATGCAAGACATTTCTGTTCATTAATTTTGTATCCTGCAACTTTACCAAATTCATTGATTAGCTCTAGTAGTTTTCTGGTAGAATCTTTAGGATTCTCTATATTTAGTATCATGTCATCTGCAAACAGTGACAGTTTTACGTCTTCTTTTCCAGTTTGGATTCCTTTTATTTCTTTTTCTTCTCTGATTGCCATGGCTAGGACTTCCAAAACTATGTTGAATAATAGTGGCAAGAGTGAACATCCTTGTCTTGTTCCTGATCTTAGAGGAAATGCTTTTAGTTTTTCACCATTGAGAATGATGTTTGCTGTGGGTTTGTCATATATGGCCTTTATTATGTTGAGGTAGGTTCCCTCTGTGCCCACTTTCTGGAGAGTTTTTGTCACAAATTGGTGTTGAATTTTGTCAAAAGCTTTTTCTGCATGTATTGAGATGATCATATGGTTTTTCTCCTTCAGTTTGTTAATATGGTGTATCACATTGATTGATTTGCCTATATTGAAGAATCCTTGCATCCCTGGGATAAATCCTACTTGATCATGGTGTATGATCCTTTTAATGTGTTTTTGGATTCTGTTTGCTAGTATTTTGCTGAGGATTTTTGCTTCTATGTTCATCAGTGATATCAGTCTGTAATTTTCTTTTTTTATGATATCTTTGTCTTTTTTTAAAATAAATTTATTTATTTATTTATTTTTGTTTTTGGCTGTGTTTGGTCTTTGTTTCTGTGTGCAGGCTTTCTTTAGTTGCAGTGAGCGGGGGACACTCTTCGCTGCAGTGCATGGGCCCCTCACTGTTGTGGCCTCTCCTGCTGGGGAGCATGGGCTCTAGACGCACAGGCTTCAGTAGTTGTGGCACGCAGGATCAATAGTTGTGGTGCACGGGCTCAGCTGCTCTGTGGCATGTGGGATCCTCCCATACCAGGGATCAAACCCACGTCCCCCGCACTGGCAGGCAGATTCTTAACCACTGCGCCACTAGGGAAGCCCTCTTTGTCTGGTTTTGGTATCAGGGTGATGGTGGCCTAGTAGAATGAGCTTGGAGTCCTTTGTCTGCAACTTTTTGGAAGAGTTTGAGAAGGCTGGGTGTTAGCTCTTCTCTAAATGTTTGATAGAATTCGCCTGTGAAGTCATCTGGTCCTGGACTTTTGTTTTTGGAAGATATATATATATATATTAACATCTTTATTGGAGTATAATTGCTTTACAATGTTGTGTTAGTTTCTGCTCTATAACAAAGTGAATCAGCTATACATACACATATATCCCCAAATCTCCTCCGTCTTGTGTTTCCCTCCGACCCTCCCTATCCCACCCCTCTAGGTGGTCATGAAGCACCGAGCTGATCTCCCTGTGCTATGCGGCTGCTTTCCACTAGTTATGTATTTTACATTTGGTAGTGTATGTATGTCCATGCCACTCTCTGACTTCATCCCAGCTTACCCTTCCCATTCCCTCCGTGTCCTCAAATTCATTCTCTACGTCTGTGTCTTTATTCCTGTCCTGCCCCCAGGTTCTTCAGAACCACTTTTTTTTTTTTTTTTAGATTCCATATATATGTGTTAGCATACGGTGTTTGTTTTTCTCTTTCTGACTTACTTCACTCTGTATGACAGACTCTAGGTCCATCCACCTCATTACAAATAACTCAATTTCGTTTCCTTTTATGGCTGAGTAATAGTCCATTGTATATATGTGCCACATCTTCTTTATCCATTAATGTGTCAATGGACATTTAGGTTGCTTCCATGTCCTGGCTATTGTAAACAGAGCTGCAGTGAACATTGTGCTACATGACTCTTTTTGTTTTTTTGGTTTTTTATTCCCTCCTTTTTTTTTTTTTTTAAACATCTTTATTGGAGTATAATTGCTTTACACTAGTGTGTTAGTTTCTGCTTTATAACAAAGTGAATCAGCTATACATATACATATATCTCCATATCTCCTCCCTCTTGCGTCTCCCTCCCACCCTCCCCATCCCACGCCTCTAGGTGGTCACAAAACACCGAGCTGACCTCCCTGTGCTATGCGGCTGCTTCCCACGAGCTATCTATTTTACATTTAGTAGTATATATAACTCCATGCCACTCTCTCACTTCGTCCCAGCTTACCCTTCCCTCTCCCCGTGTTCTCAAGTCCATTCTCTATGTCTTTATTCCTGGCCTGCCCCTAGGTTCTTTAGAACAATTTTTTTCTTTTTTTTTAAGATTCCATATATATGTATTAGCATACGGTATTTTTCTCTTTCTGACTTACTTCACTCTGTATGACAGTCTCTAGGTCCATCCACCTCACTACAAATAATTCAATTTCATTTCTCTTTATGACTAAGTAATATTCCATAGTATATATGTGCCACATCTTCTTTATCCATTCATGTGTCAATGGACACTTACGTTGCTTCCATGTCCCGGCTATTGTAAATAGAGCTGCAATGAACATTGTGGTACATGACTCTTTGAATTATGGTTTTCTCAGGGTATATGCCTAGTAGTGGGATTGCTGGGCCGTATGGTAGTTCTATTTTTAGTTATTTAAGGAACCTCCATACTGTTCTCCATAGTGGCTGTATCAATTTACATTCCCACCAACAGTGCAAGAGGGTTCCCTTTTCTCCACATCCTCTCCAGCATTTATTGTTTGTAGATTTTTTGATGATTGTCATTCTGACTGGTACGAGGTGATACCTCATTGTGGTTTTGATTTGAATTTCTCTAATGATTAGTGATGTTGAGCATCTTTTCACGTGTTTGTTGGCAATCTGTATATCTTCTTTGGAGAAATGTCTATTTAGGTCTTCTGCCCGTTTTTGGATTGGGTTGTTTGCTTTTTTGATATTGAGCTGCTTGTAAATCTTGGAGATTAATCCTTTGTCAGTTGCTTCATTTGCAAATATTTTCTCCCATTCTGAGGGTTGTCTTTTCGTGTTACTTATGGTTTCCTTTGCTGTGCAAAAGCTTTTAAGTTTCATGAGGTCTCATTTGTTTATTTTTGTTTTTATTTCCATTTCTCTAGGAGGTGGGTCAAAAAGGATCTTGCTGTGATTTATGTCACAGAGTGTTCTGCCTCTGTTTTCCTGTAAGATTTTTTTAGTGTCTGGCCTTACATTTAGGCCTTTAATCCATTTTGGGTTTATTTTTGTTTATGGTGTTACGGAGTGTTCTAATTTCATTCTTTTACAAGTAGCTGTCCAATTTTCCCAGCACCACTTATTGAAGAGGCTGTCTTTTCTCCATTGTATAGTCTTGACTCCTTTGTCATAGATTAGGTGACCATAGGTGGATGGGTTTATCTCTGGGCTTTCTATCCTGTTCCATTGATCTATATTTCTGTTTTTGTACCACTACCATACTGTCTTGATTACTGTAGCTTTGTAGTATAGTCTGAAGTCAGGGAGCCTGATTCCTCCAGCTCCGTTTTGCTATAAACGTCTCTTTTAGAACTGCTTTTGCTGCATCCCATTGGATTTGGGTCGTCGTGTTTTCATTGTCATTTGTTTCTAGGTATTTTTTGATTTCCTTTTTGATTTCTTCAGTGATCTCCTGATTATTTAGTAGTGTAATGTTTAGCTTTCATGTGTTTGTATTTTTTACAGATTTTTTCCTGTAATTGATATCTAGTCTCATAGTGTTGTGGTTGGAAAAGATACTTGATATGCTTTCAATTTTCGTAAATTTACCGAGGCTTGATTTGTGACCCAAGATATGATCTATCCTGGAAAATGTTCCATGAGCACTTGAGAAGAAAGTGTATTCTGTTGTTTTTGGATAGAATGTCCTATACATGTCAGTTAAGTCCATCTGTTTAATGTATCATTTAAAGCTTGTGTTTCCTTATTTATTTTCATTTTGGATGATCTGTCCATTGGTGAAAGTGGGGTGTTAATGTCCCCTACTATGATTGTATTACTGTCAATTTCCCCTTTTATGGCTGTTAGCATTTGCCTTATGTATTGTGGTGCTCCTGTGTTGGGTGCATAAATATTTACAGTTCTTATATCTTCTTCTTGGATTGATCCCTTGATCATTATGTAGTGTCCTTCTTTGTCTCTTGTAATAGTCTTTATTTTAAAGTCATTTTGTCTGATATGAGAATTGCTACTCCAGCTCTCTTTTGATTTCCATTTGCATGGAATATCTTTTTCCATCCCCTCACTTTCAGTCTGTATGTGTCCCTAGATCTGAAGTGGGTCTCTTGTAGACAGCATATATATGGGTCTTGTTTTTGTATCCATTCAGCCAGTCTATGTCTTTTGGTTGGAGCATTTAATCCATTTACATTAAGGTAATTATAATATGTATGTTCCTATTACCATTTTCTTAATTATTTTGGGTTTGTTATTGTAGGTCTTTTCCTTCTCTTTTGTTTCCTGCCTAGAGAAGTTCCTTTAGCATTTGTTGTAGATCTGGTTTGGTGGTGCTGAATTCTCTTAGCTTTTGCTTGTCTGTAAAGGTTTTAATTTCTCCTTCGAATCTGAATGAGATCCTTGCTGTGTAGATAATCTTGGTTGTAAGTTTTTCCCTTTCATCACTTTAATTATGTCCTGCCACTCCCTTCTGTCCTGCAGAGTTTCTGCTGAAAAATCAGCAGATAACCTTATGGGGATTCCCTTGTATGTTATTTTTTGCTTTTCTCCTGCTGCTTTTAATATTTTTTGTTTCAATTTAATTTTTGTTAGTTTGATTAATATGTGTCTCAGTTTGTTTCTCTGTGGGTTTTTCCTTTGTGGGACTCTCTGTGCTTCCTGGACTTGGGTGGCCATTTCCTTTCCCAAGTTAGGGAAGTTTTTGACTCTAATCTCTTCAAATATTTTCTCAGACCCTTTCTGTTTCTCTTCTTCTTCTGGGACTCCTATAATTTGATGTTGGTGCATTTAATGTTGTCCCAGAAGTCTCTGAGACTGTCCTCATTTCTCTTCATTCTTTTTTCTTTATTCTGCTCCTCAGCAGTTATTTCCACCATTCTATCTTCCAGATCACTTATTCGTTCTTCTGTCTCAGTTATCCTGTTATTGATTCCTTCTAGTGTATTTTTCATTTCAGTTACTGTGTTGTTCATCACTGTTTTTTGTTCTTTAGTTTTTCTAGGTCCTTGTTAAAGATTTCTTGTATTTTCTCGATTCATGCCTTCAGTCTGTATCCGATATTCTGGATCATGTTTACTATCATTACTCTGAATCATTTTTCAGGTAGGTTGCCTATTTTCTCTTCATTTATTTGGTCTTTTAGGTTTTTACCTTACTCCTTTGTCTGTAACATATTTTTTTGTTGTCTCATTTTCTTCGATGTTTGGGGCTGTGTTCCTGTCTTGCTGGTTTTTTGGCCTGAGGCATCCAGCAGTGGAGTTTGATAGCAGTTGGGTGGAGCCAGGTCTTGGTGCTGAGATGAAGACCTCTGGGAGACAGCACACCAATTAATATTCCCTGGGACCTGAAGTTCTCTGTTGGTCCAGCGGCTTGGACTCAGTGCTCCCACCACAAGCTCAGGCCCGACCCCTGGCCTGGGAACCAAAACCCTGCAAGCCACATAGCACAGCAAACAAAACAAAACAAAACAAACAAACCAAAAAACCAAGAAAACAGCAAACAGAAAAGAGCAGAACAATAACAAAGAATAAAAAATAAAATAAAATTTAAAAAATTTATACACATTAGAAAGAATAACAATAAAAATGAATGAACAAGAAGAAAACAAAACAGAACCACAACAGCAAAACTAAATAAAAAGTAAAAAATAAAATGAAAACAATGAAAAACAATAAGAACAACAAAAATTCCCTGGTACCTCCTGTGTCAATGTCCTTGCCCCCATGGTGAGCTATGGCCTACTTCCACCTCCCCAGTAGGCCTCTAAAACCTCTACATAAGTCTCTGGACCAGCTGTGTCAGCTCCACCTCTGTGTGTGTTCTGCTCACCAGTGTCTGTTCCTGGAGCTGGTCCAGAGCACACGTACTTGTGTAGGCCAGTGCCCGCAGGGGCCAACACAGCTGGAGGAGTCCTCGGAGGGGGCAGTGCTTGGCCTGCCTGGATCCACGTGGCCAGAGGAGACCCTGTCAGGGGCAGCACTCAGGCTGCCAGGACCTACAGGGAGGCTTTGGAGGAGGCGGGGCTCTGGGCCAGGGACCCACGTGGCCAGAAGAGGCCCTGGTGGAGGGTGGCTCAGGACCAGGATCTGCACAGCTGGAGGGGGCCCTGGTGAGTGGGGCTTCAGGCCCAGGACCCCAGCAGGCTCACCGGGACCCAAATGGGAGGGTGAGATGCTGGCCGCGTTCCCCTCCAGTCCCCCAATTCCCTGAAGGTCCCTCTCTGTCCCTGCTGACCCCCTTGCTGAGAGTGGGCCCCTCTGAGCATAGGAACCTCTCCCCTCCCCCAACCCCTCCTCAGGGGCACTGGTCCTCTCCCGCCTCCTTTCTTCTTCCCTCCCTCCTTCCCTCCCACATTGTACCTGGTCGCATGGGGGTTCTTCCCGTCCTCTTAGGTATCCAAGGACCCCCTCCAGTGCCCAGTAGGTGCCCCAGCTGCGAAGAGATGCAAACTCTGCATCCTCCTGCTCCCCCTAAGCTTTAACTTCAGTTACATCTTAATTTTTGTTTGATCACTTTTTAATGTTTATGTTCTGAGGAGTGTGCAAATACTTATCAAAGCTGAGCTAGAGAGCATTTAAAATATCATTCACTTTCTTTCCCATTTTTTGTTTGTTTGTTTCCTTGGATTGAAAATTGGTTTTATGTTTGCTTAATTTTCTTTGTATCTACCACTAATTTACCCTCAAGCATTGCCAGTTGTGTAATTATTGTCTCCATATGTTCAGTTAAGTTTACTTCTTGAAGAAATTTCTCGTGGAGACTTCTATTCTGCACTAGTCTCAGGAGATTGTTCTCTGGACCTGCTGCATGGCTGAAATATTGGAGAAACTTCATCCTGGGGACCCCTACCTCTGCTATCCTGTGAGGAATCTTCTGGTTTGGGGGTCTCTTGTCTTTATTTTTGTGTACTACCTCATTTCAGTGGGATTTCCATGAGAAAGCTTGCCTGGAAGGTAAATGGATTGAAAATTTGCACATGTGGAAATGAGTTTATTCTACATTCACACCTGATTATCCTTTTGGCCAAGAATAGAATCATATGTTGGGGATTATTTTGAAAGCATTGTGATAGTACTTTCTAGCAATGTTGCTGTTGAGAGCTAAATGCTATCTTGAAATTGGATTCTTTCTGTCCCAGGTATTGTGAAATTTTTACAATGGTGTGTGTGTTCCTATGTGGGTCTATGTTCAGTTATTTTGGATTCTTGGTGGGTATCTCAGCCTCCAGACAAATTTAGGAAAAAAAAGTTCACACTTATTCAACAAGTAAATAACATTTAGAACCAATTTCCATGAGGAATGTCAACTTTTCTGCTCTTGGCTTAAAATGATCAAATTACATATTTTTTTCTTATTATTTAACACCATGCAGAAGACTTCACTTAAAAAACATAAGTACTAAAATCATTCCTAATAAAAGTCCAAAATATTTGGAACACAAGATTTACATTTTTGCCTACCATTTGCCCACATCACCCATCATTTAAAATTTAAACCCAATTTAAAATTAAAATCTAAAGTTCTAAAGATTGAAGCTAAAATGGTTTTGCCTAATATTAGCTTTTGTTAAACAGATATTTGGCATAAAAACCAAATATTTGTTATGACCATATATATTTTAAATACCTGAGTCAACACAGTTCTCTTGTTTTAAAAGTTCTGAATTTGATCAAATTTAATTTTGTGGAAAAGGAGTGCTGAAAGCTACACAGACTTTGGAACCTGGGATGGTTTTGAATTTTGGTTTTCCCAGTAATCAATGCGAACTTAGAAAATGAACTTAACCTCATTGATTGTCACCTCTTAAATGGTTTATTTTATGGAATGGCAAATAAAAAATAACAATTCCCAAAGTACTTTGTGCCTACCACGTAGTCCACACTCACTAATAACAGTTCTTCCGGATGTGTGCTCCTGGTATGGCTGTGAAGAAGAAGCATCAGGAGATGACCCGACTCTCCAGGAGCATGCTTTTCCTTCTGTGAAAAAAATCTGAAGAACTTTGGAGAAATAATAGACATCTTATAGCTGTCAAATATCTAATTACAATTTTGGGGAAAATGAATGTTTAAATATTAAAAAGAACAATTTGAGAAAATCAATCATTCATTATTTTCGAGAAAATTGCTTTAGCTGCAGCAAGTTGATCAAAAAGAACATATTTTTTTTCTAAAGATTCATGGATTTTTAGATTATTTCTGAATAACATCTCCCAAAGAAAGTGAATAAATATCCAGTTTTTAGCAATAGTGCTTTTCATTGTGTTATAAACTAAAGAACAGTAATAGTTAAGACCTTCGTGAATAATCTATATTGCCGTAAGTCCTATAGTGATCAGTTTCACATATAATATGCTGCCTTTCAAAATATATCTTATGTTTTGCAAAGAAACAGTTAAAAAATTTCTCACTGCTGTATAGTGAAGCATAACCGATAGATACCTGGCAGCACAATACCTTGACTCTGATGATCTGGAGAACTTTTATTTAGCAAACATCTATCAAAAGATATTTCTATTATCAAACAAGAACTTTCTTTTTAACATGAAACAATTTTTTTCATCTTCCTTTTTCTCCTTCTATTATCGTTTGTTGATATATCTGCTGGAATTTGTTAGAGATTTTGTTAGAGAAATCAGAAAAGTCTATTTTAATAGAATTATCAAAGGAAAATATTAAAATATGAATAACAGCAATAATGATAATATCTGATTTTTTATTTGAGAAACTTTATGAAGAAAATGTACTGGGTTTTTCGTAGAGAAAAGCTTTTGTTTTCTCTTGGACAGATTCTGGTCTGCGCCTTTCATTTCTGAAACAGTTTTAGTTGAGGGTTTAGTTTTACGTTGTATTTTTTAAAGGCAACTGACATTCCAAGCAGAATTGCTGTAGTGGGCCTGAGACTCTTTTACATCACTGCATGGGAATATTTTCCATGCTACTAATCCCCAGTGGGTGCATTTCACCCACCTTAAATGGGATATTTCTAAACATTACTATTTCAACCAAAGTTATTTGATAGATTGCTATTATTTATTGATACTGTATAAGTCTTGCTGCCAACATAACCTTAGTAAGTCACTACAAGTCCACTGGGTAAGCTGTTTTTCCATTTCTTAGCTTTAGTGCCTGTGCTGTATGGATTTGGCATTTAATAAATCACTGGAGGGCCAGCAAACACACTATATTCCTGTAGTTGAGACTGTCTAGACAAAAGTGCATGGAGAGATCTTTCCACTCGAAGTAGCGGGAGAGCATTTGTTTGCCACAAATTGGTTCTGAATCAATTGCTCAGAAACTTGGCATATCCAGGCTTACTTGGATACAGGAGGAGGGCAAGACTAAGTGCTGCATGGGGTGCTTTTCTGCCTTCTAGTTTAATTGCATAACCAAGAAGCACTACCTAAGAAACAGCAGTCCTGTGGGAAAATGGCCTAGAATTCTGCCCTTTTCAGACTTAAGAGTTATTATACCAGTCTTTCTGTGATATGACCTTCGTTTACAAAATCTATGAAAGGTTTCTTGGGAACTAAGCAAGCGATACTATTAAGGGTGTGCAGTAAGAAAAAAAGGAAGGAGAGAATATGATTTCTTTTCAGATAGACATATTATGTATGTGTGTGTATGTTTATGTTTCCCCTGTGGAACTTTAATGTGTGTGTGTGTTAGAGAGAGGTCTTTAGTGAGCCTCAGTGATCCAGGATTGTGTTAGGGCTTCATTTTGCCTTTTCAACTAGACCAGTACTAGTCCTCTTGCTGTTCTTGGATGTCAAATCAGAACATGGTGAATTTCTGAAAAATGTGAGTTTCAGTGTATCCCTTGACTAACCAAGCTATTCTGTTGCTTATTCTATGTTCGTTCTTTTGGACTCACTGCTCTTTTCTGTTCATTGTGTAGCACCCAAAATTTTTGCTTAGAATATCCTCTTTGATTGACTTCCTTATATTTAAGGTGTTTTTGGCAAAGGAAAGAATTATGGAAATAACTCTAGGATCATTCAAGTCTTTATGACACCAATAACAGAATTATATTCAGAAGCATTTGGATTACATATCTTAACCATATATGACCATGATATTTGGCCCCATAAATGGATTTGAGACTCCATCTCTACATAAAAAGAAAAGAATACTCGCCACAAATGTCCATTTTTTGGGACGTGTTCTCACTACAGGTGACCTGTAATGTGCACTGGCTCAGCTGTATAAAAGTTCATTTGACTGTTTTTGTATGAACGTATTTTTCAGCCTAAATTATCCACTTGTGAAAACTCCTCAAATTCTGCCTTCATTTCTGCTTTTCATTTCAAGACATTTGAATGTTGAAGAAATTATTGGACAAGTGAATAAATAAATGCATTTGAAGGGTACAAGTGGACAGCAGTAATGCTCAAATTTAAGTCCCAAGTTACCTGAGAGCAGAATGAGCATCTCCCATCATGAACATTGTATGTACTTCTTGAGATTTAGGTGAAAGCAGAAATCAGGTGTGTTATACCTTGCCTAGAATAAAGTTTTTCAGTAGTGATAGTAGAATTCCTCCCACTTTCTTTAAACAGGCTTAAATTCCATTGTGTCTTAAAATAATTATGTACAGCAACTCTTGTGATTGTGTTATGTCTTTGACTTTAAAACACTACTCAATCCAGATTCGTAAATGCTCACGTCGTCTTCTAACGATGTGATTATGCTCATAATCGGGCACCCTTATGAGTGTGACCCAATGGACCTGTGACTGCCTGTCAGAGTATTTGTGTTTATAGAGTTATCATCAGCTGGAGGCAGATTGGATGATTACAGGTTTGGAGAGATGGGCAGGTATCCAGAAGGCTCTTCTTGTATCCAAGTAACTACCTGGCACATCTTTTGCCAAAATATTTCTCTTGGCTAAGGGTTCTAGACCTTCTCCTTGGAGAAAGTTTGGCAGATTTCATTTCTATGACACATACAGGGTTGGGCCAAGAAGAGATCTCTGAGACTCTGGAAAGGGAAATGAAGGAAGGAAAAAAGAGTTTCTGAAAGCATTAATTGGGAGGGGGAGAAAGGCAAATTGAAGGGGTAAAGGTCTTAGGGGGAAATTTCTCTGTAGCATTACCTATGGTTAGTTATTCTTATTTAAAACAAACATTTCTTGACTTGTCCTATTTTTTTCACTTAGAATCCAAGTTTTTCAAGGACAGAGACTTAATATTTTAAGTTCATATGTACAAGATGGGATGATTGGGTTTTTATTCTTCATAATCCATAGTAAAAATCAACCTCTTCCACCACTAAAATCAGTCGGATAAAAAAATTTCACAAATTAATTCTTAAATTTCAGTCAAGAGGAGAAAACATTGAAAAATATCCTATAACAAGAAAATATTTCTTTTAGAAATAAAATAAAAAAGAATCCTTTGGAAAAATGTTCCTTTTTTTTTCTCTTTTCCATATGTTTTGAGCATACGGATGCCTGGAATAAATTTAACCTGGAGGACATTCTTAAAAGGCAGATAAAACAAAGAATTCTTATGTATGATTGACAAATCTCAAGAGTGCTAATTTGGAAGAATGCTAATAAATAAGGATGCTTCTGTGTGTTTGGAATGCTTATCTAAATCCTCTTTCAGCTGCCAGCTGAACCTGTGAACACTTTGGCCAAGTTTTGTGGGTATAATTCCCCCCTCTTCCTTTGTCCAGATGCATCATTGCTGAGAACATTTGGGGTGATTAAGTATTTGGTGTATCTGGATCATGTATAGCTAGTCAATTTGGGGAAATGGGGGCACCTGTCATAACCTAATCATTTGCAGACCTCAGATTAACTCTATCAACATTAACTTTCCTGAAAGAGATATTGTGTGCAGTAGCTGCCGAGAATCATGAAACTGCAGCTCAGAAAAAGTCTTTTAAATTTTTTGTTTGTAATAATAATATGATAATAAGGACTGACATTTTTATATCATTGCTTTGATATATACTGACTCATTGAATCCTCATGGCACTCAGATTACAAATGGATCTTATCCCTATTTTATAGAGGAGGCCCAAGACAAAGTGGTTTGCCCAAAGTTGCACATAACTGTGCAGAGTCATGCTTTTAACTCAGTTTGCCTCGAAAGTCCGGATGTAACCGCCATGCTGTATTGCTGTAATCTGCCCAGAGAGAAAGTAGCTTGAATGAAGCGGCCATAGAAAGTGTATGGTAAGGGGCATCTCTCAGCCACGAGGCACAGAGAGGCTTTAAGAATCTGGAGCTGGAGCTGGTGGGTGGACACCCTCACGGACCAGGGTGGCCACACCTTATTTCTCCCTCTGTCTCTCTCATGGTCTCATATCTGCATCTCTTTCTACATCTGCTTTACCTGCCAGCTTTTCCTCTGTGGTGCATGTGGATAAAAATGGCCACTTCCACCTGAACTCTACACTGGAATTCAAGAATTCTGAGCTCTGCTTCTGGCCTCATCCCTGGTCCAGTCATCTGAAAGGGATGTGGAGGGTATGAATGTCGGAGAGGATGCAGCTCTTAGAGAATGCACCATATTAGGAAGGCAACAAAACGTCTGCTACAGAGGGGCATGTTCAAGCGTTTTGGGACAGCAATTGTTCCATGAGACCCCACTGCTTAAGTACTGTGCACAGTGGTATTACTCCGTGTTAAGTAATCCCATTTCCATCCCTCAGAACTCTTTCTACAGGAAGATTTTATGTTCCTACCCTATTGCCCTAGGGTCATTTGACTTGATTTGGCCAATGAAATGCCAGTAGAGGTGCCATGTGGCACTTTTGAGCGGAAGATTTAAGAGCCAGCCTGCGGTTCTCCATACCTCTCCCCCATCTGCCATGATGCTTGATTGGCAAAATCCCAGGCAGAAGGAGTAAAGATGTGATGGAGCAGGGCTACATGTGCCATGATGGACAGGTAGACCTGAGGAAGAAATAAACATTTGCTCTTTCAAGATTGAAAATCTTAAGATTTAAAATCCTTGAGATTTTAGAGTAGTTTGTGTTCATAGTTTATCCTGACTGAAAGTAATATGTAATATGGTCTAAACCAAATCATATAAAAATTATAGAAACAGCAGTCATTTAACCCCATTTAAGCACATATCACCCCATTTAAGTAGAGCTTTTAGTGACCACATATATTCTAATTTTACCACGTTGGAATATCTAGTTGGTGCCTACTCTCATATCCTAAGGCCCAGTCTTAGACAAAATGATGAAGCCAGCAAATTGGTTGTTTAGTTCCTGTAAGTCCTCCTTCCCTTACCTTTGTGCTCTGCTTGCACAGGGATCTCTACCACTGAGAGGGCACAGCCAGACTGCCCTTGGCCCCTGGACCTCACCTTTTCTTGCTCCCAGGATGCCATCTCAAGCTCACCTCTTCACTGTTCCCCTCTTATATACTATCTTTTCTCAGGCTCAGATTCCATATAGTATAAGTGTATTATTCAGAGTTCTCCAGAGAAATAGAACCAACTTGATAGATGATAATAGTCATAGCTATAGATATAGAGGAAATGTATTATAAGAACTGGCTCATGAGGTTATGGAAGCTGAGACGTCCCACAGTCTGCCATCTGCAAGCTGGAGGACCAGGAAGCCAGTGGTGTAATTCAGTTCAAGGCTGAAAGCCTGAAAGCCAGGAGCTGCGATGTAAAAGGGCAGGAAAAGATAGACGTCCCAGCTCAAGAAGAGGGAATTCACCCTTCCTTCACCTCTTTTTGCTCTGTTTGGGCCCCCAGTGGATAGGATGGTGCTCACCTACCTTGGTGAGGGCAGGTCTCCTTTACTCAGTCTACTGCATCAAATGCTAATCTCTTCCAGGAACACCCTCACAGACACATCCAGAAATAATGTTTTACCAGCCCTCTGGGCCCCCCTTAGCCCAGTCAAGTTGACACATAAAATTAACCATCACAATAAGGCAAAAGTTCACTCGTATTCTATTATAGCACTGTCTAATAGAAATGTGCTGCATTATGTAATTAAAATTTTTATACTAAAAATTCACATTAAAAGAGTGAAAAGAAATAGGTGAAAGGAATTTTAATAATGTATCTTATCAAACACATATCCAAAGTATCATTTCTATATGTAATCAGAATAAATATTATTAATGAGATATTTTTCACTCTTTTTTTTTCATACTAAGTCTTTGAAATCTGGTGTGTTTTTTGCACTTATAGCACATCTCAGTTTGGACCAGCCACATTTTAAGTACATAAGAGCCATATGTGCCTAGTGGCCTCAGTATTGGACAGCACAGCTCTTTAACATCCAATCCATTCATACACAGTTAACAGGATGCCATTCTTCTTACCCTTCTTATTGTTTTGTAGCAATCTCCTGGGGGTAATGCATGTGCTTCTGTCGTTTAACCAAAGAAGTGACTACCAGTGAGAACTTTCTGGCAGACAGGTTTCCAGAGGAGAGAGATCTCTGCCCTAGCTATATATCTATTGAGCATCTGGCCCTGCAGTTTTCTAGATCTTTCTGACAATGGAACTTGCCCTCTATTCCTTCTGGTCCAACACTGTGACCCAGGCACCTCGTGGAAAATTAGAAACAGATTGTCAGGTTTTCCTTTGGTGCATAGCGTATGGATTTGTAGGCTTTGGGTGTTGTTGGAGCTACAATTTTATGAAAAGTCCATTTGATTTTTGATCCTGCCTGTTGAACCAAAACCTAGAAGATGGGATTGTCTGGGTCCTAGAGGGAGGTGGTTTCATAGGGATGGAGATGTCATAGCACAGGTTTGCAGGGAAAGTAGATGGGAGAGTTCCATTTCTATCCTGTCCCTGTTCCCTAACCTCAGCCTCTTCAGTTTGGAAGGTGTGTTTTGTTGCATTCTAGTAATGTGAAAGGGGGAGGTCAATTAATAGTAACAACCTTGAGAGAGAGAAAAACATCCAGTGCAGAAAGCGAGATAATATCATGAAAAGCAAAACAGAACAGTGTTTAAAAAATTCTCTAATGGCTGCTCCAAAGCCAATTTAAACCTTTATGCAAAGGAGTAATTTAAACGATTCATGATAAAAGTTGAACGAATTTATCCAATCATCAGTCAGGATGCCAAATGATGGTGTTAGAAGAATTGCACATCAATGGGGAAAATCAAGTTATTTCACATAGCAACTGGGTTTTTATCCAAATCATTATCCAAATCAAATAACCAAAATGAGAAAAAGTTATGTCTTTCACAGCCATAAATTAACAATAGTGGGCTCTATTGCATTTTTAATTGGCAGCATCTTTTCCTTCATATACCCAAATATGGATTCCGGAAGTATCTCTTTAGCTGTCTGGGCATTTTTATAATGCTTATCATTATAAAACTGTAGAATAAAGGGAGGTAAAAATGGGACCACAAGAGACAAAAGCTTTTGTGAGGGTGTGAATTACATGCTTTAATGTCATTAAGCCATTAAAAAATTCAATTTCTATGTAGTGTTAAAACCAATTTTTAAAGTCAACTACCTACCAATTAATGCAAAAATAAATGGGGTTGTTATGAGAATTAGTTTTCAGCTTTGAAGAAGGTTTGTTTCAGATGTCAAGGATTTGTCCTAATGAATACTGGAATCAGTGAATGTTTCCCAGCAGAAAAGGAAATTTCTGAATATGAGAAAAATCATATGGTCTTTTTTTTTAACAAAGGCAGTTAGTGGGTGATAAAGAGTGTTAGAAGCACTTAATATTTTCAATATTTGCTTTGAAAATTGGATAAAATCCATACCACTGATAAAACAGTCTTTTTCTAGAAGCTAATTAGGTAGTGCCCTGCAGAGACTGATGTGCTTCCTTACAGTAAACAGAAAGCTAAGACCCCCAAAATCCAGGGAATACATCTTGGTGGTGTAGAATAAGGGTTTCATTGCTGCCTGAGACATGGAGCTGCAGCCATGGTCCCCTACACACATGCCAAGGTGGCCAGAGGAGGCCTTATGTTTGGGGAAAGAGGTAAAACTAAAAAGGTCCTTTATTCACCTGACTCCTCAATCTGAGTTTGTAAACAACAACCATTAAGTCCCTGACCCAAGGATTCCATCTTAGGACCTGCCTTAGTGTAAAGTAAAAATGGAAGTAATCCTGATTTGAAAATGTAAGACATTTCAAATTAGCAGGAAGTGAAATGAGATCTTTTCCTGCAGTGTGTACAAATACCAACCCTTAGTGGACCAAGCAGGAGACTTAAATTAGTGAAGGTGGGTGAATATCGGGCCCGGGAGGAAGTGATGGGTTATCCAGAGAGCCTGTGCCTGGCTAAGGGGCATTGACCGCTCAATTAGAGCCCATCATGGCGCTGGGGGAATTTTGGAGAGAGATCAGAATTCCAGATGTTTATGTGAAATTGCCTGATTTGTAAATGTTGGCATCAAATTCAAATTTAAAAATCGAACAAAGTGAAATAAAAAACTCTTTGTGTTGACAAACAAAACCGGCCTATGAGGCAGGTGCAACAAGCTGGCCTTCAAATTGCATTCTCTGTTTTACTGCTTTAAAAAAATCCCTATACTTAGAGAGAAACAAAAGCTCCCTGATCACAATTTTCTTTTTGAAAAGAGTTTAGTGTCTTAAAGTAGGCCTTAATTACTCATCTGTTCTTATTTTATACAAGCCCTGCTCAGGATCCATTTTACTTTGGATTGAGTATTTTCTGAGCTGTGAAATGCTCTCAGAATCCTTAGTCATTTAAGTTTTGCCCTGAAGGTAGATTTTATCATAAAGCTATCTTTAATTCCTTTTCCCGTAAACCATCTCCCACATATTTTTGAAAGTTCATCAATATAAATGTTTGTGTCTGTTTTATTTGTTTATCACGTTTAGAAGGGGAAAAAGATTGATTACAAGGGTCATAAAAGTAATGATGCATTTAATGAAAGCATGTATTTTATAGATAAAATAAACTTTAAAAAATAACTTGAAGCTGGTACCCAAATTAATGGAATGAAATGACCTTCAGAAAGTAATTTCTTTATTTTCAGGTCATTTGAGCCCTTTGCCTGTTTTTATTTATTTATTTTTAATTTGATTTTTATTTTGGTTTGGATGATTTTAGTTACTCTGGGTGCTCTATAAAACTAAACATTTCTTATGAGCCTAGTAAAACGCTAAGTTTTATCATAGTTATTATATTTTAACTGTATATAATCCAAAGGACTTGTTGCTATGGATAAATGCTTGAACATTTTCTTCATTTAAAATATATTTATTGAGTACCCAAAATAGGCTGGGCTGTGTTCTGGGCACCAAATTTCCTGCTTTCATGTAGGTTACATGATTTCATGTAGGTTACATGATTTCATTTAGATTTCAGTTTGGGAAAGCCAATAATAAGTGAATAGAACTGGTTTTAGTTGAAATCCAGCTTGGAAAATGGAAAGAAGTCCAGGACTTTCAAATACAGGGAATTTAACATGGGAAGACTGTTGCATTGCTGCTGGAAGAGCTGGGAAGTCAAACAGGATGCCAAGGAAACCCAAAGATTAGCAACAGTAAGGAACTGTTATTACCCCTAGGCCTGGAAGGACAATGTGAGGATGCAGAGCTTCCACTGCTGGAAGCTGAGGCCCTCCAGGGGGCTACCCTCCAGCCTCCTTCCGGTGCTTGCCATTGAGCAACCCTGAAGCTAGAGGGCAAGAGAGCCCAAGAAACAGAGGAGGCTGTGGGAGTATCCAGTTGAGGGATGGTAGCTTCGACTTGAGGTTTAGGATATAGTTTGTGAATAGCCCAATCAAGAATTGCTAATTTACTAGATGTGGAGTGCAAGGGAAACAGGAGAGTCCGAGTTGACATGTAGGTTTGGGCCCGATTCCTAGGTTTTGGTGGATGGAGTTGCCATTCACTTAGATGGTGAAGCCTGGCAGAGGGAGAAGATGTGGGGCAGAAAATCAAGAGTTCTGCTTTAGACATGTTAAATTTGAGATGCTCCTTAGACTTCCCAGTGAAGGTGTTGAGCAGGCAGTTGAATATATGCGTTTGCAGCTCATGAGAGAAGTCAGAGACATCAACACATGGGGGTTGTTTATCAGCCATGGAACTGAGATTGACCATCTGAGGAGTCAGACGAGAGAAAAGGAGGCTGAGGATCCAACCCCCCTGTAATTCAATAATTAGAAGTCGGGGCGGGGGTGGCAGTGATGGCAAGGTGGTCGGTAAAGGGCAGTTTTGCTACAGAAGCCCAGGGAAGAGAGTGCTCTAAGGAGGCAGGGCATTCAGCCAGTCGCATGCCACTGAGATGAGGACCGGGCATTGATGATGGCAAATGGCCAGGGAAGGGCCTTTCTCATCATTACAGGGCCTGGTTTAGTGGAGTGATGACAAAGGAAGCCCAACTGAAATGAGTTGAGGAGGGAGAGTGAAGAAATAGAACTAGTGGTTTTGAACAAGTGTTTTGTGGAATTTTGCAGTGAAAAGGAGTGTTCAGGATCAGAGTGGCGTTTGGCATCTTAACTGCTCACTGGGAGCTAAAGACAATGGGAGAATGCCTCCAAAATTCTGGGGAAAAATGATTTCCAACCTTGAATTCTATGTGGAAGCAAACCATCAATTATGTGTGAGGGTGGAATGAAGATAGTCGCAGACATGGCAGGACTGAGACTGTGCCTCTGAGACACCCTGTCTCAGCCACCGAGGATGTTCTTCACCAAAATGAGGTCATAGACCCAAAGAGAAGACATGAGATCCAGGATACACTGGAAACATCATAGAAATAGACCAAAGAAAGTCCTGGGACACTTATACAGCAGTTTTTGAGAGTAACCACAGCTGACTGGAACAGGAAGATAGAGTCCAGGAGACAGAAAGATACTACTTGGGTAGAGGGTGGGAGAGAAGACTAGAATGGGCCCACAATCTTGTATGAAAGACCAAATGAACTACACAGAGAACTATGTGGAAAACAAAATTGAGGCATTTTTGCAGATAAATTTGAATATTTGGGAAGGATTAGAGATAGAGACCTTGAAGTAAATGAAAAACAAGACAATTTTGTAGTTAAGAAAAACACAAAATTGCCCAAGAAATGAAGTGTAATATAATCATAATACATCTAATATTGCTTAGCAGTGAACACTGATGATCAACTAAAAATGTTGTGAAATAACTATGCTGGGAAAATTTGGAAAGGAAAATGGGGTAGTGGAGCAAAGAGCTCAATCCTCATTTACCAAGAAGAGAATTAATAGTTGTTGCCTAACATTGGTAAAGCAGACACAGTTTAATGTTATTATTTAGAAATAGGGAGGTCAGTATTATAATGTAGCCCGAAGAATTGGAAGTTGTTGCCCTGTGGTGTAAGACTAGGAAGTGGAACCACCAGGGCTATGTTTTGTTTTAAGCCTTTACCATTTGCATGTGTATTTTCTTTTTAATAAAATTAATAATTCTTACTTCTCTCCGTAAATGTCTTTAAAAAAATGTAAAGAAGTATTGAGAAGAGATATTATTTATGCACTATTTGGTTGGCACTTCTCTTTTAATACTTATTACATTTTTACCTCATTTAATTCTTTCTTGTGAATTTGTTTTATTTTCCGTATGAGACCAGGAGTTCTCAAAGTTTTGTTTTCCTGAATTGTTACTCACAACAGTGGAAAATAACTCTTTTGTGTTAGTGGGTTGTTTAAAAATGGAGACTCTTAGTTGTTTTATTTCTGTGGCATTTAGTAGGCACTCAAAATTTATTTTTTGTTGAATTTAATTGATTGATGAATTGTTTTAAGTTGGTTTTAGGATCTAGAGTAAAAAAATCCCGTATAATTAGATGCCCTAATTTTCACTAAACAAGGAGATGGATGATATGTTTTAGATTCTTTGGCCCTTTCTTTATTAATCTTGTCTAAGACAAAGGCCATCTGAACGAACTATTTCATTTCACAGGTGAATTGATTTAGTGGTCAGGGGTGTATTTGGTAGCTAAACTTCTTGGGGCCTATGAAAGTGCAGGGTGAGTCGTGGGATGATTGTTTTATAGTAGAAGTAGTTGATTGGTAATACCTGCCCTCAACTTCTCCAGGAAAAGGTAGCATTTTTCATGCTTTGTATTGTCAGACTCTAGCGCTTTAATGACAAATTTGTTTGAGTGCCTGAACAGATCTAATGCTCCTTCCGGAAGGTAGTTTGGTACTACTGGCAAGTATGTTCATAGCTGTCCATGAGGACAAGGATGTGTTAGTCTAAATAACATTCATATTGTCCAGGCAATCTATGGGTGGATCTTACCATTTGGTGAACAGTTGCACCCTTGGAAATTATATATTTATTCATTTGCTATATAAACATTTGAGTCCTTTTTATATGCTTGGCACTGTGCTGGGTTCTGGGGTTATGGAGTAAGAAGCCAAACATGCTCACATCTATTAAAGAAAGACAAATAAACTCTGTATAAGAAGCATGATAATAGAAGCATCACAAAGGATGCTTGAAGAACATTTCTATCCCAATGCAATAAATCTCTTAGAGTAGAATCTCAGGTTTCAGGTGACTCATAACTAGGTGGGAAAGATATTTCTGGTCAGGAGGAGGGCTACAAATCACGGTCCATTTTTGTTACCTAAAGCAAATTGATAACTTTAATCAACAAGTCCCAAAGTACCTGAACTTCAGAAAAAGGCCATGGATCTCAATCTTGAGAACTCTCTTCTGTGGCTTCATGCTAAACTTCTGTTCCTCCAGAAGAGACTCTCTCAGTTCTAGTACTGGGTCAAGTCCAAGTTTTAGAAACCTCCATGTCTGTTCTGTAATACTTTAGCTCTGGGTAGAAATGTCTTCACAGAATCAAAATTTTAACATTAAGTTTTTGACTTTTATCAAAGATGGGCTTGAAAAAAACAGAAGCTTCTGGGTCTTTGTAAAACTATATTTGAGGTCTAACCATTAACATTTTCCTTTTTCTTCCCTAAAAATTCTAAGTGACAAATTTATTCAGATTTCAGATTCCCATTTAGCAGGACGGTACCCAGTCCCTTGTGAATGAGTAAGTGAATGAATTACTAAATATTGAGTATTCTATGTGCCAGAGTCTGTGCTAGGTGCTTGACACATGATCTTATTGATTCCTCTGATAACACACTTGTATGTGACAAAAGCTATTAATAAAATAAATCTCAAAATAATTATGCTTCTTTTTTTTTTACCTTTCTGCAAAAAATATGATTGCTTCCTTGTGCTGAGTTCACAGGCACAACTATACACACTCTTCCAACACTTCTGTTCCCCTCCCCCCTCCATATGCATCTGTAGGTACACACACACACACACACACACACACACTTACTTTTCTTACTTATTTCCTTTTTGGAAATATATGGAGTATAAGTGATAAAGGACTAGAGAGATTCCAGTTGTACATTGCTGCCATGTACCTTTTATTCTGCTCTGTTTATTGTTATAAGGGATTGGTTTAGGAACAGCTTTTTAAATTTTTAAGGGACATATTTTCAATATGTATCATTGAAACATGCAAATATCTCTGAAACCAATACCAATTTGTACTGTTTTTAAATATGAAGGAAATGCTGTTATTGGCCATGAGTGGTGTATGTGTTATTTGCTCTTATTTCGACAATAACAATGGTATCATACATGCCATTAGGTTGTATTTTTCAACCATTATTTAATTGTTTCACTCTGCCCATCTCAGAAATAGAAACAATTAGGGTGATCATGAAATATGTAGATTCATTAAGTATAGCAGTATCCCATAGGATTCCAAATTAAACTCAATCAGTTACATCTTTTTTCCCCCTTCATATTCAAGTCTACTGAGCAGAGAAGCTGGGTTTTTCATGTGCTTTGAAGCTTTATAGTATTCTTTTTCCTTCTTGTCTGAACTCCTCTCCCTCAAATAGATTTCTTTCAGTTTTGTTTATCCAAATTTAGTTGCCTTAGTTCTAGAATTCTTAAAGTGCCTTAAGTGGAACAGATGGCTTCCTAAATACAAGACAAGTAAATGTCACTGTACCTGCGAAACAATAACTCTGCCATAGTCTGGAATAGTGGCACATTTCAGATTGAAGATAGTTTGGATCCTGAGGTGCTTTTATGAAGCAACTTGGTTTTCTCACTAGGTAGACCCTTTCATCTTCTGAAAATAAACAATGGTCCCAACATACCTTAGTCAACCTCCAGTGAATTCACAAGGGATGTTTTACAATGCAAAGCTGAAAAATAAAAACACAGAAGATTTTAGAGCATCTTTCCCTGCAATCTGTAAGGCAGTTTTAGAGAACCACAAATCCATATTAGTAGTCTTTTCAGAATTTTGGGGATTTGGGATTTGGAAGCAGCCTCAAATACTTTGGTCTTTATCTTCAATCACATTATGTGACAAGTTTCAAAATGCAAGCAATGTTATTTGTCTTGAAAAATACTGCCCTGCATATTGGGAGTGCAGGCAGGTAGGAGGGGATTTCAGACAAAAGGGTAGGCTTTTTCTGCTGGGGATTGATTTTGAAATTTGAAGTTCACAAGTGCAAGCTCATGCCACAAAAGCTCCTTATGGTTTTAAAATATTAACAATTTTCACGGCTAAATAAGCCAATAAGGAAGACCTTCAAAAAAGTTTATCTTTGTCCAGTCTATCCCCCAGGAAAATCAAGGTAACTGCTGTTCCTTTATTTTATTGGATTCAAGCAACCATGTGAAAAGCTATGTATTCACCAAGTAAATATTGACCAGGTAATTACAGAGTAAATATTACGTTATGACACAATAAGCGGCAGATAGTTATTTCTGACTCCTGAACTGCTATCTTCTGGTCCTGTCCTAACGTTGAAAATTAAATGGTGATTATGTTTCTAGTATCTTTCAATACTCTTTCCAAATATTCTACCTGATAGTGGAGTAGTATAGGTGGTAATGTTTTCTACGTTAACGTTATTTTATGTTTCAACCTAATTTGGTTCTCTCTGCACGTTTTTAATAATGATAACCAAAATAATACTCTTTATAGTGTTTTATAATTTTGAAAGGACTTTCACATATACCCTCTGTCAGTAGGCAATAAATAGATTATTCTTCCAGACTAAAATATCCTAGAGTCCAGAAATATTACCAGAGTTGTTTAAGTTCATGCTGTTGAACCTGCCAGATGGGGGCTGATGCATAATTTTCTGATCCTTTGGCCACTGTGATTTCCATTTATTCATGTTCCAACAAATATGTATGGATCAACCATTGTATGTCAGGCATCGTACTAGGCGGCTGAGGATCTGCTACAGCTACAAATGCAGTGTAGTTTATGAAGCCGAAGGAGAATTGGCAGGTTAGTGCCAACCTTACTGCAGGCATGTGGAATTCAGGGCAAAGCACCTGGAATAGAATGGACTACAGTGTGGGAGGGTTAGTTCACGAGATGGTTTATGTCCATTTGTCATTCTGATTGGCCCTGTGTCAATAGGATTATCAACTATAAAAGAGTAACCTCAGCCAAATAGAGTAAGAAGCCTGGAAGTCTGGAGTGCAGACTTCAGCAGTGCAATCAAGGAAGCAGAGTCCTTCTCATTTCCAGTTCTACCATCTTTTCCAATGCTAGAAAATGCTTTGGGACCACAGACCCATCTAATGCTAAGATCTGCCCCTTCCAGCCATTGCTAATAAAAATTACAGGTCAGGGTGCAGCAGGTTGGGCTTTTTCAAACATGCAGGACTCAGCATTGTGAGGCCCTTAATGAAGCTAGATTGCGGGCTTCAGGCAGAAAGCCCCTCCTTCAGCAAAGTGGTATTTCCCTCTATCTCTGTTTGCGGACTGCTAGCTCTACACTGGTTCATCCCTCTCTTTTAGGACATGGTCAGCAGATGCCAACTTTATGGAGAGTTTCCCTGCATATCTTCTAACACTATTTTAGGTACTGCCTGCTCTTCACTCTGCATCCAGCAGGTGACTAGTGTGACCAAATGTCTTACCAGTGCATTTTAAAGGCTAGCGGCTTCCCCGTCCTCAGTGAGCTGATTTCATAATTCTCACTTTCATTTACCGGATTCTGTGTTATCTGGACCTGAGATGGCTGTGAATGACCTACATGTGACCAGTGCCCTACAAAGAACCAGCTTCATATTCAAATAAAAAGAATGAAGCAAAAGAGACAGCACTGCTTCTATTTTATCAGCCAGAACGGAGTTGCTATAAGAGTTTCTAAGAAAGTGAGATTTAGAAGACAACAGGGGGTGAGAATGGGCACTGAAAACCTAGTACCTGCCTCAAACATCCAGCATCTGAACCAATGTTCCTTGGGGTTCCTCGTGGGACCAGAGCCCTATCAATCAGATCCACCCACCCACCCAAGACATTAAACTGAACATTAGTGATATGAAGAGATGAGGACAGTGCAGGAGCCATTCTGGTAAGGGTGGTGGTGATGTGTGCCCATTTCCCAGGGACATCAGACAGAAGTAACCGTTCTTGCAAACAGCATCCAGGCCCAGCATCCTTGGTGTCTGTCATGTGAGCTGTTGTTACCCGAGATGGTGGCAATTGCATCCTACTAGGATAGGTGCTACAGCACAGTTTGGGGCATTGTTCTGGTTCCCTGGCTTCATTATCTGGCCATTCTGGGCATTCCATGAAGTCCCCAACACCATTGAATGAACTCTGATTCTACTTAAATGAATCAGAGTTATTTCAGCCATTTGCAGTGTAGCACCCTGACTGAGAAAAGGGTATAGTATAGCCTTGGTGGCTGCTAGAATGTAAGAGGACCAAGGAGGACAGGGAAGAGTAAAACATGACTCTTATTCCAAGGCCAGGCAACTACGGAAATGATAGTATAATTAAATTAAGTTCTAATAGGGAGTAACCTGGAGCAGAAGTTGTCAAGTTGAGGGTGATTGTTGTGGGACATCCCAGTGGAAAATATCTAGCAGATTGGTGGCGAGAAGTGTCAAGAGCTTATATGAGGAGTTAGAGTTAAGTATATAAGGAAGCTGAGCTAGACCAGACGCAAAAAGTTTGCACTGGTTTACAAGGTTTTTGAGAAAAATAAGTACACTTAGTTTAAATGATCTTCACTCTGGGTTTTTATTGAAATAGCAAATAAGCAGAAGATATATGAGATCAGGATACAGGTAAATGAGTGGACCCAGGTCCCAGATTTCTCATTTCCTTTTGGAGGTGAGTCCTTCATTCAGTGGCCAATGGAGTCATCATGGAAAGAGAAATCTTCCAGGCCAGAGAAGGACAGAGCAGTGTACTTAGTTTCTATGCTGTTAGGCTGGTGGAGGTCTCATGTCAGTGTGCTACGGGCTACCCAACACCATATAAAGGAATCCTGGCTGTGCTACAGTGATGTACTTTTGTGTCCTGCTTCCTACTACATCTTTGGGCCTATAGCAGGCCTGACCCTGGTCTATCAGAGGAGTCTAAGCATTTTGTTTAGCTGAAGGAAACAGATATCCTGACACTAGAAGATAAGGCTGCGGTCATGGTAATCAGCTTAGAACCTTGTTGTGGCATTAAACATCCGTGAATTATGAAAAGCACAAGTGCCAGAGCAAAGGGCATCTTTATTAAGCTGGCAGGGTCTGTGAGTATTGGACAGCAGAGAAGAGATAGTTGCAGTGACCTCAGGGCTTAACTGTTAGGGATCATAGTTTTTCACTTGATTCACTAGTGGCACATCTAACGGTATTGCTAGAATTTGCTAAAGAGATAAATTCTGCAGCTAAATATAATGTCAGGTATAAAATATGAAAGAAGACAGCTAAGAGCATATTCTGAGTTGCCCAATTGGGAGATGGGGTCAGCATACACATGGCAGCAGTTCTGGTTGAAATGTCTAGAGTCAGTAAACCTTCCTCCCTGCATATCTAATGATATTTGTATGATTTCCAGAGATGTTTCTCGATTTAATCCCTGGAAAACTGCTTGCATCTTTCAGATCAGCAGAGCGAATTTGAATTAGGTTTCACATTTTGACAATGGTTATGGAAGAGCTTGGCTAACTATTTATAGTCTGGGTTCAGAGCTAGGCTGCATTTCCCAGAGTCCTTTGCAGTTAGGTGTGGCCATGTATGTAAGTGATGTGGGCTATTTCCAGTCCTGACCCAGGGAGACTCTCATGCATGCACCTCTGTGCTCATGGAAGGAGCCTGGCCCCTAAATCACTACAGGGAGAAATGCTGCTTACTGACCAAGAATGTCTGTATTGGACCGTAGGTGAGAAATAAACTTCTCTTACGTTGAGCTGATGAGATATTTGGGTTTCTGTGTTACCCCAACCAATGCAGACTGTTATAAAAATGTCAACAATGTAAGGCTTTGTTTGTATTTACCTTAACTCTGTGAAGTTCAACCACTGGTTAGTAAATCATAGAGCTCTAGTGACACATCTAATTAATCACCTCAAGTTCTTCTTGTCAGAACTGTTTACATTCTTCTGTGACTGTTGCACTCCATTTCTCTGCAAAGTCTTTTATTTTACATCTTCAGGTCCTTTGGTTACTTGGGTTTAATTCTGGAGTGGAAGAGAGAAATGTGGGCTAGATGTTTAATTGGGCAAGTTAACTACCTATATAATGCTTTTTAACTATGAGTTTATTCAGGGGATGTACTCAGAGTGAAAGGATAAACATCCAGAGGCTGGGCTGAGGCAGAGGCTGTCAACACTATCTTTCCACACAGCTGTTACCAAATTGCATAGATCTACCCTAAACTGATAACATATCTGTATGGCAGATACTTCCTGAATATATGACTGAACGCTGTGCTTCTTAAATTCAGTTTTAGAGAGCTAAAGATAGCAGTCTATAGATTCCACTAGACCAAAGACTGGCAAACTTTTTGTGAAAACAGCCAGAGAGTAAATATTTTAGATTTTGTGGGCCAAACAGTCTCTGTTGCAACTACTCAACTCTGCTCACCTCTTGAAAGAAGCCACAGATGATATGTAAACAAATGGGTATGGCTGTGCTCCAAGAATTTCTTTCTAAAAATAGGTGGTGGGCCTTCGTTTGTGAACCCCTGCACTAGATGTCCAAATTTTATATCTGGATTAAGCCGAACCATCAAGGGGCATTTCTTTGGTCCCTCTGGAATCAGGTTTACTGAATTGTGCTTTTGTCTTATATACTCAGCTTGCCCTGAGGGGCATGGTAAGAAGCAATTGTCTGGACTGGATATCATGTTTCTTGATCATAGGGAGCTTAACTGTCACAGGATGCAGTGCCTCCTTTAGGGGGATCTGCTGTTCTCCTAAAAGCAGTGACTCACCTGAGTACCTGAAAGCTCCTGTCTATGGACAAAGTAAATCTCAGATATGATTATCTCTTTGCTTTGGTGGCAGAGAAAGTCAAGGAGCTTCAGCCTGCCATCAGTCATATATGCCATCTGTGTACTGACGCCATCCTTGCCTTTACCTTGAGCATCTACCATTTGCAACGTGATACGTGCTGGTTTACAGTGGAGGACAGGGTAGGTGTGGCCCCCGCCTTCATAGAGCACATGTTCTTTTCAGCTGTATTTTCCATTCTTTGTGGTTTAAACAAAATACTTAATTCTTTTAAAAAACATATTGGATTCTATATGTCTCTGTGAGGTACATGAAATCCTCATTTGGAGTGAGGGCAGGTATATATAGAGAAACAGACAAATGATCTGTTTTATATGCCATAGAGTGGAATAGACCTTGGTCTACTACTTCCTACTTGTGAAAGTTGTTTCCCTGGTTCCCTAGTGTTATAGACTCATTATGTCTTTATGTCAGCTCTTCTATAAACTGTGGGTCTGAGTCTCAAAATTTTATTATTCACATAAGGAATAGTAAGGTTATGGCATAACTCTTTTATTATTTACTAGATAACTGTTCTATTCCACCTGAAGAAACTATTAAAAATCATATAAGATATTGGAAGCGCTTGGTCAATAGGCCCAGTCTTTGGTTCTGAGCTCAGTAATTGTATGTGTGCTGAATTCTTGCGACGAGTTCCAGGACTTTAATGCTCATCTGGAACTTTTACCACAATAAATAAACAAACAGAGGAGGCTATTGACAAGGAAGTTCCAGACTTTGTCAACTTGGATTAAGGGTTCTGAATTTGGGCTATAAATGGGTTTTAGAGAATCCATGAAACATCTATATCATATGCAGAATTTCATACTGTAATGGGATACAAATTATTTTCTGGAGAGAGTGTCCATTGTTTCCATGGGCCGTCTCAAGGACAGCAGGTTAAGATGGTCTAAATGGTTTACATCAGTGCTTTTTAAATGATCTATGCTGAAGTGCCAGTTTCTTCTTTTTTAAAAAGTTTATAACTTAGGTAGATCACTAAAAAATATGATAAAATGGATTTGTAGAAAAATAAAATGCTGGGTGCTGCAGCAGTGTCAGATTACTACGTAAGTTTCTAAATGCTCACTCCTAGTTTCTGTAACTAGATATTAATTGGATATATAAATCGATGGAAGAAAGAGTTAAGGGTTACTCTGAGAGTTCTAGTTTGGCAGCTGAATGACGATGACAAGCTATAGTATGCAAAGAAGCAAATTTGGGCAGCAAAACAATGAGTTTAGTTGGGACATACTAAGTTCAAAGTATTTGCATGACACTCATGTGACTATTACCACGGATTCAGCAGTTTTTGTATATATGTTAGAAACTCAGGCTATAGATAGAGACACTGACCCAGAAGTCATCAGGAATGGTTGAAGCCACGGAACAGATGATTCTCCATTAGGAAATAGTATAAAGTGAGGAGAAAGAGGGTTAAAGGTGGTATCCAAAGAATACTGATATTTAAGGAATTCACATGGAGAAGAGACATTCAGAGAAGCAGGAAGACAAAGTTTGGAATATTATAGAAGTTAAAGAATAGAGTTTCCAGAAAAGAAATGTAAGATTCTACCTAGAGGTCCAGTGAGACATTCAAAAAGAGGTCACTGGATTTGGATATTGATACATGGATAGCAGTTTCTGAGAGGTGTTGGGGGCAAGGAAGAAGCCAATTGCAGAAATTTGAGGAGTAAATGGGAGGTGAGCAAATGGGGATGGGATAAAGAAAACCACTTTTTAAGAAAGTTGAGTAAAAAATGTTTTTCTACAATGTAGGTAAAAATATGATATTTTTCATGAGGAGAGGCAAAGTTAGACAAAGAAGAAGCAACTAGATGAGAAGACAAGAGAAAGAGCAGCATCAGATAGCTTACATGGCAAGAGGGGAGGATGAGAACCATGGGGCCCAGGTCAGCCTTGGCAAGATGACATTGGTACCAGTTCTCTTTGCTGCTTTACGCATGGCCACATTCTTACCTGTTGATTTGCTGGCTGTTCTCGATATGGCTGTTAACTGGTTAGCTTGTGTCCTATCATCTTCATATTTTTGCTGAAACCTAAAAATGAAATGAAGTATGTGAAGGCATTGTGGAAAGAGTTGCCTGATTGGACATTTGAATCTTCTTAGCCCCGAGTCTGGCTTCAGTCTCATCTGTTTTGCTCATGACATGAATTTCTAACTCACTCTGAGCACTTGGTAAAATGGTTATTTTCAAAACTAAATTGACCGAGTATTATCATAGTTTAATATAGAAGCAGGTATAGTTTGGTTATGGTGAGATTTGGCAAGTTGGTCTTGGTGATAATACATGCTCTTTTGGTTTCAGACGACATCGTATAATTATCTTCTATGTGACTGATTTTTTGAGCACTTTTAATCCTTCATAATTTATTTTCACTGTCTAGAATTCCTACAGAAAGAATGCTTCCTATTTAAGGTATCTTAACAGCAACTGGTACCAAGTTCAGTTCAATGTAGTCTCTATGAGATATATATTTTTTAATCATGTAGGCATTTATTTTATTTTATTTTTTTAATATTCAATAATTCTTTATTGTAATTTACCATGTTTTTTTTCATTGCCCAAACACCAGCTTTATTAAATCTTAATATTTTGCCTTACTTGTTTCAAATCTTTTTCTTTTTTTTTTTTAAAATCTTATTGGAATATAATTGCTTTACAATGGTGTGTTAGTTTCTGCTGTATAACAAAGTGAATCGGCTATACATATATATATATCCCCTTATCTCCTCCCTCTTGTGTCTCCCTCCCACCCTCCCTATCCCACCCCTTTAGGTGGTCACAAAGTACTGAGCTGATCTCCCTGTGCTATGCGGCTGCTTCCCACTAGCTATCTATTTTACATTTGGTAGTATATATAAGTCCATGCCATTCTCTCACTTTGTCCCAGCTTGCCCTTCCCCCTCCCTGTGTCCTCAAGTCCATTCTCTATGTCTGCGTCTTTATTCCTGGCCTGCCCCTAGGTTCTTCAGAACCATTTTTGTGTTTTTTTGTTTTTGTTTTTGTTTTAGATTCCATATATATGTGTTAGCATACGGTATTTGTTTTTCTCTTTCTGACTTACTTCACTCTGTATGACAGACTCTAGGTCCGTCCACCTCACTACAAATAACTCAATTTTGTTTCTTTTTATGGCTGAGTAATATTCTATTGTATATATATGTGCCACATCTTCTTTATCCATTCATCTGTCGATGGACACTTAGGTTGCTTCCATGTCCTGGCTATTGTAAATAGAGCTGCAATGAACATTGTGGAACATGACTCTTTTTGAATTACGGTTTTCTCAGGGTATATGCCCAGTAGTGGGATTGCTGGGTTGTATGGTAGTTCTATTTTTAGTTTTTTTTTTAGGGAACCTCCAACTGTTCTGCATAGTGGCTGTATCAATTTACATTCCCACCAACAGTGCAACAGGGTTCCCTTTTCTCCACACCCTCTCCAGCATTTATTGTTTGTAGATTTTTTGTTGATGGCCATTCTGACTGGTGTGAGGTGATACCTCATTGTAGTTTTGATTTGCATTTCTCTAATGATTAGTGATGTTGAGCATCCTTTGATGTGTTTGTTGGCAATCTGTATATCTTCTTTGGAGAAATGTCTATTTAGGTCTCCTGTCCATTTTTGGATTGGGTTGTTTGTTTTTTTGATATTGAGCTGCCTGAACTGCTTGTAAATTTTGGAGATTAATTCTTTGTCAGTTGCTTCATTTGCAAATATTTTCTCCCATTCTGAGGGTTGTCTTTTCATCTTGTTTATGTTTCCTTTGCTGTGCAAAAGCTTTTAAGTTTCATTAGGTCCCATTTGTTTATTTTTGTTTTTATTTCCATTTCTCTAGGAGGTGGGTCTCTATGAGATATTAAAAATAATCAATGTGAGGCCTGGGTAGAGGCTAATAGCAGAAGGATATAGTAGCGCATTGTTTCTAACCATTTGCATCATTTTTGGTATATCTATTGACAGCATTCACAGATGAGGCCAAAGATGGAAGGCGCTTGGAGCCTATGCTGCTTCTAGGCCCTGGCTGAAGCACAGTCTTTAAATCACACTTCCAAAGTACAATTACCAACAATGAATTTATACATCATAAAGATGGGACAAAGCAGAAAATGGCTTTCAAAAGACAGAGCACTCTTTAGAGACATAGTCTATATTACTCCTAGGAAGCCTTCCTGCTTTAGGAAGCTGCCACCCTTGATTTCACCTCATTGCCACTAGTTCCAGGTAAGCTCAAGTAAACAGACCTCCTTTTACTGTGACTATTCCTCAGAGAACCAAACTGTTGCTTTGTTATTATTTTTTGGTTGGTGGGAGGCTGTAGGGCTATAGGGGTTTGGGGTAGACCTCATAAGTCTATTCTGCGAAGATCATTCTGTTTTCTCGTACTTCTAAATTTTATTTATTTATTTATTTATTTTTGGCTGCGTTGGGTCTTCATTTCTGTGCGAGGGCTTGCTCTAGTTGCGGCAAGCAGGGGCCACTCTTCATCGCGGTGCACAGGCCTCTCACTATCGCGGCCTCTCTTGTTGTGGAGCACAGGCTCCAGACGCGCAGGCTCAGTAATTGTGGCTCACGGGCCCAGTTGCTCCGCAGCATGTGGGATCTTCCCAGACCAGGGCTCGAACCCTTGTCCCCTGCATTAGCAGGCAGATTCTCAACCACTGCGCCACCAGGGAAGCCCCATGTTTTCTCATACTTCTAAACCCACTTGATTATAATCACAAAGGGAAAGACAGTGATGCCCTGTGTTGGTGTTGAAGGAAAACACTGACCAGACAGAAAGTCTTCCCCACAGCCAAACTGAGCTGTAATGACTGTGCTTTTTATTTCTTCCAGGAAAGAGTAATATAATTGGTCCCTCTAATACAGTAAACAGTTTGTTCATTCTTTGCTCAGTAGAAGATGTTTATTTGGGAACCATGTCTCACAGAATAAACTGACTTTGGGATAAAGACTGGGAATAGACTCGTTTCTAAATAAATCTTAATAAATACATCAATAAAATGAACATAGTAAGAAGAATACATAATACAATTAAGAATATTTTAAGTACCTTTACATATGATAATTTACAGGTGGTAATTACATTAGAACACATCTTGGGCTGATTTTCTCAAGGGCATCTATGTGAAAAACAAACATTTGTGAATTAGAATTTCTGTCATGGAGTGGAAACAAGAAGTAAGAACATGTTTTCAAATATGCAGTAAAAAGATCAACCGCTCCTCTAAAGACCTGGCACTGACATTCATCTTAGTACATAAAAGAGAAAATACGCTGAGGATGGGAAATGCAGGAGCTACAACAACAGCTGGAGAGGTGACTGTTATTCTAACAGATGGCTTGTGTGTGAATTTGGCGGGAAAGTTATTCGCAGAATTAAGACAGCAGCATTAGTGTTGGGTTCTCTTATTTTAAAATGTCAACAGCTCTGTGAATGCAGGAAAATTCTGGGGATTTTATTTTGCAGAAAGCCAATGTAGTAGCTGCAAAAGTAATGTCACCAAAAGGAAATGCATCAGGGAATGTGAGCAACACAGGTTGGTACATTAGTCTGAGTAATTCAACCAGTCCTGAAAAGGGTAATATCCCATTTGAATGACAGGCAAAGGAATTCAAAAGGATAACAGTCATTGTTTTTGTTGTTGTTATGGTTGTAGTTGCTTGTTTGTCATTTTTTTATTAGTAGTATTAAGCTAAGGCAGTTTTTAAAAACTTATTGTGAATATCATTTCATACAGTTGTAAATCTGGACTCATTCATTCCTTCGTGGATTTTAAACGATGTGTTCTGCATGACTGACAAAAGTAACCTGTACTTTAACTAGTGAACCCCTTTTCAGGCATCCTTGCATATTAAGATGGAAAGATATATAAACAGAACTTGATAAAATTGCAAGAACTTGTATTCAAATTTAATTTTTTCTGCAAGGGCAGTTAGCATTATTTTTTTCCCACTGGTTTCTGACATACTATTTTTGAGGGAGAAAAAAATGTTTTTGCTACCATGGCAACAGTATCCTTCTCTTGCTTTCCATCACAAACCATAGTTTCTGAGCATAACTTGGAAAATTGAAATGTGGGGAGCTCAAAATGATAAGGTCAAGCATGGTAAGCATTCATCTAAATGAATATTTGTGTCATTGTTCTCGTGCTCACAGTGAGACTGCAACTTTCAAGGTCAACATATTCGTTCATAGTTTTCACAGTGGCACTCATAAAAGATTATTGCCACTTACTGGGCAACTACTCTTTTCACTAAATGTCTTACTAGCATGATTTTTCAAAGACGATAGGAAATTAAAACACTCCATAGTACAGTTTATTTTATGGTGTTGAGGAAATGTAATACAAAGAAAGGACACACATTCTAGTGAATTTTAGAAAAGAAATGATCTGCTACTTGACCCAGAGTATGTGCTGGGGGAGGGATAATTGCAAAGGCTTAGAGAGAAGCTGATGGAGCTCATTCTATTATTTGTTTCAGGGGTGATTCTGAAATGATGCTTCTCTCTGTGATGCCCTTGCAATAATGATATTCTTTTTATTTTCCTTGATCTTTCACAGCCTGTGGATATTTCAGCCTGCAAGGTAAATATGTTCTTGCTCCGTGGCCAGCTTTAAAAATCCTCTCTGGCTCTGCTGTTACACCAGATAAAAACAGCAGAGCCTTTGTTGCCCTTTGGCCATGATTCACACCTCCTCTCTCTTCAGTTTTTCCTTAATCTCTGTCTATATTGACTTGAGATCTGGAACCTCTTTGCCTAATCCTGTTTGGATGGCCAATCAGATTCCAAACTGACTAGCCAGCTCTGACATGGTACTTGTCTCAAGTAACTGCATTTGGTAGACATATACTGCTGGAGATATTGGGGATATTGCAGTGTCCTCTCCTAGCCTTTGGGACACCACCCTGCTCGGGTCTCCTGGGCACTCTGACTCCTGCTTATCCATGGGAGGTTAGAGAAATGTCCTTATAGGCCACAGAGTGACCTGGACCTCATAGCAGATTTGCTTTCCTAGACAGATGGCTGTATATTTTTCTGCTTTGTCAAGGACACGTTTTACTACATGTGGCAGATTCAAGGCTGCTTCACAGACAGAACTGATGAACCAGGAGTAATAAACTGGAGTTTACTTTCTTGTCCTTCATTATACGCAGGGTTCAAAATAATCATTGTTTCACTTAGTGTGATTACATGTTCAGGGAGATGTTTGTTGTTCTTAACTATTGAATTGATTCTCGGTGTCAGAATTAAAGGAGTGCAGGACATTGGTCTGAGAATTTTGGTCGTATGGCAGCAGGAATTGGCTCTTTACATGGCTGCTTTAATGGGCCTAATCAGATCCACAGGAAAGGCTTTGTAGTGTCAAAATGCCCTCAGCTTTGGGTCACACCAAAGCTTTAATTGCCACCTCTGTCACTTACTAGGTATATATCACTTTGGATAAATTATTATTATTATTTAAAAATATTTATTTATTTATTTATTTGGCTTTGCCAGGTCTTAGTTGAGGCATGCGGGATCTTATTTGCTGTGTGCGGGATCTTCAGTTGTGGCATGCGAACACTTAGTTGCGGCATGTGGGATCTAGTTCCCTGATCAGGGATGGAACCCGAGCCCCCTGCATTGGGAGCTTGGGGTCTTAGCCACTGGACCACCAGGGAAGTCCCCTGGATAAATTATTAAGCTCCTCTAAAATGGAGGTAGAATGCTTATGCCGGGCTAATCTGAGATGCAAGTGACATAAATGTACTAGAGCTGTATGTAGCATAGAGGACATACTCATTACATTGCTTTCCTCTCTCTAATAGGACTGAATGGGGTTGAATGGAGCTGCAGAGTAATTGCGTGTTGACATGCTTTTTTTCTCTTCCTATTGGAGTATCCTTCATTTAACAAATTTTATCTAAGACTGAGCCTTGCACGTTGAGGATGTGCAAGTATTATTTGGTTTGATTTTTAAAAGTGGAATGAAATTGATTCTTAATTTTTACATCAAAATTACTTAGGCAGCTGTGGAACCTAAAAAAAAGAAATGGACAGGGTGAGGACCTTGAATTCCTCTTCCATTGGCCTAATAACTCTTGAGGCAGAATAGGGCATGTCTGAGGGTGTGAAATGGCTGGCCTATGGCACAGCCAATCCATTCCTTTCAGTCTTCTAAGAATTGAGGTGAGTTGCAGCCAGATCAATTTGGCTGTGGCGATTGGTATCGATTGTGTAGATGGGCAAAAAGAATGGATTTGCCATGTCACAGAATAGTTCATTTGCCTCTGGCAGATACTATAGTAGTCTAGGAAAAACTGCACACTGGTGAGGGTCAGGACATGAGGCCTCTTCTCCTGGTCCTTTCTTATCTTCATCTTGCCCTGGGTGACCACCAACTAGACTGCTGCATGTAGAGGCTCCCATGGAGCAGCTGGACATATTCCTGGACTCATCTTCTCTCTAAAATTACTTCCTATACACACTACTATATACAAGATAGATGACTAATAATAACCTACTGTATAGCACAGGGAACTCTACTCCATACTCTGTAATGACCTATATGGGAAAAGAATCTAGAGAAGAGTGGAGATATATATATATCTCCATGTCCCCTGCCTCTTGTTTGTAGAAGAGCTGACATCTCCCAGGCCTCCCTGAGTCACAAAAGAGCAGACTCAAGCAGTTAATGATTTGGACAATAGAGTCACAGACTCTTTCAGTGTCCAATGCACTTTCCTGGGTTGTTTTACAGATACTATAACTGCCACCAGAGGGGAAAAGCTAATTGCATGATGACCAGACTGTAGCCATGACATAAGCTGCTCCGTCTTGAGCAGTAGTGAAACTCCGGCTAGCATGATTCCAAGAACTGGCCTCAAAAGAATGGGATTAACACTATTGCTCATAATAATCTATACCTTAGTGGGCATCAAAATAATTGTAGCTTGTTCTGCCCTTATATGTAAGTGGGCAACTCAAATTGTCAGCAAAGAGAGGCTACAGATCCATGTGGACATCTTCTACTTTAAGACTACGGTGCCCTATGTCAGCATGAAGAAGTTACAGAAGACGGACCTTTGCCCACAATCCCATAGACATGGAATGATGTCTGACAGTGGGGATTCGTAAGTGGCTCTTTGCAGGAAACAGCCATCTGCAGGAGGCCCTTTGTCTTGTCACTTTAGCAAAGCTATATTTTAACTAGCCTCTGGCCGAAGCACACCTTTTGCATCTTTCCATCACATAATGCCTTGCCTAAGCTGTTGATTCTTTCCTTAGATTAAAGAAGTAGAAATGAAGAATAACTAACAGATGACTAGATCATTTCTCCAGCTTCCCCTTCAGTAACCTTGTGAACGAACTGTGTGAACCAAGATAGCATCTAAAGAAAGATCACAGGGAGTCAACAAGTCTGCGTGCAATGGGAGATGGTGATGAATCTGACCCCCTACCTCAGTGATTAACTGAGATTACTTCCCCTTTCTCCCTTAAAAACTTTCGAGGCCAAGGAGAATCTTCAGAGTTGGTTCTGGGACACAAGTCTGCCTTCTCTCCAGGTTGCCAGTCTCCTGAATAAAGCAACCTTTCTGACTATTACCTTATTTAAATTGCTTTCCTGTCAAGTGATTCCTGTTCATTTATTTCACCCTCACTAGCTACACATCACAAGAGAACAGAATCACTTTTTGCTTCACATAAGTAACTGAATCTTTTTCTTTTATTTTTGAGAAGAAAGGTTATTTTACTTTACATTATCTAGTTTTACTGTCTACAGGGACCAAGCAATTTGGTCTCTGAATCAGCAGAATGAGCCCAGTTTTCTATATCTTGGGAAATATTGGTTGGCATGAGCCATCTCACATGAGGGTTTGACTTAGGCTCCAAAAGTAGGATACACTGGAATATGTGGCTTAATGGTATATTTGGTAAGAAAATACTGGACACGTATGTTTACAAATATGCTAATTCTGTAATGGACACAGGCAAAGAGCCTAAAAACATTCTTTGATGCTCTTTACTATGTTGTTCAATCCCTTATTTCTTCTTCTTTTTACTTTTTATTTTTAATTTTTTTATTGTGAGGTGTTTATATTTCAAGTCAGAGATTCTATTTGGAGTTAAGGCTTTGAATGAACTACATAATAATGATCAAAATGTGAAGGATTACCATAGTTTTACGATCAAGACTTCAATAGCTAATTAGAGACCATCCAATTCTTTAAGATTATTATCCTCAATGTCTTGTGTTTGATGAGATACCAGGTGATTTCAAGCAAAAATCTAGAACCTTCTAAATTTTCTACTGTACTCACAGGCCTGGCAAGAGCAACGGTCACAAGGCAGGTAAGGATGAGAAGTTTCATGGTTGTCAAGACACACGGAAGAAAACAGAATAAAAAGCATCAGGTCTTATAATAAAATTTGATTCATGAAAAAAAAAAATCCTTGATTTTCCAACAGAGGAGTATATTATGATAAAAGTAGTTTAATTTGAGAAGTAGTATTTTTATTCATTTAGTGTTTAATTTTGCTATTCAATATAAATATTTATCATTCAAATTATCTTGCTTAGTGCTTATATGAGATAAGAAATACCTATATCTTACTATACTTTAAAACAAAGCATTTGATCCTGGAAGTGGTAATAGGGTTTTGTCAGAGGAATAGAGAATCATCAATATTTAAATACTACTGACTTTTAAAATACTACAATTAAAAATTTTTAAAAATCCTCTTAGATCATCAGACTTGCTAAAATTGATAATAAACTAAAATCCACTAGGAAATGGCATTTAATTTTATCTGAAATTTTTTGAAAATGTCTTTCTCCTTTAAGTCTTTTTCAAATCATCCTGCTCTTTCAGAGTCTTCATGAAAAACACTGTTGGTGAATTATGTAGAAACTATTAAAAAAAAAAAAAAAAAGCAACCTTTCTGCTCCTACAAGCACTTGTCGCTCGAGTATTGGCTTTTGAGCTGTGAGCAGCCAAACCTGGGTTCGGTAACACTTAGGGGTACTATCATGTAAGTTTGAATGTTTGACGTTTTCTTTTACTTTCCTCTTTCCTTTGCTATCTTCTTTTCATTCTCCACCTCGCCCCCCAACCCCATTCCCATTCTAATCCTATACCAACTTCATTTCTTACTTAGGACCCTATCTCAGATTCTTCCCAGGCTTTTCTATAGCTTATGCCAACCTTCTTGTCTGTTCTGGAAAATACTTATTTTACTTGCAGTCCTGCTGGATACTGCTGCCTGTTTTCTCTTTTTAAATGCTACTTTGATTATTTCATTCTCTGACTTAGAATCTTCTCCAGCTCTGTACATTCCAGCCTGTTATAGCACCTTTAAGAAACTCTCCCACTTGGGCGACTGAAAAAGATGAGCATTTACCTTCTGTACCTTCTTGGCAGGCTTGGTGTGACAGATATAGAAAGCAGTCCAACAAAATGCATGTTCCTCCTTTAAAGCCTGGAGTTCTCACTGAGAAGTGACAGCTGAGGCAGGAGCTACATTTTCCATGTCTGCTTAAATCCAGGTTTGGTCATTATCTAATACTTATCAAAAGGGTGTGAGCAGAAGTGGTGTGTTTGTTCTAGGCAAGGTGCTTGAGAAGTGGGTATATCTTCCCTGGACTCTTTCTGTCCTTCTGTTGACTGGATGAGAAGACTCTGAGGCCTTGAGGGACAGTGGGACTCCAAGATGGAATGACCCTAGTAACCTGAATCACATATGGAGGAAAGACAGCAAACGGGAATATCTGCACTGAACTGTTACACGAGCAGGAAGTAAATGTGATGGTTTTATATCACTGAAATTTTGGGGCTCCCTTACACCATGCTTTTACCTCTGTCTTTCTATCTTCCTAGAAAGCCCTGTTCATACCTCTCTATTATCTCAGTTTTACCACATTTATAGATTAAATTCAAGCTTCACTGCTATTAAGCCTTTCTTAATGATCCCAAACCAATTTGTTTTCTCCAGTATCTGAATTTCTTCATTGCTTAGTTTCCACATTGCTACTTCGTTCTTCTATAGTAATTATCTTTTTCTTTCTTTTTACAACAATTATATAAATAAAGTCTACTATGTTCCTATTGCTCGTAGAGCCCAATTTGGAAAATGTTTATGTCCTGTTTCCTCAAATTTAGCGTGAAGGCAATGAATATGACTTCTACATTACTGTTCTCTTCAAAGTGCCCAGTGAGCAGGATATTATTATTTGATACTGTTTTAGTTTTGTTTCTCAGAGTTGGGATTTTGTTTTTGAGAATAACTATGCTAATTTAATCAAGCACATTGCACATCTTAATAAGAGTCTGCAGTGACTCTAAGACTGTGAATCAGTGAAGGTGCTGCCTCTCAGATTCAAGAGAAAGGTTTGTTTAGACCACCTCTGTGGAGCAGGCTGGGTAAATTCCCAGAATTCCATCTCCTGGCTGGACTTCTAGGTGGATTTTATTTACTTAAAACCTAAATGGCTAGGAAACAATGAACATATGGCACTTCCCATCCTCACTAAAAAGATTCCACTTTTTAATAACAGAAGATCCATATTTTTCCCCCTTAGCTGGAGGTAGGGATTACAGCATGAATAGAAAAGTTGAGCTCGTCTAACTTACACTTCTGAAATAACAACTTATTTCCCAACTATTACTAAAAATAAAGTAGGAAGAAAGAAACTTGAGAATATTGAAGACTAATGCTTGCTGTGTTTCTAGTTTTATGATATTTGGACACCAATGCCCTCACATCAAAATGACTAGATAATGACTCACATTTTCTCTTATCTTTAATAATATCACTACTTCTTCCTTTTTCCTTTTAATAGGTTTCTGTATTTTTACTTTTGTTGTTGGCTGACATTGAAGAAGAGTTTATTTTTCTTAAAAGGAACAATCTGAACTTTTGCTGCATAAATGCTAAGTGTGTTAGGGAAAAAATGCTGTAATTTAATAATACAGAGGCTGTGCCATGTAAGACTGAACAGTGGTCTAGTTTGAATCTGGATAAACTACCTCTCCAGGTAGAGCATTCTTTACTACAGAAACGTCAGAAAGATATATTTACAATAAAATTGCCTAATGGAGAAAGTGGAATATAAAATAAACAGCTTCAGTGTAACCATATTGGTATAAAATTCTAATACAAATGGTCAAAAAGGAGACAAGCTTGATTGATGGTTAGAGCATTAGAGTCAAAAGTAAACTTTAATTCCTCATATTTTCTTTTTAATCAGGATAACGGCAGCATTGTGGATTGGAAGAAAGTCATTTTGTAGTGGTATGACCAAAAGAGTTTGTGATAGTATAATAATCTAATAAGGAATAAGATGGAAGGATCTTTGAAAAGACAGCTAGCTTCATGCCTAAGAATTAGATGCATTCTAAAATGAATTGTATCTATGATGCAATAAGAGGTGTTCCAAACAAAAACGGGAAAATTAAATTTGAGGAGGAGGGCATTTTTTTTCCTGAAATATGCCGGACTCAATTTAGTTTATGGCATGGTCTAATCAGAACAGTAAAATTCTCAAAATATTGTTTACACAGAATTTATCTGGGCTGGAGCCATATTGAATACAATTGTTTTCTTTTTAACTTGTATAAATTAAAAATCAGCAAATTAAATTTTTGAAAATAAATGACAAAACAGAGAAAAATTGCTACTGAGTTTAAGAAACAGAATGCCATAAGTATCACCATCAAATTATAAACTCCTAGAAAAAGCACAGGTATAGCAAGGTCTGGGTTGCTGCTGGTAAGATCCGAAGCATCGTTGTAATTTAGTGGAAAGTCATTGTGTCTTGGTAGAAATCAAGCTGATGTCCCTAACTGATACTTGTATAAGTGAACCAATCTGATGTGCTCTGTAGGAAAAGTAACAGTTATTCATTTTCAAAGCAGTGTGTTGAAAATATAGCTTTATCTCTTTGTATGCTTTCTGTAACTTTTTACTAAGTGGATCCATTTGCCTCATCTTCTAATTTTTACAACCTAATTACTATATAAGGCACCAAAAGAGCTCAGAATAGGAGATTCAGTCAACTGTAATGTTTCTTGCTTAAACTGATCTCCAGTACCATAAGGGTGGGCCCGCCATTCATTCCTGATCAGTTACTGCCCTTATGGTTGAAATTTGCATCTTGTGCTTGGGCGTTCTCCAAAGCCTCTTTTTCCTTTAAAAATTACATATCTTCAGGGCATCCCTGGTGGTGCAGTGGTTGGGAGTCCGCCTGCCGATGCAGGGGACACGGGTTCGAGCCCTGGTCTGGGAGGATCCCACATGCCGCGGAGCAACTAGGCCCGTGCGCCACAACTACTGAAACCTGAGTGCCTGGGGCCTGTGCTCCGCAATGGGAGAGGCCACCACAATGAGAAGCCCTCATGCTGCAATGAAGAGTAACCTCTGCTCGCCACAACTAGAGAAAGCACGTGCGCAGCAACGAAGACCCAACGCAGTCAATAAATAAATTAAAAAAAAAAAAATTACATATCTTCAAATATTAGTGCTCTAGCCCTTGGATCATGGGTATAATATGACCCCTGGGATCTCAGTTAATGTGAGAAGAGCCAGTCTTGAAAACCTCAGGAATCCTATGCAGCCTGAACATAAAGTTATTCCAAGAGTTAACTGTCACTAAAATATTCAACAACAAATACTTATTATCTGGATCAGGTTTTTCAAACACTTGTTTTTTTTCCAGCCGAATTCTGTATCAGGCAGGGTTTAACTACAGAAGCAGAATCTATATCTATACCTGTATCTATCTATACCTATGTCTATATGTATCTGTATGATGTATATAAACACTGTATATGTATATGGATATGTATTTAAAAATTTGGTTTTGTTTTTGTTACAGGGAACTGGCTTATGAATTCGTGGGTCTGGTGAAACAGATCTCTATAAGGCTGTTGTCTTCACCTCTGTTGCTGGGGTTTGACATCCACAGGCTGGGCAGCTAGGAAGGGAAGGTCACAAGCAGGCTGGACCCCACAGGATGAACTCAAACTCTGTTTGCTCCTATTGCCTCTGACTTTACTGGTAAGTATGTCCTGCAGAAGCTGGGGCCCTTCGTCGGAGAGTTAAACCCAGGCACCTAGCCTAGGAGTTAAAGAAACTGAAGGAGGGCCCAGGTAGATAATCAGTTGTGGGCTCGGAGGTTGCTGCACGGTCAACAAGGTGAGTCAGCAGACTGACAACAATGTGTGTCCGCAGCAAAATGGCTGCATCACTCCTGCGCTTCCTTTGTTCACCCAAACAACTCAACTGGAGAACAAGTAAGTCCCTTCATAAGGAGCTGAAAGAACAGAATGAAGAAACTGGTCCTAGGCCAGACAAGGAGGAATGCGAGGTTCTTAATATAAAGGAATGTAACAGTGTGTGGTTTATGTTTCTAACATAACATTTACTGACATATCACGATGGTGTATTTAGTATTCAGCTCACATCTCTTGCATAGCTTACGTGGCACGTTCCCCTTCATTTAGAGAATGCATTTTTGCTCATTATTGTTATACCTGTTGTTCTCCTTTGAATCTGACCTCGCCATTTCATCAGTGGCTAAAGCATGTGAATTCTAGCACATTCCTACGTCCTTTGGATGAGTGGAGGGTGAAATATTTGACAAAAATTACAACTCAGTAGTGGAAATAGATTAACCACTAATGAAAAATTTTCACAGTTGCCTTTTGTAATATGACTTAAATTTAGTGGCTAGTATTCAGAGGAAAAAAAGGAAGCAAATGGAATTATGAAAAGTGGATGGAATTGATTTTTTTAAGCGTAAGGAATTGTGAGGAAAGACACAGCCATACTGATGTAAATGCAGCTTCCAGTAAACCTCTTTTCTCTTTGCCATAATTATGAAAATCCTCTTGAGCATTTCAGTCTGTTGTGAGCTGCTTTGCTGTTTTTCACAACAGAGACAATTTCAGTTATCTTAGAAATCTGGAGCTGCCTTCAGCCCGATGCCCAGAAGACTTGGCTGGTACTGTGCTCGGGGTCAATTGTTGCTTAAACTACTTTTAGAGTCTATTCAACATGACAAGCAGATCAATCTTTTCAATTCAGAACTGATGAAATTCTACACTTTAGAAAGCATTGCCTAGAGAGTATGAATTCAATAGATGTTTTTGAGGGCCATTTGGCGTTTCTTTTGGCTATTTTACTAGGGCTTCTCTAAATGCAGAACGCTAAGCCCATTTGGACCTTTTAAACAGGCTTAGTTCTCTCAACATATACTTATTGTTCCAGACTAGAAGGAATTAATCTTAGAACATCATCTTGTAGTATAACTAAGTATTGGCACTGATTTTTTAAGTATTCTGTAAAATAAGGAAATTACATCATGGTTGTATTGATACATTTTTTTAAACTTAAAAATCACATGCTGAGGTGTGCATAAATGAAAATGCTAGGGTAAAATGTACTATTTCTAGGCTATCGCAAGAAAGATGGAAACACACTATTTACCATTTAGACTTACATTACAATCAAAATGCTTTCATACTTGAGTCACAACTAATTATACCCCAAAATAGATTGGTATAAGAGCAAATGTATCTTAGACAGACAGTAGAAGGCAAATAGGCAGCAGCTGGACAAATGACACCTGCAGTGTAATCAACCGTGATTGATATTATGTATAGTTAAAACAATGACTCATCCTACTTAACAAAAAAATTTGTGGAAATTTTTGAATTTTTTTGTTATACTTCCAGAAATTCTTTTTAGTTGACTTTTTGATGGACTGACACAGAATAGCCTGGAAATTGGGCTATGATGCTGTGAAAAGGATGCCCCTGAATCAGGGTAAGGAGATAGACTTAGGTAGGCAGTAAAGGGCATTGACCTGCAGTGCTGGATGAAAGAATGGCCTTGGTGAAGAAACTTCCCTTTTCTATATTTAAAGGTAGCAGGATTATGTTGTTGGGAAATATAAAATATTCCAACAAGAATTCCTTGCTGAGGTGATTGGTGCCTTCCAGCAGCCCACGCTAAAGTAAAGCTGAGTCCCTTCGTAGTTGCTCTATTTGTCCAAATACTAAGTCTGTGATTCTGGCATTGATATTTCAGGTAAGCAATAGTTGAATAAAACAACTGTGAGATAAGCAAAGAAAGATGGAAAACACCTTTGGCTGGGCCACACATTGTGGGCACGGCAGTGAATTTAGGGATACACAATTTGTAACTGGACTTGTTTTTCAAAACCTCTGGTTTTAACATCAGGTATCTTGATTGTGAAGCCCATCGAACATTTTAATGTTTTTGACAGAAGTGCTAGTGTTGTTTGCTCTGCATTGTATCTGATGTGTCATTAGGAAAGGTTTAAATTATGTGCCTGACATAACCGTCCTGCCTATGGAGAGATCAGAGATGCACTACAAACCTGGTTGATAGCAGGAGAGAATGCGCTGAACCATTTTTATACTCTGCATTTCGATTGGTTGATGATTTGGCTTCTCAGGATGCTGAGGCTGCAAAAGGAGTGAAGAGAACGAACCAGCCACTAAATTTTGAAACAACGAGGAGGTCAGAGAAGCCGGGGTTATTATCATCTCTCAGGGAGCACATAAAGCGTTAAACTTTTTCGGTCTCGTTTTTGCGACAGAGATTTTGACAAGAACATAAAATAAAAACCTCGCAAATTCATGCTGCTGACAACGATTATAACACGACCAGGGAATGGTATAAATGTCAACATTTCTTGAATCAATTTGAAGACTGTGATCTGGCAGACCTCCACAGACACTGCAAATGATTACAGTAGAATTTCTCCATTTATGATTGTAATACTGGGAGAGGTGAAGGGATTTCAATATCGCACATGACAAAAAAGGATTTTAAACTCACCACCAAATTCTGAGGAGTGATAGATTTTCACAGAATTACAAGGCTTGTTTCTGAATCCTCTTGCAAAGTACGTAAAACAAGGCCAGTAATTTCTACATCCTCATATAATAACATTTAGATTCAAATTAACCTCATGGTTTTCAGTGATTTAAAAATACTTTACTAAATCTTTCTGTAGCAGCTACATAAGTTATTTGAAATTTTTAGTTAGCCTCTCTTTACCAGCGGCTTTTTGTGGAGTCACTTTTGGCTAGAGAATAATGTCTTTGTGCAAAATATCCACACCTTCTTTGGTTATTGCAACCAGATAGACTCTTTTTAACCATGCGATGGAATCACCAGATTAGTAGAAGTCAGCATTTTGGGTTCAATGTGTATGTACCAAGGGGAAATTAAATACAACTTTAAAAAAGCATGAAAAAGCAGAGAGTGTACATTATCCTACATATCTACATCTTAAAATTTCTTAAAAGGAAAGGAACATATTTAAACTACTCCTTCTTGATCCCAGAGTTTATTTGAAGAGTCCGAGGAGCCACTAGGTGTTGCTATAAGACAGCTTCCTATGCACAAGCCAGCAAACTTCTTCATGGTCTTAAAATTTCATCGGTCATGATAATTTCCTTAAAAATGCTAAGATTAAATACCAATGGTTGTATTCATTTAATACCGAAATAATCAGTTTAAGTGTGGCAAACACAACTACCTTTTTTTGTTTACTTAAGCAGTCCCCAGCAGTTGATTTGGTTGACAGTTCTGAACTGAGGAATTGTACTAGCATCAGGGGAATGGAACCTTTGTTTTAGCCCAGGCTTTTTACCTTATCAAGCTGCTTCCTCAGAAGGACTTTTGGGTCTGGGTAGTATGATATCCATTTTCTCTCCCTCTCTCCCTCCCTTCCTCTCAGTTTATAATCCAGTAACCCATCAGGTATTCTGTGACATTTGGCACACACAAGAAATGAGTTTTCTGGGTTCATTGCTGTTTCTCCATAGTTGAAAACTACTCTATGTTCTAGCTTGGCAAATTTAGACTGATCATTACAAAAGCCTGGATGAGAATATTAGAAATGTTGCAATGCAAAAATGGGGTGAACTTGAAGAACTTCAGGGAGGGTACTAAATAATACCTGGTTTCTGCACAGGAATTTTTGTGGCTGTCCATGTTATAGGGCTCTATAGTTTTGTGAAGGAGAAAAGGACAAAAATGCTATTCTGGTAAAGAGAACATGGATATAGCATAAGAAATGATCAGCAGCTGTCTCTTTGAGCCCAAATCATTCATGGTTTCTTATCTTTTAATTAATATGAGGGATATAAAATATTAAACTACAGTGAACTGTAATTTTGCTTCCATTCCATTTTTTATAAAGGCCTTGGTAGTCTGTTTCCAAAAGACACAGGAAAAATCTTCTTGACGCCATTTTTGATTCTGCATCTTTAGCTAAGATCAACTAGGGTCATTGCATCAAGGACTTAATCTAGTTTTTGCCAAGGAAATAAGTGTTGATCTAATACCTTTTATATCATTAATGATTATGATATATCATCTATTAATACAGTTTTTCCTGAAGAATTATAGAAAGTTTGCAACTTCAAAAATAAAGCTCTAAACAATGTCATATTTTTTCTGTCATCTTGTGGATTCAGTTACCCCTAAGTAAAATATTCAGACTGCATTTGTATATACCAACTTTGTTGATATATTTGGGGCAAAAAGCATTAACAGAAAAATGTACAAGTTCTTGCTTATCTTGGAATTTGCCTCTGTTGGATACTTTTTAAAGACCCGGAAGTTTGTCACAGTAACATAGTCATTAAGGAAACAGCTTTTTGGAACCAGTGAGCTTGGGTCTGAATCCTGACTTTGTCATTTTCAAGCAGATTAACCCCTTTAAAAACTTTGGTTTCTCAGCCATTAAATTGGGAAAACTATGGCACTCAGGATGTTGTTGTAAGAATTACAAGAAATAAAACATATTAAGGACCTGGCTTAGTGCCTGCATGATGGAAAATGTCCAATAAACATTACATTGAACTCTGTCCTCCTGTTTTCGTATTTGGTCTCAAGGAGATTCACAGTGTTCTCCGGAAGTGACTATCGCAAATCACTGAAATTGATCTCCTTTAAAGCACCAAACACTTTTTCTGTTTTACTCTTTAATATGGAAATCTTTTGAAATATAGTGCATATTTTCAATAATTGCTGACCTGAGTACACTCAGCATGGTTTAACCATTTTTAGATGGCTCAGGACCAATAGAATGGAAATGAGTTTTAATATTCTTGCTTTAGTAAGATTACCTTTAAGGCATTACTGCACCATGAGGTATCTTTACCTCTTCCGTGGGCCATACCATGTTGGTATACTTTTGGGGTTCCTAAATTTACTTTGCAGTCTTTTTCTATCTCTCATGTGGGTTATAAATGGAAATCAGAGACTGAGAAGTGAGACAATGCATATAACACATAATATAGCCTTTGGGAAAACAGTTTGGGAAGCAGGAGCTGAGATGTGGTGAAAGGGATGAGGTTGGTGCATAAATTCTCATCCATTTCCACTGCTGCTCTCAGGCATTTTTCGCTCACCTTCTGGATGTTGGCTGAGTTCTGGTTGATGGAGGTTTAATAGGTGCTACTTCTGGGTCAATAAAGTGTTACATCTTGCTGGACCAAGTGTGACACTTGACATGCCATGTACTAAATGAGAAGACATTGCCATTAACTAGAAATGCTACATCTCTATCTTAAACTCCAGTATCCCATTCTTCGCACGTAACATCGATCATTCAACCATCTCACTTCCCTTCCTCCTCTCTGCCTCTTCTCAAATCTCTTTGAACTTCTAGGGCTTCGACCCTTCAATTTTACTTCATTATCAGCTTCTTTTGTTTTTACTGCCTTCTCTAGCTATAACAGATGACATGATCTCATTGCTTATAATTATATTATTTTTAAAACTTTACTCTCTTACTTATCCCCTCCATTCTTCTATTTAACTCATCTAAAATACTTCAACTGTGTATCATTGCAATTGCTTTTACAACTTGGCTCTGAGCAGTGTGGAGGTGGGGGGCAGGAGTGCAGGAAACAGATGTAACAGATTTAGACAACTCTACAGATTGGGAATAGTCAGGACAATAAGACCTCTGCAAGGACCATCGCTTTCCTTTTATGTTGCTAGTCATCTTCCTTTCCATTCCCTGTAACACTGTCACTCTTCTCATTTGATGTCATGTCCTCCCACAGCCTCTTCACTCCTAGCAAACCATTTCTCCTCCTCCTTCCCAGAGTAGAGGCTATTACAAACTTCTCAACTTCTTGAGCACTGCCATTGCCCATCTATCTTCTTTCTTTCCTTCTTTTCTATGAGTTCAGTGGATGAATTATCTCTCCTTCTTCCTGAAAGCATACTTCTTCTTGTGCTCTTCATACTATTTCCTTTTATTCTCTTAGGCACCTCAGCCCATCAGGGGTGAACTTTCTCACCTCTCTTGTCAAACCTCTTCCCTGCTGGATCCCTTAGGAAACATTTCTTTCTCTTGGCTCCCACTGGCCAAATCTGGGTACATCTGAGCATCAAAATAAATAATGAGAGTAACCTGTAGATTAAAATAAGAGACCCATGAGTCCAAACTGATTTAAATAAATACATGAAAAAAATGAATAAATAGTGGAGAAAAAGCTCTTCCTTACGTGTCAACAAACAAAAGACAAAATTGAATTAGAAAATCACAGTTTGGCAGCCGCCTATTAATCCTTTCGGGTAAGGATCATCTATGAAGGCAAAAACGAGTGGGTGAATATTTTTAGGACTAACAGGATATTTACATCTCAAAGACTGACTTTTCCCATAAGACACATTAATTACAAAGAGATAATTAGTAACTTTACAGAGGAGAAAACTGGCAACACCACCTGAATTAAATGGTTGGCAGTTAACATCTCAGCAATGGGACAAAGAGATACCTGCACTTCCTAATACGATGCAATGAGAAGACAACAACCTCATTGTGGTCTTTCTGTAAAAAGTGCATAGCATGAATCTAATTGTGAGGTAATCTTAGACAAACCTAAATTAAGGAACAGTCTATAAAAATAAATTAGTCTTCAAAAATACCAAGGTCATGAAAGAGAAAGAATGTGGAACTTCTAGATTAAAGGAGAATAAAGAGGCATGACAACTAAGTTTATGATGTGATTCTAGATTGGAGCCTGGACTAAATTTTTTTTTTCTTTTGTTAAAAGGACATTAGTGGGACAACTGAGAAAAAAATTGCATGAGGTCTGTTGATTAGATAGTAACATTGTATTAGTGTTTCTTTCCCAGCTTTATTGAGGTGTTATTGACATATATCATATATACATTTAAGGTGTAAAATGTGATGATTTGATACATGTATATGTTGTGAAATGATTACCACAATAAGATTAGTTAACACCTCCATTACCTCATATAATTACCTTTTTTTGTGGTAATAACATTTAAGATTGATTTACTCTCTTAACAACTTTCAAATATATAATATAGTATTGTTAATTATAGTCACCATGCTGTACATTAGATCCTCAGAATTTATTCATCTTATAGCTGGAGGTTTGTACCTTTTGACCAATATCTCCCTCTTTTTTCTGCCCCCGCCAGCCACTGGCAACCACCATTCCATACTCTATTTCCATGAGTTTGGCTTTTTTTAGATTCCACATATATATGAAAACATACAGTATTTGTCTTTGTCTGACTTATTTCACTTATCATAATGCCCTCAAGTTCATCCATGTTGTCACAAAATGCAGGATTTCTTTCTTTTTTATGGCTGAATAATGTTCCATCCCAATTTTCCTTATTCTTTCATCTGTTGATGAATACTTAGGTTGTTTCCATGTCTTGGCTATTGTGATTAATGCTGCAGTGAACATGGGGATGCAGATATCTCTTCAAGGTTGCAATTTCATTTTATTTGAATATAGGCCCAGAAGCGGGATTGCTGGATCATATAGTAGTTTTATTTTGAATATCTTGAGGAACCTCCACACTGTTTTCCATAATGGCTATACCAATGTAGATTCCTACCGACAATATACAAGGATTCCCTTTTCTCCACATCCTTGCCAACACTTATCTCTTGTTTTTGGTGATGGCATTCCAACAGGGATGAAGTGATATCTCACTGTGGTCTTCATTTGCAGTTCCCTGATGATTAGTGATGTTGAGTATCTTTTCATATATGTGTTGGCAATTTCTATGTCTTTTTTCAAGAAATGTCTATTCAGGCCCTTTGCCCATTTGAAAAATTGGATTATTAATTTATTTATTTTTGCTATTGAGTTTTACGAGTTCTTTATATATTTAGGATATTAACCCCTTATAATATATATAGTTTACAAATATTTTCTCCCATTTCATAGGTTGCCTTTTCAATTTGTTGATGGTTTCCTTTGCTGTGCAGAAGCTTTTTAGTTTGATATAATCCCACTTGCTTATTTTTGTTCTTGTTAGTTGTGTTTTAGGTGTCATATCCAAAAAAATTATTGCCAAGAGCGATTAAAAGAGCTTTTTCTGTATGTTTTCTTCTAGTAGTTTCATAATGTTGGGTCTTACATTTAAATCTTTAATCCATTTTGAGTTAGTTTTTGTGAGTGGTATTGAGATAGGAGTCCAATTTCATTTATTTGTGTGTGAATATCCAGTTTTCCCAGCACCATTTATTGAATACTCAATTCCTCATTGAGTGTTCTTGGCTCCTTTCTCAATTATTAGTTGACTATGTATGTGTGGGTTTATTTCTGGGCTCTTGAGTCTGTCCATTGGTCTAAGTGTCTGTTTTCATGGTGGTACCATATACGTTGATTACTATGGCTTTGTACTATAGTTTGAAATCAGGAAGTGTGATTCCTTAGGCTTTGTTCTTCTTTTCTCAAGATTGCTTTGGCTATGTGGGGTCTTTTGTGATTCAGTACAAATTTTAGAATTGTTTTTCCTATTTCTGTGAAAAATGCTAATGGAATTTTGATAGGGATTTCATTGACTCTATAGAAGGCTTTGAATAGTACAGACATTTTAACAATACTAATTCCTCTGATCCATGAGTAAGGGATATTTTTAATTAATTAATTAATTTATTTATTTATTTTTAATATTTATTGTATTTAATTAATTACTTTATTTATGGCTGTGTTGGGTCTTCATCTCTGTGCGAGGGCTTTCTCTCTAGTTGCGGCAAGTAGGGCCACTCTTCATCACGGTGCGCGGGCCTCTCATTATCGCGGCCTCTCCCGCTGCGGAGCACAGGCTCCAGACGCGCAGGCTCAGCAATATTGGCTCATGGGCCTAGTTTCTCCGTGGCATGTGGGATCTTCCCAGAGCAGGGCTCGAACCCGTGTTCCCTGCATTGGCAGGCGGACTCTCAACCACTGTGCCACCAGGGAAGCCCTAATTTATTTTTGTATTCTTCAATTTCTTTCATCTTATAGTTTCAGTGTAGAGATTTTTCACTGCCTTGGTTAAATTTATTCCTAAGTGTTATTTTTAATGCTATTGTAAATAGGATTGTTTTCTTTATTTCTTTTCTCAGATAGTTTATTGTTAGTGTATAGAGATGCAAATGATTTTTGTGTGTTGATTTTGTATCCTGCAACTTTACTGACTTCATTTATTTGTTCTAAGAGTTTTTTGTTTTGTTTTCAGTTTTTCGTTTTTTTTAGGATTTTCAATATATAACATCATATCATCAGCAAACAATTTTACTTCTTTCCTTCTGATTTGGTTGCCTTTTATTTCTTTTCCTTGCCTAAGTTCTCTGGCTAGGACTTCCAGTACTATGTTGAAAGCAGTGGTTAGTATGGGCACCTTATTTTTTTGTTCCTGATCTTAGCAGAAAAGCTTTCAACCTTTCACTGTTGAGTATGATGTTAGCTGTGGGTTTGTCATATATGACCTCTATTATGTTGAGGTATGTTCCTTCTGTACCCAATTTGTTGAGAGTTTTTATCATGAATGGATGTTGAATTTTATCAGTTGCCAATTTTGTCAATCTATTTAGGTGATTATATGAATTTGATCCTTCATTCTATTAATGTGGTGTATCATGTTTAACATGATATGTTTCTAGGAATTCATTTCTTTCAGGTTGTCCAGTTCATTGGCACTCTATGCCTTTTGATTGGAGAATTTAACCCAATTATATTTAAAGTAATTATTTATAGATAAGGACTTACTAATGCCATCTTATTGTTTTCTGGCTGGTTTGTAGTTCTCTTGTTCTTTTCTTCCTCCTTTGGTGACTTTCTTTGTGAGTTGATGGTTTTCTATAGTGGTATACTTTGATTCCCTTCTCTTTGTCTTTACTGTATCTACTGTAGGTTTTTGCTTTTTGGTTTCTATGAGGCTTACATAAAACATCTTAGATATAATAGTGTTTTTAAAGGTGATAACAAATTAACTTTGATCACTTACAAAAACTCTACCCTTTTACTACCTATCCCTCCCCACATTTTATGTTTCTGATGTTACAGTTTACTTCTTTTATATTGTGTATGCATTAACAAATTATTGAAGTTGTAGTTATTTTTAATACTTTTGTCCTTTAAACTTTTGTACTAGAGTTATTAACACACCACTACTATATCATAGTATTAGAGTATTCTGAATTTGACTATATACTTACCTTTATCAGTATGGTAATGAAAAACTATTTTCATTGTTTTCATGCTACTAATTAGCATCCTTTCATTTCAACTTAAAGAATTTCTTTCAGCATTTCTCGTAAGGTAGATCTAGTGGTGATAAAACCCCTCAGGTTTTGTTTGTTTGGGACAGTCTTTATCTCTCCTTCATTCCTGAAAGACAACTTTGCTAGGTACGGTATTCTGGTTTGGAAGTTTTTTCTTTTAGCACTTTGACTATATCACCCCACTCTCTCCTGGCCTGTGAGGTTTATGTAGAAGTCTGGTTGGTGCTGAGGTGGACCAGCTCTGAAGCTCATGGTAAAGTTGGGAACTCACTTCATTCACCTTCTCCTGCAAGGAGGGTGTCTCTCTTTGTCCTGAGTGCCTGCATGGAGTGTCTGGGTGATTGGATAGGGTGAATCTATGTTTCCTACCCTTTTCAATGCATCTTTTCTTATTTCTGTGCTTCACCCAGTTGCTTAATCCCTTACCTGGAATTTTGCTATTTTGAAGGTATTTTTTTGCATAGATAGTTGTTAAAATTGATGTTTCTGGAGGAGTACCTGCTAGAAATTCCTATACCACCATTTTGCTGATGCCACTCTCATCTGAGCTGTATTAGTGTTAATGTCCTAATTTTGATAATTGTACTGTTATGTAGTAAAATGCTATTTTTTTTTTAGTAAACATATTGAAATATTTAGAATATTGGGGTTAAAGGGGTATCATGTCTGCAACTTACTCTCACATGGTTCAGAAAACTTAAACATACCTGCACAATAAAGCAAATATAGTAAGTTGTTAACATTTGGAGAATCTGGGTGAAGATTGGGTATATATATATGGGGATACTTTGTACTGTTTTTACAGTTCTTTTGGATGTCTTAATTTATTTTAGAATGACTAGTTAAAAAATGAATCACCATTATTTTAACCATACATTTCTTTCTAGATATTACACATTCAGTATGTTTTCTTTTTGTAGCCAAAATAGTTGAGAAATTAGTCTGCCCTCCTTGTACCCACCTCTTTATTTTACCACAATCTGGATTGTAACTCTCAGTGAGTGAAATTCCTTTCTTCAAGGTGACCAGTAGTCTCCCAGTTGAAAATTCCAATGCAACTTCTCAATGCAAATATTACTTCACCCTTGACAGTAGTTTACATCATTGACCTTCTTCTTGATACCTTTCTTGTGAGCTAGACTCCTATATCTAACTCTGCTTGCACATACCACATACCAAAGCCATCCCACGTTCAAATGTTCCATCTTAAACATGTCACTTTATTTCTCCCTCTTTCCTCTCTACTCCCCACTTGCCTTAAATGTGCCCTTCCTTCCCCTCTATTCTGGGGAATGACACTGCAGCCTATCTACCTGTATCAGAAAACAGTTTGCCTCACTCTACCTTAAATCAGTCACAATTCCTACAATTCTGTAAATCCCTCTCAAGTCTGTCCCTTTATCTTTATTTCCGTTTCTATGTTTATTGCTTTAGTTTAAGCCTGTCTACTTTCTTGCCTGCGTTACTTAACCATACTACAGATTTGGGCCTCAGAGAATGTTGATTTGGGCTCCCTAGCTGTGTGAAATCAAGTGGGTCATCACTCTTTGAGACTCAGTTTCCTCATCTACAAAATAGGCCTAATGTACACAAGGAATTTTTTTGGCAAGCATCAGCCGAGGCAAAGTATCAGGCAGCTTTTGTTAGCTGTGGAGGATTATACCAAAGCTTGTTGCTTCATTCCCTAAACTCCTCTACCTTTCTAGAAGTGCACTTACCATATTTGCTCTTTGCTTTTACAGAGTGCACGCTGCCGGTGTGGTCAGCAGAGAGCAATAGCATATGAGGATGTAAGGGAGTGAGGATATTCTGCTGGTTCAGATAAAATGCCTTTCTCTAAGCACAGAGATCTACAACTATGCTCATGTCCACCTCTTGGCATTAAGCAGTCAGTAAGCATGTCAACTGTACTTTTATTTACAATGATATGTAGCATAAGTCTGGACCTCCACAACCCCTTTCTTGGATTTTACAAAAGTAGCTCCTCTGCTTTTTTCATTACCTTACTAAGGAACAAATGTGCCTTGGTAGAGATTCAATAAAATCAATTAATTAGGCAACCCTTTTAAGCAACAGTGGAAACAAGAGTCAGAAGCTGTGTTAATGCCTTGTCTTGAGCAGACAATGCTCAGCACTTGCTCAGGTACTAAAAGCACAGTCACACAGGTCAGTATTATGTTTGCTGAAAGACTGAATGGTTATTTTACTGAATGGATGCTGCAGCTCTTGTGTCAGTTTTATATAGCTAATTTAATTGTTGCCAGTGGCAACAGTAGGGTCCATGTCAGCTACTGATGCCATTTATGCTGCTGAAGCAGTCGGTGCCAGCATTTCCATTAGAAATTTCTGTGTTTAAAAGAATACTGAGCAAGTAAAGAACCAATTGAAAAGAGAGAAGCTTCACAAATTCTGCAGATATGTAGATAGGGTTGCTCCTGGCTAAAAAAAAGAAAGACTCTATATTAATTTGTTCATTCATTTATTCAACAAGTATTTACTGAACACCTACTATGTCCTAGCTGGTGTGCATGATATAAATGGTTAACAAATCACGTCCTAGGTCCCCATGGAGGTTACAGTCTAGAGTGGAAGGCAAATGGTAAGTAGATGACAAGTAGATATATAATTACTAATTGTGAATAAGTACGATGAGGGAAATAAACAGATGCTGTAAAAGATTTTAACTGAATGGGGAGATGGTGGTGGTGTATACATAGGGTTAGAGAAACCCTCTTTCAGATAGGGATGTTCAAACTGAAACTTGAAGGTTAAAAAGAAGTGGTGGGCAAGTTCTAGGCAGAGAGAACTGCATATTCAAAATTCCTGATACTAGAAGTGGTTTGGCATATTCAGAGATATAGGAAGCTGGTTGACTTGGTGGGGTTGATTGTTCCTTTTGGTCATCATGAATTTATAGTGAAGACAACATATCCAGTTTTTTGTTCTTCTTTAGCATCATTCAGTTACATAGGTGTAGGGGTGTAGATGTGGACAAGTTAGACAGTTGGATTCATTCAGTTTCTTTTTTTGTGAGTGTGATGCTGAAGAGTTGAGGGGATTGCAAAGAAGTCCAAGAGAATACTTTTATGAATCAGTCTTAGGATCTAACAGGAAGAAAGTTGGAAGGATAGACAGGTAGGATCATATAGATAGAGAGTAAGCAGCACGGTAAATGAGTCCCTGGTCTGTAGCTGGAGACAGTATCCGAGGGGTGGTTGTGAGAATGGGTATCTGAGCGTGTGTTAAGACATTCCACTGAGAGGGTATAAAGGGATGTGGCGTCCTTCGAAGTCTGCCTATACCGGTAGTGTTATTTCCTCTAGATTTGTCTTCATGATTCCATGTGCCCATCTGCGTATTTTGCTGTTGAGGATACTGGCCACTCCTTACTCCCCGATCCACAGCTTCATCTGAGTCTGTCTTTTCAAACCCTAAAACCCTTTCGGGAAAAAGATCCATTTTCATTAAAACTTACTTGTTTCTTTATCCCGTTCTCTGGTTTCTTACCAGCTGACATGTTAACAGGAGAGACAAATTCAGTTAAATATTAATTCGAGGTGATAGTTTAATTTGTTATTCTAGATAACACATTTGCATTTTAGCAGAAGCTTTTAATAACAAATAAAAAGAGTATCTGATGTAGAAATTCAAGCCAGAGAGAGAAATATTTTGGTGTAGAACATTTTTTTGGGGGGGTCTCTATGTCAAATCCTGGGGATAATCATTTAATTTACTTATATGTAGGGTCAATCTTGATGACTAGATATGAGAGTCATTGTTTTAAAGCTGTAATAGAACTGGAGACATTTTACTTGCTGTAGTTTGAAGTGAACTTAGAAACTTAGTCCCCTTTCCAACTTTTGGTGGTAAGGAAACAAGGTCTAGAAAATAAAATTAGTTGCCTCATCTACTTAATTACTCAGCAGGCTAGCTACTCAAACCCCAGTCTATACCACACCATATATACTGTACTTATTTACCAGAGAAATGAAAATGAAACCTTCTCAAATAGGTGAAAGAATGTCCTATTGTAAAAGACATCCAGAGACAGAGATCCTCCGGTCTTCTAAAATACCTCGTCCAATGTTTAGTAACCATTAATAATAGGAAATTATCTGTTATAATCCAGCACAGGGTAGTAGAAAGAACACTGGGTTTGAAATGAGACTTGGCTTGTGGTCGTAGCTGTGGTAGGCAGCCTCTAAGACGGCCCCCAATGATCCCCACTTCCTCATATTCATACTTTTGTATAATCCCTTCCCCTTGAGTATGGGCTGGACCTAGTGACTTGCTTCTCTTCTAGTGAAGAGCGTACAGCAAAAGTGGAGGAATATCACTTCCAATATCAGGTTATAAACAGACTGGCTCTCATTTGGAACTCTTTTTCCTCTCTTGGATCACTTCCTCAGGGGGAAGCCGGCTGCCATTGTGTGAGACAGCAGCCCCTGTGGCAAGGAATCAAGGCCAGCCAACAAGCACATGAGTGAAGTTTGGGAGTGGATTGGTCCTCTCTCCTGTATCTCCCGTTGACTTAAAAAAAAGGCACAACGTGAGAGTTGTGAGTTAGTTTTATTGGAGGCAAAATGAGGACTGCAGCCCGGGAGAGAGCATTTCAGATAGCTCTGAGAAACTGCTCCAAAGAGGTAGGGCGAAGGTCAGTATATATGTGATTTTGGTGGAAGGGGAGTACATGCAATCGAGCACTTATTCTTTTGCAGAAGGTTTCTCCTAGTCACGAGGAGCAGATGTCACCGTGAAGGATTTTAGTGCTTTTCTAGATACGAGGAGGTACAAGAATTAGGCTCATGAAATTGGCTCCTGAAAATATCGAACAATCTGAAGACCTGTTCTGCCAGTTTTTCCCAGAGCACAGAGTGCCTCATTTCTGCTCTCCACCCTGAGCTCCTTTCAGGGGGTGTTGAAAGTCAGCAGCTGCAGCAGCACAAGATTTAATCCTGTTAGAGGTAGATGGCATGAGCCAATGTGTTGTTGACGCCCCACACCCCTTGCCCAATTGAGTCCTCAAATGAGATTGCAGTCCTGGCTGGGAGCTTAGCTAGACTGCATTCTCATGACAGACCCTGAGCCAGAGGTACACAGACAAGTTGTGACCCTCTTCCTGACTCACAGAAACTGTGAGATAAATAAATATTTCTTTAGGTAGCATACTTTTGTGCTAGTCCTAGCCTTTCTGGGCCTCAGCTTCTTCACTTGTATATGTTCAACAATTGAACCAAGTGATCTTTGATGTCACATATGCACAGATTGCTGTTAGGTATCTGAATTCCTCATGTATTAGCATAAGCCAATTCTGTCTAATTCTGTCTTCAATAGTGATGAAGAATAGTCAGCCATTTTTCTTCTAAAAATAACCCATCAAATATTATAACTGTAAGAAAGCCTGTTGCCTCCCCTCCAATCCAACCTGTGAAAATAATATGAAACCTTTGATGTTTAAGGATTTGGTTTTATCTTATTACTCTCTAAAGCTCACTTTACTTATTCCTTTAAACAATAGTACTACACTATTATCACCTAAATCTTATTTTTTACAAAACCCTGTAAGAAAAGATGCATAAAAGCATTTTGTACATATAATTTGACAGGGGCTTTATAAAGATTTAATTTCAAAGAAGTAAATGTCATGATTGGTTCTTATTTGATAAAACAAAGACTCCGACTATTCTGGGTAAATTGAGAACACTGGACGTTATATCAGAAATGTGTCTTCTCTATCTGTTTGAACAAGGCATTTTTCACACAGAGATGACTATGTAGTCAGAAAATATTTCTTCTAAATATGTAGCAAAGGTCTTTGCTGGGTATCCATTAGATGGCCAGTATGTTCTTATTGATTCATTGACCTAGGTCCCAGCATCTGTCTTCCAAACAGAACAGAAACTACTCTGTTGGCATGCTGGAGGAATGAAGCCAATTAGCCCTCAGAGAATCCTGGACTCCGTTCAGCTGTGGTAGTTCCATACAGGAACTCATTAATAATAATACGAGTGCAATGTAAAACCTTCTCTGGGCATTGACTTCTGCTTCTCAATATGTTGTAATTGAACCGGAGCCCTCATTTTCTCCACATTGTGAGCTACTGCCTCTCCTGTGAAGCCAAAGAAATGCATTTGTTTGGTTTGCTTTGGTGTGTGTGTGTATGTCTTGTGTGGCACGGTGGCTGATTTCCAAAGGAATGATTGTAGTGTCTCATATTACCTTTGCCACTTCTTAGCGTTATTAAGCTACAGAAGTTAGCCAGGGGTGGAACCCACATTGTAAACAAAGGTTCATAATCATTACTACCAAAATGGTCTAAAAACAGGTATTCAGAAGCCAAAAATAACAAAAGCAGCCTGTTTCTAAGCAGCATATACATCGTTCTTTCTTTTCTGCCTTGTGAGTTGCCTTCATTGTCCATGTTTTTTGAAATTTGCTAAAGACGCTGGACCTCAGCCGCTCAGGTTTCAGACCTCTTCAGTTTTCCAAGAATGTGATTCAGAGTAATGAGTGGTGGGTGCGGGGGTGTGTGTGGGTGGAGCGCTGGCAGTGCCCGCGGCCGCTCCCCACTCCGCCTGCCTCGCTTGTCCTTGACGGAGCCCACGTACCCAGTATGCTAACTGCGCGGTGATATCTCGGCCAGCGCTGAGGTGACCTGTGGCTCGAGGCTCAGGGAAGACCACCAGCTGCTTTCAGCTAGGTCCGTGACCAGCTGTCAGCTGCGGAGAGTCTCCTGTCACTGCCAGCCTGGGGGAGATTCAAAGTGCTGACCTGGAGGGGAAAGGGCACAGCTTCTCCAGAACTCGTCCCATTTGCATTGTAAAGACAGAGAATGAGGTGACTTTGGGAGGCAGCCATTGTCCCCAGACCTCCTGCAAAGAAGCAGATGCATGTAAAGGGGTGGAAGCTTGGGGCAAGACAATTCTCCTTTGTTGATTCACTGCCTGATTGTAATGCTGCTTTAAATGCAGAGGCTTTCCTCTATTAGGAAATGTGCTTTAGACTAGGGCTTAATGCTGCATCTCTTGAGTTTTTTTTTTTTTTTTGGACGTGGTCTTACGAATCCTTCAACCTGATGTTAGGTAATTTGAAAATAAGAAAATAAATGACTTAAGTTTCTTTGCAGGGATAGAAAGTGGCTTTTAATCCTTTAATGTTTTCCTCAGTCATCACCAAGCTTAGCGAAGAGAACAGCCTTAAAACAGAAAGCTTTGCAATGATTCGGTGGCGGCGGTGCGTGCCAGGAGAGAGGGCCGGAGAGCATCATAAAAACGAGGGGAGAGGCGCTCTATAAATATGCAGGTAGTTGTTTATTACAAAATAAATTATGTATTGACATGAGGAATTACACCATAATTTTCTGTTTGAGATGGTACCAAAGTAAGTTGGTTTCTATCTAAAAGGTCACAGGGAATGCTGGCTTTGTGTTCCTGTCATGACATTTGCCTTATTGGCATTCAGGAGCATTCCCTTGGCTTCATGCAATCACTGTCTCCTTTCACTGTATTTACAGATAATCCAGAGACTTCACAGGCCAAATGGCTTTCTGAATATGAGCCCACAAAGCATTGAATCAGACAGCCTCCTGCTTAGAGAGTTTTCAGCACAGTTCAGCCATAAGGCAAACATCAATAATTGCTTCAGAAGGGAAAGTGACAGGAAATTGTTCATCATTTGCTGTCACAATAATTAAAAGTGGCTAGGACTATTGCAACCACTATTTAATTTCCCCTTCTTTAAAATAAACTCTGTTATTGTCACCACCTGCTCTGTGGTGAGAGTGATTAGCGCTGTTTGTCTGAGGGCTTCTATTCCTAGGAACAAATCATTCACTCACCTCCGTGTGCAACCAATGATGCATTTTGATCCAAGCTATTTTACATCTGCAGTGAGGACATGCATGAGTTTGAAAAGAGTGGGCCAACTGCTAAACTGTTGCTGGGCTTTGCTACACAGGCCTCTCCTGAAACATAATGTACTGCATATGGCTTAGAACGAATAACCAAATGCCTTAAAGTCAGAGAGAAAAAAGGGAAAATAAAAAGTGTCTTAACCATTGTTCAGCGGTTTTCATGCCTCATTTGGTAGGTAAAGTTTATCAGAAAAGTCAGCGCAAGTGCGCCTAGAAAGCTTAATGACATCTCTCCACTCCCTTGGCAGGTGTCTCATGAAGGGAAGGAGGTTATTAGAGGCCAAAACAAGAAAGCCCACCTTTGGTAAATGAGCTGATGAGTGGTGTGCCTGAGCTGCCCACCGCTAGAGGGACTGGAGTTTCTTTCCCGGGGGTAATACCTCAGGTACCTTCGGAAGACTCCGCAGTCACATTGCTGTCTGCATTCTTCTCCTGCCTCAGCACAGCCTGCCTCCTATTGCACTTCTTTGTGTGTTGACCTCATTTCTTTTGCTGGGTGTTCAGCCCTTCGAGGTCGGCATTTTGAATGTTCACAGTCCCCAGCATGGAGCATAAAATGGTTGCTGAATAAATATTTGTTGACGGGTGAATTGAGTAATGGATGATTGACGGTGCTCACACAGAAGTGGGGGGAACGTCTCCACAGTAAACCCAGCGGGCTGTTACTAACTGCCCCATCCCGGAAGCACACTGGCTACCGAACAGCAAATCAGGTTCTACTGAAAGAAAAAGGAAGCCAACTGCTGTGAGGTGCAAGTTTGCTAAACTCTTCATTTATTTGTTCCACATAAGGTGTTGAGTGCTTCACCTATGCCAGGCTCTGTTTTAGGCCCTTGAGATTTATCGGTGAGCAAAATAATTCATGCACTTGTGGAGTTTATATCCTGGTGCAAGAAGTCAGACAATTAATAAGCATAATAAGTAAGCCATGTATTATGCTAAAATGTGACACGTGCAATGAAAACAGTGAAGCAGGGTAAACAGAGGTGGGGTGAGGCCTGGCTGGGTCTCAGTTGTAAGGAAGGTCAGCAGGATAGGCCTCATTGCGATGACAGCATTTTGGAAAAGACTTGAAGTTAGCGTACGAATTACGATGTAGCTAATAGGAGAGGAGCATTCAGGGCCGAGGAGCTGCCTGAGCAAAGGCCCTAAGTTGGGAGTGTGCCCGGGTGTCCCGTGAGGAGACTCTGAGTCAGGATTGGGACAAATGACAGAAGGGTCGTAGGAGGTGAGATCAAGAGGTAACGAAGCGCCTGATCCAGGGCTTGGTAGCCACAGTAAGGCCTCTGGCTTTTACTCCTGAGTGACAGTTAATCTAATGCACTCCCTCCTTTGTACTTAGAACTGGCATTTCACACTCGTACTTATGTCTGTTTCAGCCCATAACACATCGCGTTGAACTGTTTGCGTCTTCTTCCCTTGCTAGGCTCTCAGGTTCTAACTGCTATTTTTAAATCTCATTCTTCTCTGTATCTGGGCCAGAAGAATGAATGCATATTCTAAATGCTCAGTTATTGCTTGTTGAATTGAATTATGACAACAAACAAATCACAGGAGCAGGGATTGCACAGTATTGTAAAAGGAACTCGGGTCACAGATAGTTTCTGGGGCAAAGGAGTTGGTATAAGAATGTACCATACACTTCAAGCCCTAGGTTAGTGTTTGTCTGCTGAAATCCACTCTTCTTTTCCTTCTGTGCAGTTTTCTCACCACCCTCTAATGGCTGCTCCCCAAAAGTCAGCTGCAGTGCTGAAGCTGACACCACCCTCCTCCCTAGCGAACCCCTGGTAGTTAAGCTGCTGGTCTCATGAGCTAGGGCTCTGGATCTCAACCACAGATGAACACCTGGGGAGCTTTTACAAACTCTTGTGCCTTGACCTCATCACAGAGCAGTTGTACCCGAAGTTCTGAGGGTGGGGCTCAGGCATACCCAGGTGATCCTAATGTCCAGCCAGGGTAGAGAGCCACTGATCTGGAGCTGTTTCAAGACTTTCAGAGGTGGCCCACGTTCTCCATGAACATTTGAGTTACAAGAAAGGGAATGCAGGCATACCTCAGGGATACTGTGTGTTCGGTTCCAGACCACTGCAATAAAATGAATATCACAATAAAGCAAATCACATGAATTTTTTGGTTTCCCAGTGCATATAAAAGTTATGGTCATGCTATATTGTAGACTATTAAGTGTGCAATGGTATTATGTCTAAAAAAAGTACAAATCTTAATTAAAAAATACTTTATTGCTAAAAATGCTAACCATCATCTGAGCCTTTAGCAAATCATGTTCTTTTTCAGTAGTTACATCAAAGATCACTGATCACAGATCACCATAACAAGTATAATAATGAAAAAGTTTGAAACATTTTGAGAATTACCAAAATGTGATACAGTAATGTAAAGAGCAAATGTTGTTGGAAAATCATGTTGATTGATAGACTTGCTTGACGCAGGGTTGCCACAAACCTTCGATTTGTAAAAAAAACACAGTATCTGTGAAGTGCAATAAAGCGAAGTGCAATAAAATGAGTTATGCCTGTATACAAATTTGGTCAATTCCCCAAACCCATCAGTTACTGGCAGAAGCATGGCTTTTGCATCATGGTGGCAGCTCAAGGGTGTCTTGTTAGGTCTGCATGTTTGTATGGGTGCAAGTGTGGTGGTGAGAGAGGAGAACTTTGACGATTTCCTGTTCTCTACGGTAACGGACCTGTTTGTAAATCAACCCACAAGAGATACTCACAGAAGATAAATCAGGAGCCCGTTCCTGGGTCTTCTCTCAGAAGGGAAGAGATATGCCTGGTCTCGTCAAGGTGAACTTCCATTCTGGGAAGCAGTGGTGCTGATCACATATCCCCATGGACGAATGAAACAACCTAGCACCCCAAGTTGGCACCTACCACTGGTTGACTATTCCTCCCCAGTGGTTTAGCACATACTCGTCTAAGGGGTTGGGAAAGCATGCCTATGGCCTTCAATTTAGGCAGACTGTGCACTATCCAATCACCTCGAGCTTGGGTGTCAAATGGCAGCCACTCAGGGGTAGCTGGTCCTCAGCAGCCCCATGGTCCTGCTTTCCTTTAACCCAATGTGAGCACTGGTGGTGTACATAACCAACCATGGTCATGTATACATTTTCCTCCTCACAAAATGTTAACGTAGGCCTTTCCACATACTTGGGAAGAGATCTTGTCTTCTTTTTATTTATTTATTTAGTTATATTATTTATTTATTTATTTAGGCTGCATTGGGTCTTCGTTGCTGCGTGCGGGCTTTCTCTAGTTGGGGCGAGCCGGGGCTACTGTTCTCGAGATGCGCGGGCTTCTCCTTTTGGTGGCTTGTCTTTGTTGCGGAGCACGGGCTTTAGGTGCGCAGGCTTCAGTACTTGTGGCACACGGGCTTAGTTGCTCCACAGCATGTGGGATCTTTCCGGACCAGGGATCGAACCCAGGTCCCCTGCATTGGCAGGTGGATTCTTAACCACTGCACCACCAGGGGAGTCCCTTGTCTTCTTAATATACTCATTGTTCAGACAATTCTCATTGCCAGAGTAGGGCCATGTATTATCAGGCTCTATGAATGTGTGATGAATTTATTTGTATCTTCATTCCCCCCTTTATTTATGTGTCACTAAATACTTTTGGAGTATTTACAGGATACTATGCTATATCTTGGGAGTGCAAGGTGGTTATGGCACTCTTCCTTCAACTCACATTCTAGACAAGGAAACGAATATATAAACAGAAAATGAGAAGATAATATAGGAGCTCGCCAGTCATAGAGAGAGACAGGAGATAGAGGGAAGGTCTTTCAGGTTGTAAGATAGGCTCAGGTGATGTGAATTGAAAGGCAGGGAGTTGGGAAAATGCATTAGGATTTGGAGAGCAAAAGTATTCCTAAAATAGAGGGAGTAGGAAGGGTGGTGGTGAAGTGAGGCTGAAGGCAAAGACTGGAATCAGATTGTAAAGTACTTTTATGCCAAGTTAGGGAATTTGCGCTTGATTCTGAAAAATCAAGGTGGTACAAATGAACAAAAGAGAGCAATATACTTAAACTTTGTAGTCAGAAAAATGTGACTAAATTCTGGCTCTGCGACTTATTAGTGTACAATATTGTGCTAATTATTGGAAATAGTTCAGTCTCTATTTCCTCATCTATAAAAAGAAACACGATAGCACCTATCTCGCAGCGTTAGTGTGAGGGCTAAAAGAGACAATGTTCATGAAAGTAAGGGCAGCTGTGTGGTAGGTTCTAGAGCTATGCCACCCTATACAGAAGCCACTAGTCACATGCGGCTACTTAACTAAAGGTAAATAAAAGGATTTATTTTTGAGGTGCACTAGTCCTCTTTCACGTGCACAATAGCCATGTGTGGCTAGCGGCTGCCATATTGGATAGCACTGGTATGGAACATTTCCATCATCACAGAGCCTTCCATTGGGCAGTGCTGCTCTGTGGAAGTTTCCCTTGCATTCCGGGAACCATCAGGCTCCTAACTGTGTTAGTTAATATGTTGATAGTATGTGTTATATTGTATTATAAAAAAGTAATTTTTCTTTAAAATAAAGCTTGGAAATGGGCTCAGGTCAAGATTGGCTTTCCTTCTGAAATGTCGGTCAAGAGCTCGCACGCAGCCCTGTGCAGACATGCAGCTGCCGCCCCTGGCTCTCTCTTGCAGCCGTGCTGCCTGCCTGCCCCTAGGCTTGGAATTATACTTAGTTCTCTTGGAAGTGCCCAGAGTGACAAGTAAACTGCTCTGGAGCTGAGGCACAAGTTTCCCTAGGGACTTACCCTAGGATCTAAGCTGTATTCTCTATGGGATTGCCTGTTGCAGGGACTCGTGCCATTTCAAATCACAGCTTAATTCATCCTGTTCCCTTTACTAAGGTTTGGTAGCCCAGAACATCAGGGATGATGGCCATTTCTGGTGACAGGTAGACACCTGCACTGAACTCTCAATTCACTTCAACTTAGGCCACTTTCCCAGAAAGAGTGTATTAACTTCCAGTTCCTACTTAACTATGGTTTTGCTCAGGGAGTTAAAGTTATAAAGCACACATCCTTTTTCTACATGGAATGGTTATTTTCAGGATTAAAATATTAGAAGGACTATTGAGAGAATGGAATGTATAAAACTTAGTTGGTAAGTTAAAAAATATAAAGCTTCCCTTAATCACCTTGGGAAAAAAAGGGTTCTTGCTGACAATTGTATCATGGTACTATATTATCACATTATTTTGTACACATAATTGACTTTTACTTGGGAAGCAAGAAAGCCCATGAGGAAATGTTAAAAAGAAGTCAAATGAGAGACCAGCTGGGAGAAATTAAATCCATCAGTGGGTAAATATAATAAAGTGAAAGGAATTTGGCACTTACTGAGGCGTATTTGCGAATGTAGTGAGTTGCTAGAAGGGAAGTTCTCTGGGACCTGCAATGAGTTGGGGAGTTTTGAAGAATTGGCAGAGATTCAGCTGGCCATGAAAGATGGTTGGGATTATGGTGAGAAATGAGGAGGCATTTCAGACAGGGGGAAGATGTGCAAAAGTTGTAGAGTTGGAAATGCACCTGTTCTCTGTAGTAGGAAGTGAACAGACCATTCTGACCAAACACACATGTATTATATAGAAATAAATGAGAAGTAAGTTTTGATGTTGTTCAGCCCAGACTGGGTAGAAAGGGACTGACCTTGAATAATATAGCCATAATTAAGTAAGTTTGTTTACTGCATATTAAATCAGGCAATGAGCTAAAACACTTTTAATGTACATTTTAAAATTTAATCTTCATAAAGGCCCAATGAAGTAGGTAGTGTTGGTCACATTTTACAGATGAAGCAACGTAAATTTAGAGAGCATAATTAGTGTGCCCCAGGCTAAAGTGTTTGGAGACAATTCGCCACGGATCTCTTGCATCCCTTGCATCTCTGTACAGCTTTAGTGCAGGGCCACTGGCTGCCTCTGTTCTGGACTAACCTTTCATGGATGTTTGCATAGCTTATAGCTCTGAAAGCTATATCTAGTGTCTCCTGGAGCAAAGGGCGGGTTTACATATTGTCTGATGCAATACCAATAAATGTCTCCCTCTGGGGCAAAAGTTGAGCATGTTTATTGTCCATGATAAAAGCTTTGGGTTCCATAGGCTCAGAGTTCCTCTCCTGGAATGTGTGTGCAGGAGTCAGTTGATCCTTTCACCTTGCCCTGTGGGAACAGAGGCTTGGGGAAGCGGAGTGTTAATAGCACTTGGCTGCTTAGTTAGCTATTGCTCTGAGTAATTTATTTGCTTTCAATTAAATAAACTTATTTATTTTTAATTACATTTATTAATTATTTATTTAATTTACTTGTCTCTGACCCAGAAGTTTTGTGTTTTCTTCCAACATCTATGAAACTGTGGCAGACTAACTTGTTAACCTGCAAATAGGTTAAATTCTCAGAATATTTATAGATGTTGACCTAAACATCTGGTAAGTAGTGGAACGACCTTAGAGGGCTTTGGAAGTCAAGTATTAGGTGATAAGGGCCTGTGCTAGAGTGGTTTGAAAGGAAGAAATAGATGCTAGAAACAGAAAGAAAGAAACAAGGTCAGGGGAGAATATTTTGGGATGGAGTGTGGGGCAAAGGGTGGTGAGAACATATGAGGTCAAAAGAGACATTAAGATTCTGAACTGGGGCTTCCCTGGTGGCGCAGTGGTTGAGAATCTGCCTGCCAATGCAGGGGACACGGGTTCGAGCCCTGGTCTGGGAAGATCCCACATGCCGCGGAGCAACTGGGCCCGTGAGTCACAGCTACTGAGCCTGCGCGTCTGGGGCCTGTGCTCCGCAACAAGAGAGGCCGCGATAGTGAGAGGCCCGCGCAGCGCGATGAAGAGTGGCCCCCGCTTGCCGCAACTAGAGAAAGCCCTCGCACAGAAATGAAGACCCAACACAGCCAAAAATAAATAAATAAATAAATAAAAAATCCTTCCCTCAACTTTAAAAAAAAAAATTCTGAACTTGTAATGAAGAAATTAATAAAGAGAGGAGGATCTTAATTTTTGGAGGGACAGAAGCAGCTTCTTTTCTGCTTTCAGAGTTTTACTTCTCTTGAAGTTAAGAGCTGGGTATTTAAAAACTCTCTGCATAGGATCTAGGAGAGAAAGCAAGGACAAAACATATCATCTAGATCTCCCTTCTCCTCACCTCCTCCATCTATTTGTATTTATCATATCCTGGGCCCCTCTGCCTTAGTCACCGAGTCAGTTCAGAAAATCGTATCAGTTTGTATTTTTAAAATAAGAAGAAATCCTCCAAGAAGAATCCAACTCAGTGGAACTTGTGAAGCATAGTCACAATGCTCAATGTATTGTATTCCTTATGTGCGAAGAAAATTGCTTAGTTTTCTATTTCTAAATCAGTTGCCAATGTTTGGCTAACTTTATCTCCTGCCACACATTCCCTTATTGAGTGGCAAATTATGCAATAACAAGATTATATTTCTGTGCTTTCCAGGAAATCCATGGAGGCAACACTTCGTGCTTCTCTGAGTGGAGCCCAGGTGACTCGGAAACAGAATAGCACCATTTAGTGGTAAAAAAGATTTTAATCTTTAAAAAAAGTGGCATGATCTTTATTCGATGATTTTAGGAGTTGTAAATTAGTCAGCCATAATGTACTGTGTAGGCATGAACCACATTTTTTTCTTTCTTTCTCTCTCTCTCTCTTTTTTGTATGTATCATTTTTAACATCTCCTGTATCCATGGATAACAGGTTCTCAGGATCATTTTTAACATCTCCTGTATCCATGGATAGCAGGTTCTCAGGTGAAGCGCTGAGTATGTCACTGAAAGCCCAGTGGAGTTAATTGTGCAAAGTCAGTCTGAACGTATGCTGTAATGGATTTGACCTCAAAGGGCACTACAAAGAGAAATTGCAGATAACCATCTGAACTGACTTCTGAAGCTTGTAGTTCTGACTCCCAAGATACAAAAAGAAAAGTGAGACCAAACAGATTGGGATGAACAACTCTGAGATAGCAGGAATGTATAAGAGTCCGATTTTTAAAAGTAAATAAAGCTAAATAAAACAATGATTTATTCTCTAGTTCTTTTTTAAAATTCTTTCTTTGGTTCTCCCAAAAATGTCCTTGAAGTACAATAAATAATTTGCAGCACATATTATACTTTTCCGGATCACATTGATGCCCTGTGAAAATGAATATTTGATCAATATGTAAATATATATACATAAAATACAAAATCACTGGAACCTTAGACTCTAAGCAAGTGACAACACCATAGCGGTAACCTGGTTTTACTCACTACCTAGGCAAAATAGCCTTAACAACAGTGATTTAGGCTAAGACTTGAATGCTTCCTATGAGGGGTATCTCACTAATTTATGGTTGGTTTTTAGTGCTACAAAACACGGCATTTAGAGGCAAAAAATTGCAGATATTATCCAATATTATAGCAAGCATTATTTTTGCTCTTTTTGCCCTTTTGCCATTTTAACACACCATTGATAGAACATATACTTCTTCAACTACTGAGATCAGTTTGTATATTTGCAGTCTTTGTTTCACATCATCTGATCAGTAATCAGTATTTACTATACAGCTAACTGGGCTTAAGGCTAAAGCATGTGGCCATGAAACAGCTCCAAGCTATGTGGCTTACTCAGAGTGCATATCTGTGATCTTGATATTCTGTTCTCAGACCCATAAACGACACGCTTGATCAGTGAGGCCATGGGAATCTTGTGTAGACTCTCAAATACAGAAACACAAACATACACACAAAGCTTTCCATATTTGGACTGTTATTCAAATGGTGCTAAGAAACGGACTATAGAAATCATGTGGATTATATAATTTCAGGTTTCGCTATTGTAATACGTGCGAGCATAAACACACACTATATAATGAGGGGCAATGGAGATATCAGAGCAAAAAGTTCAGGCACCGCAGAAAACAGAGAGCTGTGCAAACAAGGCAGAGGTATATTAACTACATACATTGAGTGAACTGAGGTTACAGTGACCTTTGATTTTTCCCTTTCATTTAGAATTGTTTTCTTTTTTTTTTTTTTTTTAAACTAAATTGTCTATATTGCTCCATATTGTTGGTGCTTGGGTTTCTCTTGCCCTTTTTTTTTTTTTTAAGGAATTCCTTTTATTTTTATTTATTTAGTTTTGGCTGCGTTGGGTCTTCGTTTCTGTGCAAGGGCTTTCTCTAGTTGCGGCAAGCGGGGGCCACTCCTCATCGCGGTGCGCGAGCCTCTCACTATCGCGGCCTCTCTTGTTGCGGAGCACAGACTCCAGACGCGCAGGCTCAGTAGTTGTGGCCCACGGGCCCAGCTGCTCCGCGGCACGTGGGATCCTCCCAGACCAGGGCTCGAACCCGCGTCCCCTGCGTTTGCAGGCAGACCCCCAACCACCGTGCCACCAGGGAAGTCCCTGTTTTCTTTTTTAGTAGAAGAATAGCTGGGTTTCCATGTGAAATGTTTTTGAGAACATTTGCTACCTAGAGGAATGTTGCAGCAATACATTCTTTTCTTTTTTTAAAATATTTATTTATTTATTTATTTATTTATTTATTTATTTTTGGCTGCGTTGGGTCTTCGCTGCTGCGCTCAGACTTTCTCTGGTTGTGGCGAGTGAGGTCTACTCTTCCTTGCCGTGCATGGGCTTCTCATTGCGGTGGCTTCTCTTGTTGCAGAGCACGGGCTCTAGGTGTGCGGGCTTCAGTAGTTGTGGCACGCGGGCTTAGTTGCTCCATGGCCTATGGGATCTTCCCGGACCAGGGCTCAAACCCTTGTCCCCTGCATTGGCAGGCGGATTCTTATCCACTGCGCCACCAGGGAATCCCAGCAATACATTCTTATAAGTGTCAGATGATGTGCTAGTGATTACACCTGCTATGCTGAACGGTTATTTCTAAACAATGCTTGCAAAATACTCTGCTGTGTAATTCATCGGTGTAGTCACAAACCTACTGAAGGCACCCAGTTTGTTTACAATTAACTCCCATGGTGAAGATGGAACAAGATGACTTCCAAATTGTCTTTCTTGTATTGTGTTTCTCTCTCTGCGTCTTGGGTTTTTCCCTCCTGGTGTTTAGAGTCTGAGACCAGTGCAAATATAAGATCATGTAAGAGGTATGGTAGCTATCATGAGCCACAGTTACATGTACACAGAATGTCAAGCCATAAGCCAGGAGGTTTGCATGTTTGTTCATAAATAATATAGAGCCAAAACACTGGGCATGCTGTTGTTTAGACCTGAACTTGCTCTTGCTAAAATAAACAGGTAAAATAGATGGTAACCTGAAATAAAGGAAATGTTTAATATAACTGCCATCAGAAATATTCAGTGCTATAAAACAACCACCATGAAGGCAGACATATTGACAACTAACATTATTTGGGAAGTTTTCTGTGTTTCTCCCTCTAGTTTTGGAGACTCAGAGCAAAGAATAGATGGTATATAGAGAAGCATCTCAAAGTGATGGTTTGTGTTTGTTCTTTTTTGCATACACGAGAATGAAGCAGCTCAGCTCCAGTCATTATCATGTTGCTGGTTTGTAAAAGTGCTTTCCCTTGTTTTATGGAACACACCGAGTTGAGCGCAGCAGCTTGCATGACGTGGCGCTGTGGGTGCAAATTTGAAGCCATTGAACACTCTGAATTTCCCCAGTGTTTCTCAGTGGCAGAACACCTCATGCTAAATGCGTGTGTGCTGTTTCACTGAGAGAATGCAGTGTTCAATAGCTCTCCAAGTTTCTCATTTTATACCTATGGAGAAGAGGCTCAGTGGCTGCCTGTAGAGTTTCATTGTGAAGTACATACAGATGGTCTAGTTCAAGGTTCTTTAAAAGGCACACAGGGAAAGAAGTTATGTTTCTGCTTATTTTTCCTATTTATATGTATTTCTTCCCTTTTAAAATGTATGTTTTGCATAATTAGTCAAAAATGATATTGCTCTAATTTTTTTTTTTAAAGATTTTTTTGATGTGGACCATTTTAAAATTTATTTATTTATTTATTTATGGCTGTGTTGGGTCTTCGTTTCTGTGCGAGGGCTTTCTCTAGTTGTGGCAAGTGGGGGCCACTCTTCATCGTGGTGCACGGGCCTCTCACTATCGCGGCCTCTCTTGTTGCGGAGCACAGGCTCCAGACGCGCAGGCTCAGTAGTTGTGGCTCACGGGCCCAGTTGCTCCGCGGCATGTGGGATCTTCCCAGACCAGGGCTCAAACCCGTGTCCCCTGCATTGGCAGGCAGACTCTCAACCACTGCGCCACCAAAGAAACCCGATATTGCTCTAATTTTAATGTAGGTAGAATACATGAAAACTATCAATTCTTCTGAAGAAATAGACATGAGAGCTGCCCTATGCCAGTCACTCGAGCAGTGTATATACAGTAACTTATTATACTTTCTGTAGTCTTTTCTAGGTAAATGCTGAATTTGGTTCATATCTAAGTCTATAATCAGAACATTGGACAGTCAGAAAGTTGCCAATTGCATTGTAGGCTTTTCTAAATGCAGCTGTTTCTGTGGACTGACTGAATTTACCCTCTTGAAGACATTTTTAGGGAGTGCCTCAGTCTGTGAAATCTAAAATAGAGGAATTAGCAGAAAGAGAACTATATTTAAATATAATATACACAATATTTTTAAATCCTTCAAAATGTTAGGAAAAGTCTGGAATAATTAGTTTACATTTCATAGCATATCTGTTAAATAAATAACTATTGAATGGAAACATGTCTTTGCTACTTTGTAAGCAGTTTTTTGGCAAATGATTTGTTTTCCCATAATTATACCTGTGTCCAGTCTTATACATTGCTTTCAGTGGATTTTTGAAATGAATTTCAAAATTAAATGTGGTGAAACTAATTTTTTTGCCATTAGGTGGCAAAATGTCCTCAGCTGGAAACAGAGAAATTGTATGTAGATGACTTTAGTTTTCTTGCAAGAGAAGTGTGAGTGGATATACATTATAGGATATGCAGGTGGAATTTGGAAACCTTATTGTGAATGTAAACTATGAATACTACTTGAATCACTTCCACTTGCTTGAAAATAAAATCACAATAACTAAGTCTGAGAATAGGAGAAGTGAATGTACAAACAATGTAAAAGTGGGTACAGCCTTAAATGGGGAGCCCTAATTGTGATAAAGCAAATAACTTCACTAAGTCCATTCCCTTTAGGAAAAAAAGCTTCTATTTCTTATGTAATTATTAAAAATGGAAAAGTAGAATAAGAAAGGGAAAAAAGACAGTTTAGGCTTTGACCATATATGTAAACACAAAACAGACATACTTCTTCTTGGCCAGATTGTAATAAGTAAATTACTAGTTAGAGGGATAGTTTTGAATTCACTAAACTGGTATTTTCACACTAGTCAGACAATAAATTCTATTTAAATGGGAAATACAGATAAGTTGTTATGCAAAAATTTTGAAAATATACCACAAATATAAGCTAGTAGGCTTTTCCCTCCTTTTGGAGAAGAATGTTCCAAAATAAAAAAAATGATGAGAATGAGATTCTTACATGGAGAAGAAATTTAACTTGAAACTGTCTGCAAGTGAAGTTGAGATTTGGTTATATTCATATGGAAATGTCCTTGAAGCCAGTTGCAGAGATTTTAACCACCATTTCAAGTTATCAGTTATGAAGCGAATGATAACAAGCTACTAGATTATTTGTAAAGCTAAGATTTGTTAAGAAAGAAAGAAAGGGAGAAAGGAAGAAAGAATGAAAGAAAGAAAGGAAGAAAGAAAGGGAAAGAAAGAAATAGCACTTCAAACAATGTTGAGTTGGAAAAATGTCCATTCAAAGATTGAATGATATTTGCTTAATACAAGTAGAAGGTAATAGATGCAAGGAAAAAAAAAACACAATAAAAATACAGGATGCTCAACAAAAAATATGTCGAGATGTATTGAATATAAATGTGTTTTACTCCTTTTGGATTGACCTGATTATTAAGTAAAATGATTAAATAAATATGTGAATATAAGTACAAGTTATAGTCATTATTGTGGAGCTGTTGTCAGAAAAATAATCGCCAGCATATTCCTAGGTTATGTTAAGAACAGATGTGAAAAGAATGGACCAGAAAAAATCTTTCTCAACATTAGTCAGACAGTTATTGGGATATTATTCTATACCTTGTTTCTTGTGCTTTTAAAGTTATGCAAAGTAGATTAAGTTTCTAAAAGAATTTCTTTGTTTAAGGTTGGAAAAGGGTTAAGTGAATTGGAATTGTTAAGTGATGTAAAGTTTTTATGAGGTAGATGTATGGTAATTGTTTCTGACATTCATACACTGAACTACTCATTAGTCAATAGCATATTTATGGAAGCCTAACACACTGATACTTTGCCAGGTATTGTATGGGATCCGGAAAAGTCTTAGCAGTTCCTGCTGTAGAAGGAATTTGCAATATAGTCATGGAAGGCCAATACAATAGGCATAGATAGTTAAAATAGCAAAATATAGCTGTGTGTTATTGATGACAAGAACAGCTGAATTTAAGAGAAGGGATATCAGTGTGATTTGCAGGAGGGGCCTTCCTGGGAAGATGAAGATTTGCTTTAGTTTGCAAAATGAGCAAGATTTAGAAAGGGCAGAGAGACAAGAGAACGTTTTGGCAAGAGATACAGGTGGGGAGAGAATGAGTAAAGGCAAAGGAGCAAAGAGGGATGGCAGGAGTGCAAAATGTTTGTGTTGGTTTCAACCTGATATAGATACAGTTCTTAATTCTGAAAACTTCATATTTGTTTCTTTGGAGATAAACACATTGTACCATTAACAAATAGAAATGTTTAGTGATGTTGAAGTTTAAAGGAAGCAAATCCTGGCCTCGGTATTTCAGAATTGGAAGTAACCTTAAATACCATGAGTCAGCTTCTCATTTTACATATTAGTCTTAAAGAATTAAATTAGTTGGCAACGGTGACGATTACCCACCTTGTTAGTTCTAGGATGAGGACTAAAAGCCAAATATCCTGATCTAGACTGGTGCTCTTTGTGCTAAATCCTGCTGGGCTTTCTTGTGTAAAATGAAAAGACAACTTTGATCTTGTTTTTTAAGGCTTTAAGGCTTTGATAATTTTTGAACAAAAGTGAGATTTCATGGTTCCAAACCTTGGGAAAAGATTCTGATGAAATATGCAAGCAATTGCTCATCATAGGTGTTCATGAATTTGATCCATTGAGATTGCTCCAGGGTGAAAAGTTCCTGTGTTTTTAGTGATAATCTTAATCAGTCTGAAGGCTGTCATCAGAGCAAAGAAAAATGAGTTTTAGATTTTCTTCATTGATACACGTTGACCTTTTAACCCGACTAATTGACAAAGCCACCAAAGGTATGTTCTTTCCTGTATGGCTCCCGGTCCTGGCTGCGTTCCATAATTCTGTCAAGGGGGCTCTACATTCTGCTGCAGCTGCCACTTTTTACCAGCTGGCAGTATGCTTGTCTGCCCATTAATGCTTCAGAAAAATGATTAATAAGCTCCCCCACCCAACACTGAAAAAGGAGGAGATCCAAATCATTCATAAATGCACAGGGATGAATTGCCGAGTGGCCTCTTCTGGTCCAGTGGCCCCATGGGCACCTACCTGCAGCTGAACTGCGTTGTTCTCATGACTGTGGAAACCTTGAAAGTATAAAAGAATATGCAAAATTAAATGTCACTTATCAGTGTCTGCACTTACAATTTTAATGTTATTGTTTTCTAATTCAAATCAAGGCTAAGAGACATAATGGACTATCTTCTAAGGTTTTTGAGTGGGTTCAATTTCTATTTACATTAGTTAACGTCAAACATTATTCTAGGACTCATTCCCTCTTGAGCCTGTCCATCTGTTATATCATCAGAATGACCTTCCTTGTTTCTTCTTCATTTGTAGAGTTCTTTTCCCTTGGTTGAATTTAAAAAAAAAGAATAAAACAGGCTTCTGCCTTCTTTCTTTTAAAGTGACTAAGGAACAACTTTAATTTTATATACATAGGGAGAGAACGGTTCTCCCCACCACACACCCCATACCTTAACTGATACTTTAGGGCACCCAGGACATTAAGTATGCTGTATTAAAAGGGATGAAAATGAAAGATCATTGTGAAAAGACACAGAGTGAATGGATGCAGGAATAATTCTAAAAATATTTAAAAATTTTAAGAGATCAGAGTAGTCATATTTTTAAATGTCCACAAGATATTGTTTTCTTTTTAATGAGATTAAGGGGTTTGAAATCTTTTAATACTGAACAATGTAAGAATTGCTGTTTTTTGTTTAATTTGCTTCAGTTGACTAAATCACTTGGCTGCTTTGTATTCTTGGTAGGTGCTATAATAACCATAATTTTTTTCAGTAAAAAGCAAAACCCATTAAATAGATGAGATGGTGTCATGTAAAAATTACTGATTAAATTACTATTTTAGTTTTTTGAATTGATTGATTTGGTATTATTTTTATTCTTTAAGTTTCTTTAGAAAGGGTCAGAATGGTCTACAGTGGGAGAAGTATCAGGCTAAATATTTGGGTTATGCTCCTGACTCTTTAGTTTTCTGGGAGATCTCGGCTAAATTTCTAGTACTTCAAATTTCTTCTCTGTACAGTAAGAACAGAAAAGAGGTGCTATAAAGATAAAATAGTATACATGAAAAAGCTTTTGAAATTTAAAATGTTGTGTACATTTAACTCATTGGTATTATATGTATATGAATTAGATTCAGTTTCAGAACATTTTTCTAATCATTCTTTTTCCCTGACAGTTTCAAGACCACCCTATAATAATTCTTCTTTGCAATGCCCACATTTTCTTCTTCCTTCTGTCTACTTTGCTTCCTGTCTTTTGCATTATTTTTACCTTTTGAAGCTATGAGTGTTTGTTCTCTATGAATGTTACACTGCTTGTGGGATCTTTGCCCTTTTCATCAACTAAGTTTAACCACCACTATCCTAAAGGATGATTTTTAATCTCTTTTGAGTAAGGTTGATATGTTTTAATTTAAAATTTTGTCTTTAAGATATCATTATGTACTAGGCATTTCGACTTCTTTTGTGAATATCCATTAAATTCCACTGAAGTGTATGGGTACAGTTGGAGAAGGGGAGTATATATTTGTGAATTTGAACATCTCAGAAATTATATTAGACATTATGGGTTTAACAAAATGCATTTTAGAGTTCAAAGAATAGAACTGATTTTTAGTAAAGTTGTGAAATTATGACACTCTGGAAGGTCTGGCCATCAGAGGCAATTCTAGAGGTTCTGTTTCTTTTGTAACCCATGGATGGTAGTCACAGTGATTTTGCATACAGTACGAACTCAGTGCTTATTGTCTATCTCCCTCATTTAGGCTTGGTCTTTGATCTATTCTGTAGCGGAATTAAAGATGAGTGTGCTGTCTGACCCATGTAGGAGAGCTAGTAAGGAACAACAAAGGAAATTAGAATAGAGATTGATTTTCATGTCAGCTCTCTGCTAACCTTGTGACTGTCCTACTAAATTTAGTATTTTTATTTGCGAAGAGCTGTTGTAGAGACATTCTTTCATGCATTCTTCTATTTGCTTATTAATGTAAAATATTTATTGTGGACTTACTATAAATAAATCACTATTCAAGGTGCTAGGAATACAGTAATGAAAAGGGAGGCGTGGTTATAATCTGACTGGATTATCCTTATTCTTGCTCCTTTTCGTGTAGGTCATGGGGGCTAGGGAGAGGATGGAGATATTAGTTACAGAAGGTCATTTTTATTCGAAACTGTGACAGGTTCTATGGAAACACCCATTTAGTATGTTTGATCCATTCCTACAGCTTTGGGAATTAATATATTACATTTATTTTTTTCTTGTTTGACTGCATTATCAATCACAGATTCCTGGAGCTCCAACGATATTAAAGTTTGAAATTTTAATAAACTATATGGAATCACGTAGGAGATTATTTCTATTTACTTATTTTAGGAGAAGAACTTTTTTTTCATTGCTACGGGAAGTTTGCAAACAATGATGACTAAAGTTTTCTGGCAGTGGATAAAAATAATTTTTTGATGCATTTAGAATCCACTCTAAGGTTATATTGTAATGATTTTTAAGTTTCCCTCTGAGAATTTACTAATTTATTTATCTATTTATAATTTTTTTCCAGCTTTGTTGAGATATAATTGACATAAAATTGTGTAAGTTTCTATTTACAATAGCCAGGACATGGGAGCAACCTATGTGTCCATCGACAGATGAATGGGTAAAGATAATGTGGCACATATATGCAATGGAATATTACTCAGCCATAAAAATAAATGAAATTGAGTTATTTGTAGTGAGGTGGATGGACCTAGAGTCTGTCATACAGAGTGAAGTAAGTCAGAAAGAGAAAAACAAATACCTATGCTAACACATATATATGGAATCAAAAAAAAACAATAAAGAATGGTTCTGAAGAACCTAGGGGCAGGGCAGGACAGGAATAAAGACGCAGATATAGAGAATGGACTCGAAGACACAGGGAGGGGGGAAGGGTAAGCTGGGATGAAGTGAGAGAGTGGCATGGACATATATACACTACCAAACATAAAATAGATAGCTAGTGGGAAGCAGCCACATAGCACAGGGAGATCAGCTCATGCTTTGTGACCACCTAGCGGGTTGGGATAGGCAGGGTGGGAGGGAGATGCAAGAGGGAGGAGATAAGGGGATATATGTATACGTATAGCTGATTCACTGTGTTATACAGCAGAAACTAACACAACAATGTCAAGCAATTATACTCCAATAAAGATGTTAAAAAAAATTGTGTATGTTTAAGGTATACAACATGTTAATTTGATACACATATATTGCAATATGGTTACCACTGTAAGGTTATCTAACAACACCATCATGTCTCATAATGACCATTTCTTTTTTTGTGGTGAAAACATTTAAGATCTACTCTTCTAGCAACTTTCAAGTATATAATACAATATTATTAACTATAATCACAATACTGTGCATTAGATCCCCAGAACTTCTTCATCTTCTAACTGGAAGTTAATATTCTTTGACCAACGTCTCCCCAGTGTCTCACCTCCCCCAACCCCTCACCCCCAGCCCCTGGCAACTACCACTCAACTTTGTTTCTACAGTTCAGCTTTTCTAGATTCCACGTACAAGTGATATCATACAGTATTTATTTTTCTCTCTCTGACTTATTTCACTTAACATAATGCTCTCAAGGTCTATCCATGTTATCTCAAATGGCAGGATTTCCTTCTTTCACATGGCTGAATAATATTCCATTATATATGTATATATGTACCACATTTTCTTTATTCATTCATCCGTTGATGAACACAGGTTGTTTCCATATCTTGGCTATTGTGAATAATGCTGCAGTGAACGTGGGAGTGCAGATATCTCTTCAATATTCTGTTTTCATTTTCTTGGGATAGATACCCAAAAGAGGAATTGCTGGATCATATGGTAGTTCTGTTTTTAATACCAGTTACTTCACAGGACCATCTCAGTGAATCTTAGAAACAGGACACGAGTAAAAATGAAATAATATCTTGGGCATGTGATTTGGGATTATATCCTACTATTTGGTAAACATTTTGGATATCTCCCTGTCACCACCCAACTTTTGAACTAGAGCATTATCAATGCCATTGAATATATCTTTCTGCTGTCTTCCTATTCCTACTCCCTTACTTCCCTCTCAGAGGTAACTGCTCTCCTGAGTTGTGTGTATATCATTTCTTTGCTATTTAAAATAAGTTTTTCTGCATATGTATATACCCCTAAACAAGATATTATTTAGTTTTCTTGTTCTGAGTTTTATAAATATTGTATAATACGATATACATTTGTCTTTGACTTACCATTTTCACTGTGTCCTATTTCTCAGATTCACTGAAATGGTTCTGTGAAGTAGCTCATTCTTTTCCATAGTGCTCTGCAATGTCACTTCATAAATTATATCTGCATGCATCTAGGAGTCTATTTCTGGGCTGTTTCTTCTGTTCCACTGGGTCATATTTTCTTTTGAAATGTCCTATTCCAGTACCACACTGTTATCATTGTACTTTATAATAAGTGCTGATATCTAGTAAGGCAGAGCTCCCGTTTTGTGCTTAATCCTCGGGAGTATCTTGGCAATTCTTGAGCTTTCATCTGCAAAGTTTTTAGGATCAGTTTTTCAAGTAACTTGAAAAAAAGTTGGAATTTGATTAACACTGTACTCGATTCAAAAATAATTTGGGGGAAAATTGATGCTTTATAAAATTCAGCCTTCTTTGTACCAGTCATCGTTCAATCACAGAAACAGAACCAGCAAGAAATATTTATTGAGAGATTTATTGCAAGGAATAGACATATACCATTGTGGGGCTGGCTAGGCAAGTCCAAATCTCTAAGGCAGGCCGTGAGGAAGGGCAGGCAGGCATTCTTGGACACACTAAAGCTGCTGTCCGCTGATGGAATTTCTTCTTCTTCAGGAAAGTCTCAGCTTTGTTCTAAGTCCTTCCAACTGATAGAATCAGGACCATCCAGATTATTTTGAATAATCTCCCTTACTTAAAGTTAACTGATTACAGACTTTGCAAAATACCTTCACAGCAGCAGCTAGATTAGTGTTAGATTGGATAACTGAGGATTGTAGACTAGTCATTTTGATACATAAAATTGACCATCACACTTGTCACAAACAAGTGGATTTCTCCATTTATTTATATTTCTTTTTCTTTTTTTTTTTTTTTAATTTATTTTTATTTATTTATGGCTGTGTTGGGTCTTTGTTTCTGTGCGAGGGCTCTCTCCAGTTGTGGCAAGCGGGGGCCACTCTTCATCGCGGTGCGCGGGCCTCTCACTATCGCGGCCTCTCTTGTTGCAGAGCACAGGCTCCAGACGCGCAGGCTCAGCAATTGCGGCTCACGGGCCTAGTTGCTCCGCGGCACGTGGGATCCTCCCAGACCAGGGCTCGAACCCATGTCCCCTGCATTGGCAGGCAGATTCTCAACCGCTGCGCCACGAGGGAAGCCCCTATTTTTCCATATTTAATGCCTTTTCCTAAACTAATTTTCTCCATGTAAGTCTTTTTTAAAATTTACATTATCTAGCAGTAACATCTTTTGGTGTAGAGAAATGCAATTGATTTTTCTGTATGGATCTTCTATTTATCCAACTTGTTAAATTCTCTTATTATTTCTAATAATTTTTTGGCGATCCTTTTGGGTATTTTATGTATATGATGTATAACTTGTAAAAATAGCAATGTTGTTTCTTCCTCTTCAGTATTCACGTTTGTTAAAATCATTTTTTAAATTACATATGATAAAATTTACTCTTTGCAGTACAGTACACAGTTCTGTGACTTTTGGCAAATGCATGAAGTCACCTATCTATTGATACTACCACAAACAAAATAAAGGACAGTTTCATTAGCTCCCCAATTTCACTGTGCCATGGTTCTGTAGTCATTTCCTCCTCTTTGCCATAAACCCTGGAAACCACTGGTCTCTTCTTTATCCCTAAATTTTGCCTTTTCTAGAATGTTACACAAATGGGATCTCATTGTATGTGAAGAGAAGTTATGTTTCTCTTAGGAGAATAACTGTGAGTGTATGTTTAACTTTATAGGAAACAGCCAAACTATTTACTAAAGTGTCTCCACCATTTGCATTCTCACTAGAGTTCCAGGTATATTCCATTTTTGTTAGCACTTGGTATTCTCAGTTTTTAAATTTGTTTCCTTATTCTTGAGTTTTGAAAGTTTAACATGTTCTGGATACAAGTCTTTTGTCAGGTATGTAATTTGCAAATATTTTCTCCTAGTTCAAGGCTCTTCTTTATTAACAATGTTTTTGCAGAGCAAAAAATTTTCTGGTAGTGGGATTGCTGGATCATATGATAGTTCTATTTTTAGTTTTTTAAGGAACCTCCATACTGTTCTCCATAGTGGCTGTATCAATTTACATTCCCACCAACAGTGCAAGAGTGTTCCCTTTTCTCCACACCCTCTCCAGCATTTACTGTTTGTAGATATATACACTAGCAAACGTAAAATAGATAGCTAGTGGGAAGCAGCTGCATCGCACGGGGAGATCAGCTCTGTGCTTTGTGACCACCTAGAGGGGTGAGATAGGGAGGTTGGAAGGGAGACGCAAGAGGGAGGGGTTATGGGGATATATGTATACATATTGCTGATTCACTTTGTTATACAGCAGCAACTAACACAACAATGTAAAGCAATTATACTACAATAAAGATGTTAAAAAAAATGAAAATTTTCATAAAGTTCACATTATTAATATTTTCTCTTTTGTTTCATGCTTTTGGGGTCAAATCTACGAAATCTTTGCCTAAGTCAGTGTCACAAAGATTTTCTCCTATGTTTTCTTCTAAATGCTTTATTGTTTTACAATTTATATTTAGATGTATGATATATTTTGAATTAATATTTCATATCAAATGTAAAGTATGGACTAAGATTTATTTTTTTATATGTAGATATGTACCTAATTGTTCCAGGATTGCATGTGCTTGTGTGTCTGTGTGTTTTCACACATGTGTGTTTGAGACAAAAAGATGAACATGCTTGCTTCTACTAGCCAAATGGAATTTGACTCTTTTTGGTCAGGAGTAAAAAAAGAAAACCTATGCCTTTTATCCACCTCACATTGGAAGTTTAACAGCTCAAACACATGGGCCATAAATGCCCTCGTTACGATAGTGTAACTGCACATGTCTCTGACACTCTCTCTGGCTATTGCTGGGGAAACCAACAGAGGGAAATTTTATATTGTAGTAGCAGAATTTTCTATTCTGTATTACCGTTTATTGAGATTGTGTAATTTTAGGATAACTAATTATTGCAGCAAAATTTCTAGAAAAAAAGGACGTTTTGTGTATTTTAATCAGATGAGCCTATCAGGTGACGTGATCAGAGGTGTAGAGCCATTTTTTTCCCCGAGAGGGTGTTAGAATAAGGAAGCTCTCCTGATTCGCTGCTGGACTCTACCTCTGGCTTAGGAACCCAGTGCACATAAATCAGGTGTTATCAATCCCCCTAAGTCTGCACCCACAAGCAGAACCTTTTCTTCCAACATGTTTAGTGATAATCAAATATTTGTGCCTAGACATAATGTCATGCAGTGAAGGGGAGTTAAGTTACTATGGTTCTGCTGAATGGTAGCACGGAATCTGGTGGTTTACATGTATCCTAATTCAGTTTAGCTTCACATCACTCTAGTGGGTATTAGTATCCCATTTCCATAGTAAAGGAAACTGAAATTTAGAGAGTGAAGAGCTTGCTAATAATCACACACCTGGAAAACAGAGGAAACAGAGGAGCCAGGTATCAAACAAAATAATTACGCCTCCAAAGTCCAAGAATGAAATCCAGGAATGATTCTACCCTGTAAATCTTTAAATCCCTTTTCAATTACAACATCCTCATTGTGGCTGAGAAATGACCTTTTCTTACTTTAGAATCCTTGTTGCTTAGTCCAAACTCCCCAGTATTGAATTCCTTTGGCTGCAGTGCGGTGGTTGGCCTGGGTTAACTCTTCTTTGTTCTGTTCTAGTCTGTTCTAACCATTAGAGCTGTGCTAGGCCATGGAGCCGTATAGCCTTGGCACTGAAGCAATGAAAGAAAAACAATGAACTCCCTGTCTCTGTCAAACACAAAGGGATCATCTACCTTAGGGAGAGCTACAAAGGGACATACAAAATCACACAACTGAAAAATAGTGCCCATTTATACTCAGCAAGGAGGATTGATTTTTACTTGTTCTGCTTCCAATTAATTTACCTAATTTAACCTTTAAATATGTCACCTTCCCTTCCAACCTCAATAATAAATATACTTTTTCTGATTTAATTTTAGAAGCCTCCACATTTACCCTCAGTAGCTGCTGCCCTTTTGGGTTGAGTTGCGATAGGGAAGGAGAAAAGAGAGATAGGGAAAAAAAGCTTTTACAACATGTCTTTTCTTTGTTTAACTTTTTTTGGCATGAGCTTCCAGAATGTGTTGATCTGTTAAGTCTACATAAACGTATTCTCCTGGGTGGAGGGCGGAACCATAGGGTTAAGGGAGAATAATAAATCAATGATAAGTTAATAAAACCAAACACCATAAAGAGTATCCAGCAATGGAGGACTTTACATATTTAAAAGGAATGATTTCAGAAGCTGTTGCTGAACGAAATGCATGCCCTTTGCTTTGAAGTTGCCTGGTATTCGTGCCTGTACCTCTACTCAACTCTCTAGCACCGTGCTGGAGACCAGTGGTGCTCAAATTTTTATGTGCATTCAAATCACCTGGGATCCTTGCTCGAATGGAGATATGATTCATCCAGCCAGGGGTGGGGCTTGAGATTGTGTGTTTCTAATGAGCTGCCAGTTGATGCTGATGGTGTTGACGCCTAGGTCTGCATTTTGAGTAGCAAGGCTGTAAAATTTGATCCCTGAAAATATAATCTTTTTAAGGACTTTACATGGAAAACATTGCTCATGTTCACATGTATTATACCCATATAAAGAGAAGCATTTAGTTTAATTTTTTTGATGGAAGGCTTAGACTAAGTGTATATAAGGAAGGCAAAATGAATAATAACAAGCTACGATTCATGACTTAGTCCATGCTAGGTATTGTGCTAAGGACTTTACATATGTTATTTAGTTCTCACATCTGGATGAGGGGTCTAAATTATCATTTACATTTGTAGATGGGTAAACCAAGGTGTAAAGCAATGGTTACATAACTCCAAGAGGCTATGCAGCCAATCTAGTGGTAGAGGCTGTTTTCAGACTTTGGTTCCTGGCCTCTAAAACCTGTGTTGTTACTAATTGCTCTATTATAAAATATTGGATAGTGATTAAAATAATTGTTTAATGAAATCTAAAGATGGAGGGCATGAACATTACAGTCAGATGTGGATTTAAGCCTGAGTCTTCCATTTACTGCCTGCTTGACCCTGAGAATATCTTGCAGCTCCATTTTCCCCTTTTGAAAGTAGAGATAATACCTGCTCTGCTCTTCTCTCCACTTTGAAGGGTGTGAAGATCAAATGAGATCATGATGTGATGTGTTTTGTGAATTGTAAGACAGCACACACAGGTAGTTTCCTCCTCTTTCCAAACATTTCTTTTCCATCGCATGTTAAGAATAGGCATGATGGCTTAAAAAATTAGATATTTGGCCTGTTCTTATTCGATACTTGCAGTTAGGAGAAGTTTCAAGCAAATAGAGTTTGCTGCATCTGGGTCACAGCACAGAGTTAAAAAATGTATAATTCAGGACAGTCAGTAGTATCCTGCCCAACCCTGGACCTCTTTCCTTCTCTTCCATTTGAAGAAGGTGGAGCAGATGATCTCTAAATTCCTTCCCAGATCTAACAGCTGAGTTTTTGACTCTCGCTTTCAGTTGATCTGTAACTGCCAATTGATCAGGTGTCTTTGCAGGATTTGGATGATGATGATGGTGGTGATTTTGCAACGTTGCCCCTGCTTCTTTGTGTATAACTTTTCTCCGATTCTAGTAAGGGAATTTCTCTTCTAAGAAGCTGCAACTGGTTTTCATTTTGAGTACATTCGAAAGTAGGAAAGAACTTACAGAGATGATAAAATGAGGTACAATCTGCAGGCTGGGAGTTAAGGAGATTACTGGTCAGCACACAATATTTTAGACAGAGGACTGTTTTAGGGAAAGGTGACCCGCAACCCCGCTTTAGTAGATATTACAAATCTCAGAGCCAAGGAGAAGCAGCGGGAGCAGAGTTATATGCTCTGTCTTATGGAGTTCAGGGGAAAACCACGAACAGAATAAGTTCCTGAGCTCCCCGGGGAGTGTGGAGAAGTAAAAGTTGGCCATGACTAAGGAGACCCGGAAGCCAGATGAGTGCTCCAGAAGACAGGTGAACAGCTCCGATGCCCGTGACACAGCGGGGAAAACAATAAGAAGGGGTGTGCTTTTTAGAAATAATAATAACTGCTGTTTAATGCTTTTCAACTTATACATCACCGTTAAGGATAATGTCGCATTTTATCCTGACAACATTCCTTTACGATAGAAATATGAATCTCCATTCTACAAGTGAAGGAATGAAGCAGGGGAGCCTCAGAGAGGTTAATTTATTTACCCCTGAAGTGGAGAAACTAGAAACTTTAAATTCCAAGCATTTCCCACTGTGTACTGTAGGCTCTTTTGAGTCAAACTTATTGGAATGCATTCATTCCACAAAGCAATAAAACTGCCCATTAAAAATTATTTCACATATGATTTATTCTTCCTGTTCCAAAAATTAATTCTCACCACTTAAATTAGATTATGTGAGGGTCAATTCCCACGTCTGCTCTAGGAGAATTCAGAATCCCTTCCTCCCTGCGTCTGTATTGCTGTCCTCCAAACTCCCACATCTGGACTGCCTCTTGGAGGCCTGGAGAGAATGCTGTCTCCTTGCTGGGGGAGGAAGAAGGATCATGCCTCCTAGGGTCCTTGTGGATCTTTATAGATATTTTCCACAAATGTCTAGAGTGTCTAGAGGGTAACACCAGTAAAAAGGAAGCTCCTGTAGATTGGCTAAAATTTAAAATGTATAAAAACTGGGTAAGCTGGGACGAAGTGAGAGAGTGGCATGGACATATATACACTACCCAATGTAAAATAGATAGCTAGTGGGAAGCAGCTGCATAGCACAGGGAGATCAGCTTGGTGCTTTGTGACCACCTAGAGGGGTGGGATAGGGAGGGTGGGAGGGAGATGCAAGAGGGAGGGGATATGGGGATATATGTATACATATAGCTGATTCACTTTGTTATAGAGCAGAAACTAACACACCATTGTAAAGCAATTACACTCCAATAAAGATGTTAAAAAAATGTATAAAAACAATATTTGCAAAGATAATAAAAAGGCAAAGACCCCATAGCTATCATATAGGAAATCATTACCTTGTTGAGGATGTTATGTTTCCTTAGGCTCAAGGCATGTCTCTTTTTCATAGATTTTTCTACGTGGCTCTACCTTTTACAGGTTATTCAGATCTGTAGATTATTTTTATTGTGTTCTCTGCTTACCTGACTCCCTAGCTTAAATATGGTGAAAAGCAGTAGACAGATGTCTTAAAGGAGAGCTTCAAGAGTGCTAGTGTCTTACAGTGATCGTCTTCCTGTTCGAGGGGCAGTCACTAGATTGCTGACATCCCCAGGCTGAGGCCCGTCCACCCCTGGGCCTGCCTCTGCCTCCGCCCTGGTCCAAGGCTGGTCTGGACTAGGAAGCAGGTTCAGAGCTACAGCCTTCAATTGCTGATTTTTTGATTGAAAATCTCATAGTGCAAGGATTGTCTACGTTTTAAGGTTGTTAAAAAGACAATGTGCTTTATATTCCACCCATTTTGAAGAGTTTAGAGAAATACACTTTTCCAAAATAAACAGTAAGATAAAAGAGCAATGGGTACTTTTTACAACTGAGCTCCTTGCGATCAAATGTCCTTTTTATGCTCAGCTACCTTTATTCTACATTTGGTTTGTCCTCAGGGTCAGGCAAATATGCACTCTTCCGGAACCCTTATTTCCTGCCAGTTTTTGGCCTCTGGTTAATGCACTGGCTCATTTACTTGCTTTTGCTCTCTCGCTCTCTCTATCTCTTTGCATTGGACTTGGCCTTCTGGGCCACTTGTTTGCTAGCTTATTCTAAAATGAGAAAAAGAGACAAAGAGCATAAAGTCCTATTTTTAAAAGTGGACAACAAACTGAAATATTACGACCTAATACTTCCTCTCAACATATGTATCTTCTCCCTCCCCAAACACATTATCAATGGAAATTGGCCCCATAGTGATAAGAAAGAAACAAACAGCAAACACACATTTTCTAAATGGAGATTTAGCTATGTATGCAAGATTTCTAGTAATTGGTAGGGAAACCTTAGTTCTTACCGATTCCTGGACTTCTGGGAGTAATATATTTGTGTTTGAAAACCAGTGTTTTCTTGAATATGTTATAGTACTTTTATTTGGTTTTAGCTTTGGTTTAGTCAATTATTTGCTTTATTAATTTTTTCTAGTTGTGAAAGAAAAATCACATCTCATTCATAACAGAACAATGTAATGTAGGAAGGGAAATTTGAATTCAATTAGAAAAAGAGTCATAGGAATAACAAATAGCAATTATTATCTTAAGGTTAGATTTGTGTGTAACACATTATTCTGATATTGTGTATCGTTCACAGGTAAGTTCTTTAGAAGGTTTGGATTTAGAAATATTCATCTTGGCATATCATATGAAAACTTTGCCATTCCATAATTTCCACTTGTTAGCAGGATATATGTGTTTAGGTTTTTTAAAAAAAACTTTATTGTGATATCTATTAACATACTCCAATTAATTTTAGAATGATAAAAGGTCTACTTTGCATTGAAAGTTTTTTATTAATCTTTGAAATGAGATATCATCAAAGAATTCCTTATAATGGCAAAACTAAACTATGGTGACGATGTCAGAGTAGTGCCTCCTTCTGAGAGAGGGTATGGACGGGGAGGAGACCCGAGTGAACCTTCTGGATGCTGCAGATGTTCTATATCTTGATCCAGGTGGTGGCTACACGATGTGAGCTTATCTAAAAATGTACTTAATGTTTGTGTACTTTACTGTATGTATATTATATCTCGGCCAACAAAAGGGAGAGGAGGAAAAAGATGTCTCTAAAGATATAATATTTAAAATGATGTGAAATGAATTAGTTGGCCTTACGTAGGCAAATAATCAACTTTCCCTTTTCTTGCTTGGTTTCTCTCTGTCACCCCAACTCCCTAACCCTACCAGAAAGTTTAATAGCAAAATGAAAAGACATATCACAGAATATTCCCAAATAATATGGGAAAGACCTTATACAATTTAAGTACAAATAGGTAATAAAAAGTAATTAGAAATGTATTCATACTCCAAAATTGAAACTGGAAAAGGAGGCAGGAAATGAAATCTCAGAGAAGAGGGAATTCAGGGATCAAAAAACAAATGAAAAAGATGTTTAAACTCGTTAAAAATTTAAGCACTTCAAATTAGAGCAAGATGATTTTATTTAAAAAATTAGTAGGGACAACTGAGAGATTTGATTATTTATTACTATTAAAAAGGTCATATTTTTATACCTCCCATATTTTAAAAATTTAATCTGGGAAACAATAACTGAATCACTTTGCTGTATACCTGAATCTAACACAATATTCTAAATCAACTATACTTCAATAGAAAAAAAGAATTTAGAGGAATATACTTTTCAGAAACAATGTGTAATAGGTACTTCGGAGTCTAACTATAGGTAAACTCTGAGATCAGGTACCATTTCTCATAATTTGGTGTCTAGTTGTATTTCTTAGTTTGACACATCTAAGCGTTTTAAATTCTTCTAATATAAAATATAAAATTTATTTTATATTTTATTATAGTTGTGAGCTTCCTATAATTTTTCAGAAATCCAAAAGTTGAGGGATAGAGGGCCCATTTCTCCTGAGTTACTGGGCTCAGATACTGTCTAACAAGATACCATAATATGCCAGCTATCAAGAAACCTTGTGAAATCAGAGCTCTCAATGCTCAAATCCTTCTGTGAATTCTGAAAATGAAGCATTGGAAAGATATATATTGGCATGTAGCATATTCCCTAAGAGAAACAAATTCACAGCCAGCATATCCAGGGAGATAGATGTACCTGGGACACTTCAGGCTCAGAGATAGTAGATGTGGTTAATGGGCTTGTATTCACAATATACACATTGTCTTCTGGCCTTCTTTCCTGAAGTATCTCAGCTGTGTGCATGTCCCAGAATATGGGCCCAGCCTGTTCCCTCTGCCTGTCAATCCTTTTCCCTGTTGCCCATGAGGTGAACTAATCCTTTATGAGTCTGCTGAAATACCTGATATTTGTCTTGAGGCTTCCAGAACCCCTCCATCTGGAGCTCCTCCCATGGGCTCCTATGGCACTTTCCACCTGTCCAGTCCACACAATGCCATCGTTGTTTGCATACAAGACCTTGGGTGTGAACCATGTGTTATTAGTGGACTCTGTGTTATTCAAATGCTGACACTTTTGTTTCCATTGCCTAGAGGCTGAATAAATGAACTCATATTTATGGAATGGGTGAGAATAATTACAACCACACAGGGAGACAGTGTGGCAGAGCGGAAAGAACCTTGAAATGATGAGACAGACTGGCTGCGTACGACCTGGGAAGCCAGTTCTCTGAGCACCAGTTTCCGTGTATTCAAATGAGGATAATAACTCCTACCAATTTAAATTATGGGAATGAAATGTAGGAATTATATGAGAGAACAGAGGTGAAACATTGGAGTTCCCAGCACACAGTGGACATTCTCTTCTTGTTCCTTCACACACACACACACACACAAATACAAACACACAGACACACATATATATATGGGGGGGCACTTTTCCATATACACTTTTTTATAAAGACTGTTTCTACCTTGGATCCTTTTAATAACATTTAGAAGAGGATTTCAACATAACTTATTGGAACAATAATTTTTAGTCCATTTTGGGATGCAAACTGATTTTTGAGGGTCATCAATAATTATTTTGAAAATCTAGATTCTTTGCTCCACATATACCTTTCTTACAGACCACGTTGTCATAATGCTCTTGCCAACAAGCCATTCCTCATTTTAGCATTTTCATTATGCATTCTGATTTTTAACCTTGGGGATTTTTAATGGAGCTATATAAATTTGCCTCAAGATGACATGAAATATTACTAGATCTTTTCCCATATAAGTCCTTATCACCTAAGCATATATTATTTTTGGTGAAACATAGGAACATATTACCCAAGTTAAGTCAACTCAATGCTTATACTGGTGGTATAAAGTTTTTCTCTTCTATTTCTGGCATTGTAATTATGCTGAGTGGGAATAGTTATTACTTGTGGCTGAGAATTTAGTTACTAAAGATGCTGGATGATATGCTGAACCTTTGTGTCCTTTTTCATGGTGATATAAGTAAACTTATTAAAATTTTTTCTCAATCTCAACAGTTCATGATAAGCTATCTTTCAGCCAGGCCATAATAGTGCTTTCAGTTGAAACTTTGTTGTCAAGGTCTTATACACAGAAATATAGTTCTTTCTGATTACAGAGTCTATTCTTCTAAATATTTATGTCTCTCATTTCACCTTATCCTGCCTTTTATTTTTATTGTGACCTCTAATCCCTCATCTCCTCTCACTTCTCCCAATCTATTTCCCAGTATTGGTATCACCTCTCCTCTCTATCTGGACTCCACGGACAGCCATTTCCCATGCATTCACTCTTACATCCCTCCCTTCCTCTTTGTTCTTCTGTCATTTCTGTCTTTGATTCTCAACACTGGTTAATTGCCACTGCCCACTTTCCCTGAGAGAAGTACTCACTCTTTCATTCATCCAGTATATATTTGTTCAGTTCCTTCTATGTGCCCAATCATGGTGTCAGATGCCAGAACATGGCAGCAGATAGTTTCTGCATTCTTGATGTTTAACATGTAATGGGAAGATTACTGGATATTTGTATGACTACTCCAACTCTGGACCCCCTGCTCCCACTCCACAACCCATTTGCTCATTGCTAACAGGTTCCCTCTGTCCTTACTACACAAAGTATGGTCATCAGGTTTCCCACAGAGTTTGATAGAAATGCAGAGTGTCAGGTCCAGTACTGGATCCCAGTCTGCATTTTAACAAGAACCCGAAGTGATTCACGTGCACATTGAAATTGGAGAAGCACTTCCTGATGGGAATCCCCACATCAAGTGTTCCCATTCTTCTCCACTCCTTTCAGGTCCTTGCTAGATACACCTCCTTACTTTTAATAGAGGACCTTGCTTCTTCCACGGATAAGATGATTGAGATCATTTGATATTTCTTGCTGTCTACCTGAAGATCTCTATCTTTATCTTCATTTTCATCTTCTCTTAACACGTGCTCTTCTTCTTGCATGGGCAAGGGTTTCTCTTTGAACTCTTGATCTGATTTCTTCTTTTTTTGATTAACTCTTCCTTTGTCTACATTTTTCATTTCTCCAGTCTTCAAGATTGCGGGTCTTTGTCTTTTAATATGGGACAACTTTCTCCCATCTGGAAAATCTTCCCTTGACCCTTCTCCTCTTTAAGCTATAATTTCATGTCTATCTTGCTCTTCACTATGAGAGAAGTCTAGGATCATTTCCTTAATTTCTTCACCACCCAAGAACTTTTAACTCCTTCAAATCTAGATTCTACCTCTACCTTCTCTATTAAAACAAATCTGATGTCAGGAGTGACCATCTGATTGCCCAGAGTGAGTCTTTGTTCTTTTTTTTTTTTTTTTTTTTTTTTTTTTTTTAAAGCACTTTTTCTTTTTTATAGCTACTTTATTTATTCATTTTATTTTACTTTTGGCTGTGTTGGGTCTTCGGTTCATGCGAGGGCTTTCTCTAGTTGAGGCAAGTGGGGGCCACTCTTCATCGCGGTGCGGGGACCGCTCTTCATCGCGGTGCGCGGGCCTTTCACTATCGCGGCCCCTCCCGTCGCGGGGCACAGGCTCCAGACGCGCAGGCTCAGTAGTTGTGGCTCACGGGCCCAGCCGCTCCGTGGCATGTGGGATCTTCCCAGACCAGGGCTCGAACCCGTGTCCCCTGCATTAGCAGGCGGACTCTCAACCACTGCGCCACCAGGGAAGCCCGAGTCTCTGTTCTTATAACACTCCTATGTGTGCTAGCATTCCATGAGAATGACTACCTTTTTCTTAATGGAACTCATCTTCTTGGGCATCTGTGGACCCCCAACCTCTCCCTTTGGTTGATTCTCCCTTTGCCTCCCTGAATACTTCTTTTCTGACTCCTTTCTGTCTCTTTTAACTCCTTCTAACCACTAAATATAAGCTTTAAAAAAAATTAGTTTTCTTGAGACGTAAGTTGCATATAATAAACCTGTTTTAATTGTCCAGTACCCAGGTAACCACTGCCATCACAATCAAGTTAGAGAACATTTCCATCACTCCAAAGAGTTCTCTTGTGCTCTTTGCAGTTCCTTCTTCCACACCCCAGGCAACCACTGATCTGCATGCTGTCATTATACATTGGTTTTCCTTTTCAAGAATTTTATATAAATGGTATCATACATATGTACTCTTTTTTGGTCTGGATTCTTTCAGTCAGCATACTTATTTTGCGATTCATCCAGGTTACTATATGTATCAGCAGTTCATTCCTTTATATGGCTGAGTGAAATCATTCTATGACTATAGCAAAATTTTTTTTAATCCAAGTGTAAGCATTTTTCAGGAGCTTCTTTTAATTCCCTTTCTTTCAGAAATTGTATTCACTTTCATGGTAGTAAATATCTCCTTTTGTATGACCTCTGAGTCTCCACTGATAACCTTTGCCTACAGCATGTATTTTAGAATTTTATTTAAAACTCTGTTCTTGATATCTGTTTTTAGGTTGCTTAATAGCAATTAAATTTTATACTTTCCAAAGTATACTTCTTTTTATTTTCTTTTTTTTATTAATTTTTATCGGAGTATAGTTGATTTACAATGTGTTAGTTTCAGGTGTACAGCAAAGTGAATACATATATATATATTATATATATATCCACACATACACATTCTTTTTTCAGATTCTTTTTGCATATAGGTTATTACAGAATATTAGAATTCCCTGTGTTATACAGTAAGTCCTTATTAGTATTATTAATTTTAAATGTATTAAAAGTTATCATAAATATAATAAAGAAGACATATTAAGTATGCAGCTTTTAATGAATTTTTATATAAGTTCACCCAGATCAAACATAAAACATTTCCAGCACTTTCAGCTTCCTTATGCCCCCTCCCAGGGATAACCACCCTTCTGACTTCTAGCACCAAATTAGTACCATTATCATTATTATTATTTTTTAACATCTTTATTGGAGTATAATTGCTTTACAATGGTGTGTTAGTTTCTGCTGTACAACAAAGTGAATCAGCTATACATATACATATATCCGCATATCCCCTCCCTCTTGTGTAGGCTTCCTGGTGGAGGGGACTGGTGCCTGGGTTCTGGTGGGTGGGGCTGGATCTTGTCTTTCTGGTGGGCAGGTCCGCATCCGGTGGTATGTTTTGGGCTGTCTGTGAACTTAATATGATTTTAGGCAGCCTCTCTGCTAATGGGTGGGGTTGTGTTCCTGTCTTGCTAGTTGTTTGGCATCGGGCATCCAGCACTGGAGCTTGCTGGCTGTTGGGTGGAGCTGGGTCTTAGCGTTGAGTCGGAGATCCCTGGAAGAGCTCTCGCTGATTGATATTACGTGGGGCTGGGAGGTCTCTGGTGGTCTAATGTCCTGAACTCGGCTCTCCCACCTCAGAGACTCAGGCCTGACACCAGGACGGAGCACCAAGATCCTGTCAGCCACACGGCTCAGAAGAAAAGGGAGGAAAAAAGGAAAGAAAAAAAAAACAATTAAAAAAATAATTTAAAAATAAATAAAGTAATTAAAATAAAAAAATAAAAAATAATTAAAATAAAAGAGTAAAAAAGTAATTAAAAAAAGAGAGCAACCAAACCAATAAACAAATCCACCAGTGATAACAAGCGCTAAAAACTATACTAAGATAAACATAAAAATCAGAAACATGTCAGTCGCAGACAGCAAACCCCAAGTCTACAGTTGCTCCCAAATTCCACTGCCTCAATTTTGGGTTGATTTGTTGTCTATTCAGGTATTCCACAGATGCAGGGTACATCAAGTTGACTGTGGAGATTTAATCCGCTGCTTCTGAGGCTGCTGGGAGAGATTTCCCTTTCTCTTCTTGTTCGCACAGCTCCTGAGGTTCGGCTTTGGTTTTGTCCCCGCCTCTGCATGTAGGTTGCCCTCAGGCTTCTGTTCCCGCCCATACAGGATGGGGTTAAAGCAGTGGCTGATTAGGGAGCTATTGCTCACTCATGCTGGAGGAGGAGGGAGGGGTACGGTAGTTATAATTGGAATGCGGGGCGAGCCTGTGGCAGCAGAGGCCAGCATGACGTTGCAACAGCCTGAGGCACGCCGTGTGTTCTCCCAGGGAAGTTGTCCCTGGATCACAGGACCCTGGCAGTGGTGGGATGCACTGGATCATGGGACCCTGGCCGTGGCGGGCTGCACAGGCTCCCGGGAAGGGCGGTGTGGAGAGTGACCTGTGCTCGCACACAGGCTTCTTGGTGGCTGCAGCAGCAGCGTTAGCATTTCATGCCCGTCTCTGGGGTCTGAGCTGATAGCCGCAACTCGTGCCAGTCTCTCGAGCTCATTTAGGTGCTGCTCTCCCTTCTGTGGGAAGACAGGGAAGGAATCCCCTCTCCTCGCACACCCCGAAACAATGGTCTCTTGCCTTTTAGGCAGGTCCAGAGTTTTTCCCAGACACCCTCCCGGCTAGCCGTGGTGCACTAGCCCCCTTCAGGCTGTCTTCACGCAGCCATCCCCAGTCATCTCCCCAAAGTATACTTCTATCTGTCTCTATTTCTCTTAATGGTACGTTATCCTTATTGTTACCCAGGCAAAGTACGTTCTCTTTGCCTTATTATATTGACTTGAGTTTTGTTTTTTAAGCTCTACGTGTTATGTTTTCAGCCTTGCATCCATCGCTTTCTCTTCCATTCTTCCTGCCATCATCTGATTTCAGGTCTTTTTGACTTCTTCTCTCTGTGTACTTCTAACTATTCTCTTCCCAGTTGTCATCTTTATTTTACTAAGGCACAGGTCTCATGATTTTCTATCCCTACACAAGAACCTCCTGCTCCTTCCTTTTTCGCTCCTGGAATAAGTCCTACTAATAAGTACCAGTGACTGAGTAACTTCATGTCAGACATATTGCATTTATAATGTGTGGCTACAACTCTTGCTGGAATTGTGGCCACACATTGGGTAAGTGAAAGGACTAAAGCAGACATGCTCGGTGGTCCTCACTTTCCCCCTTGGTTTTGACTCTTGTGTCCTCCTCTGCTGCTCTCTTTAGCTTGTTGTCTCCCCTGCCTCATGCATGAACCTCAATTAACCAACAAACTGCAAGGCTTGCAAAAATAGAAAAGTACTGTTCTGACAGTGGTTGGGATAGGATTGCACCATTGATCCTGAGTTTGCAGCAAAAAAACCCCAACACTTCTATATGAACCATACCATGGCCTCTCTTCTCTTCTCCATATGAAAGTCCAACTCTGCTTCAGTTGGGCAGTTACCTGGTCCTCAGGTGCTCCCTGATGCATGTCAGCTAAATAGTGTCTTTAACTTCTATTTAAACCATTTAATTATTTTCTTTTGAAAGACAAAATTCTCTCCTGTGGTAACTTGGAAGGTAGACCTCTTGCCTCTGGAGCCCATGGTTTTAGGTGAAGCCATTAGAAAAGGCAGAATGTTGGTGAGTTTTGACTGCTCCTTCGTCCTTTTAGAAACTGCTGTATGAGAAAGCTGGTTCAGGCAAGGATCAGCCCGTTTACAAGTAGAGATGGGAGGTAATAGAAGTTTGCTGAGGGAGGCTCTCTTTGCCTATGGCCCACAATCTAAAATGACTGGGAGCTTCGACATTTTGGGCCTTGTGAGATTAAATAAACCAACTTCTTCTGTCCACCAAACAGCAAGGAAGCAGACCAGGGATATCTAGCAGGGATGATCAGGTAAAAGTACTGCTGGGCATATTGTCTCAGATGGGTGTGAGGCAGCTGCTGTGAAACTGAGGAAGATTATGCAGAAGCCAGTGACTAACAGAGGAGAGTGGTAGGCTTAAATCTCATTACCAGAAGAGAGCTCTGGTTGTGCTTACTTTTACATGGAACTGACTGAAAGCAAATACATTAGAAAGCTATTAGGTTTGGGGGAAATTGTATTGCCAGAGCAAGCAGTGATGGGATGGGCCTGGACATTCTGTGATGTTTCAATACCTAACACAACTCATGGCTTTCCCAACCTGCACCAGCAGGAATTGCACTAAGACCTGTGCAGTTCCCCAGCAAAGCATATGCTCCAACACCCGATTCAGATGGGGCCATAGATGAAAATGAACAAAAACATCTCTAGAGCAGAAGTTGGCCATCTATGGCTCTCAGGCTAAATTGAATCTGTGACCTATTTTTATGGCCTTACTTTTTAAATTATTTATTTATTTTAATATAAAAGTAAATTGTATTTAATGGGATATTACTTTTCCACAGGTACTGCTATCTTCTGTTTAGTTTTATTTTAAATTTTTATTTACTTTTTCCAGATTTATTGAGGTGTAATTGACAAAATTGTAATATATTTAAAGTGTACAACATGTACATATACATTGTAAAATGGGTACCACCATTAAGTTAATTAACACATCTATTACCTCACATAGTCATTTTTTTTCTTTTTGGTGAGAATGCTTAAGATCTGCACTCTTAGCAGGTTTCAAGTATATAATACAGAATTTTTTTTAATTGAAGTATAGTTGATTTACAATATTCTGTTAGTTTCAGGTATACAGTGAAGTATTTTGGATATATATTATATATATTCTTTTTTTAACAGTTTTTTTTAAAAATTAATTAATTTATTTTTGGCTGTGTTAGGTCCTCGTCTCCGTGCGAGGGCCCTCTCCAGTTGCGGCAAGCGGGGGCCACCCCCCATCGCGGTGCACGAGCCCTTCACCATCGCAGCCCCCGTTGTTGCGGAGCACAGGCTCCAGACGCACAGCCTCAGCAGCTGTGGCCCACGGGCCCAGTTGCTCCGCGGCATGTGGGATCCTCCCAGACCAGGGCTCGAACCCGCGTCCCCCGCACCAGCAGGCAGATCCCCAACCACTGAGCCACCAGGGAAGTCCCCTATATATATATTCTTTTTCACATTCTTTTCCATTATAGGTTATTAGAAGATATTGAATATAGTTCCTTGTGCTCTACAGTAAATCCTTGTTTATCTATTTTATATATAGTAGTGTGTATCTGTTAATCCCATACTCCTAATAGTCACCATGCTGTATATTAGATCCTCAGAACTTATTCATCTTATAACTGAAAGTTTGGGTACAAACTTGATCAACATCTCCTTATTTCCCCCATTCCCCAAGCCCCTGGCAACCACCATTTTACTCTCTGTTTCTGTGAGTTTGACTTTTTTTTTTAAAGATTCCACATATAAGTGATACCATACAGTTTTTGTCTTTCTATGTCTGGTTTATTTCACTTAGCATAATGTCCTCCAGGTTCATCCATGTTGTCAAAAATGACAGGATTTCCTTCTTTGTAAAGACTGAATAATATTCCATCGTGTGTGTGTAAACACACACGCACACACACAAATAATCACATTTTCTTATCCATTAATCCATTGACAGACCCTTTGGTAGTTTTCATACTTTGGCTGTTGTAAATAATGCTGCAGTGAACATGGAGTGCAGATACCTCTTTGAGATAGTGATTTAATTTCTTCTGGATAAATACCCTGTAGTGGGATTGCTGGATCATATGGTAGTTGTATCTTTAATTTTTTGAGGAACAGTATTAAAAAAAATACTGTTTTCCATAGTGGCTGTACCAATTTATATTCCCACCTGTTTTATGTTTTTAAAGAACTGTAAAATTTTAAAAATAATGACGAAAAAGAAAAATATGCAACAGACACCATATGTAGTCCACAAAGCCTAAAATATTTGCTTTATGGCCCCGTAAAGAAAAAAGTTTTGACAACCTGTGTCCTAAAGGGCAAAGCTGAGAACCTTGGAAAATGGCCAAGAGGCTTTACTCCTAAAGACCAAAGCCAAGCATAGTCACATGGACTAATTAAGGACTTATTTCACTGTGTTGCAGAGAGTATTTACAGTTTCTATCTAGGAGGATTTCTAGTTGCCCTGATTGGTGATTTCCTACATTCTTCCCCTTTCCATAAGAAAGTGACTATTGTGATCTTCCGATCCTTGCTTTCCATTTGCTTATTATGTGTTGGGGAGCAGGTAACTTGTTAATTGGTTCATAGGTCATTAGACTTTGAGGAATCACATTTAGACATTATGAGAAGGACAGCACATCACCCTGAGATCCTAGACTATGAACTGGCTGTGATGTCAAATGGACTGTGGGTTGCCCTCCTTGGGCAGGTGGCGGGGTGAGTGTATTCTATATGTGGGAAGAAGGATGAACATGGATACTTGGTTGGCCAGAGGGGATACTGAATGCATTTAGTGTCCATTCTAGACATTTGCTTTTATAAACAGAACTCTGTGTTTTTGCTGGGCACATGGTTGCACAGATAGAGAGACTACTTTTCCCAGCCTCCCTTGCAGCTACAGCCAGCCAGGTGATTAAGTTAGAGACTATGGGATATGAGTGAAAGTGACAGTACAACTTTGAGCTTATCACTTAATAGAGTTCCTTGCTGTGGACTTCCGTTTTCTCCTTCCCACTGGCTGAAAAATGGCAAAGACTGGAGTAACCATGGACTTCATGAGTTAAGATGATGGAGTTGCCCTGTTAACCTTGGACCCTTACCTATGGACTCTTGGGAGAGAGAAATAAGCAATTTTATTTAAGCCCCTATATTTTGAGGTCTCTATACTAGAGAAGCTCAGTCTGTATCCTCACTAATACAATGTTGAAATCTTACTAATCTCAAATATTATCTCATCAATGAAGCTTTTATAATTTTCCCAATTCAAAGTAATCTCTATCTTTTGATCTCCAGTAGCACTTTGTTCTTTTCTCACAGCACTTGTTACACTTTGTTTTATGGTCATTTTTATAGCCTTTCTCAGTAATGAGATTCTAAGCTCTTTGGGAGGTATGGGAGGAGGGAAAGGCAATACGTAACCCATATAGTAGACTTCTAGGTTCACACACAGGGCCTGATATATAAAAGTTATTAAATATTTGCTTAATTGAATTGAGTCTTTAATCATTTTCTAAGCAGTATGTGTTCACTAGCTGAATGGATATGGAGAATAGTGAGATGATGAACCCAAGGCAGAAATCTTTCAAATAAGATGATATGAATAGTAATGCATGTTTTCTATGTATATATATAATTTTTTCCCCTTGGTGATATCTTATCAGTGATGGACAACTGATGTATTTGTTGACTATTTTGTCTTCTTAAATAAATTACATTTCCATGAGTATTCTTTAATAGAAAGGCCATAGTATCAAATTATAATTGTGGATTACACAGTAAAAGTTTTCTTTTGCAACAAAGGAATATCTTATTTTGGGGTTGTATTAAAACAGGCAGTGTGGTCTAGTGGTTATGAACTTGGAATTTGGTATCAAATAGTTCTCAGTGTGGATTCTGACTTTGTCAGTTATTAGTTGTGTGACTTTAGGCAGGAAACTTAACCTTTCTAAACCTATTTCCTTATCTGTAAAATGAGCAAAACAGCACCTACTTTATAAGGTTTATAATAATTAAACAAATGTATATAAAGCAATTTTTAATTATTTTGAAGTCACAGATATTATTTCATCCGTAAGTATTTCACTATGTATTTCTAAAAGATAAGGACTCTTGCCTAAATACAACTGTAATACCCTTATCACAGTCCCCAAAATTGACAGAAAAATTCTTAAAATTATCAAGTGTCTTCTCAGAGTTAAAATTTCATATTATCTCATAAAATGTCATTTTTATAGATTGTTTCAAAGAAAAGTTACCAACTGTATATAATGAAAAATTGCCAAATAGGTAATTTACAAAAACTTTAGCTCTTTTAAAATTTCAGTCTCTCAAAGTGAATACATTATTTCTTTGTATTTGTGGAATGAAATATTCTGCATCTTCTTCTCTTAGTACCTTGGGTTATGACAGTTCATCAAGATGTGTAGTAAGTTTCCTGTCATAGATCACAACAGAGACGCAGTGCTGAAATCCCTCCACATAGTTTCTGTCTGTTTAAATAATTTAGCTGTTGCCTGCTGCATATGTGGCTTCATCATTTCTCATCATCTTTAAAGATGACACTGTAAGATATTGTTAGTTCCTCATGGCATACTTCTACTGTTGGTAAGATTAAGGTTTGAAATGATTATTAAGAGAATGGATTACATTTTGCATTTTCTGCCTTTACCCTGAGTTTATTCCTTCCCTCTGGGGGCATGTTCTGGGCACCTACTTCACCCATAGTTCAGAGGTAAACTCTGGGGTAGGGAATATACAGGAAGCAGAAGATATAGCCTCTTCTTCCTAGAAGTTATCTCATAGCTGGGGAGGAAACGTACATATAGGAAATGACATAAAACCAATAAAAGCATCACACTCATAACTGTAAATGCAAAGGACAGAGTTCATAAGTTCTGATAGGGTGCAGAAACCCTGGAGAGATCAGAATCAGGTTTTAACTGAAGAAGGCTTATGGAATAGGTGATCTTGAATTCAGTTTGGAGGGAGCTGATAAACATGAATTTGAGTTGAATGAAAAAGGAATTCTAGATGAGAGGAAAGAAACAGAAGCAGAAATAAGAGTTCGTTAGTGGGGATTGACTTTAAAATGAATGGGGCTTGGCTTAGTGAGTTTTTATTGCATTGGTTTGATGCTAACATAGAATGTATATTAAGGAAAACATGAGCCATGAATGGATATGACTTATGCAAATTTTAAAAACCATCATTTCACTATTATAGAGCTTTTCAAATGTCTCTGACTGTAGGAATTATTACTGTGTAGGCATAGATGTTCTGGAAGCAAAAATGAGGCAGGCATAATAGCCTCTGAAATGAAGCAGGGACAGCATATGGGATAACATATGGGTGTAGCATGGAGGAAACTGACTTGGGCGTCAGTTTAAAAAACAAATTCCAACCTATGTGTGCCAGTTGGTAGATGATAGAATTTTCTTTACTTATCCTGGAAGTACACAATGGTGATGGAATCATGGACATGTTGGGCTCTGAGTGTGACTGTAATTCAAATGGAGGCAAAGAAAAAAATAAGTTACTCTGTGTGTGAAGAGTTAATGATTATGATTCTAATTTTTGTTTCCTATTACTTATATTTTTCCTTCTTTCATTCAACAAATATGCACTGAGTAATTATTGGGCTCCACTAATCAGTTGCATTTGTGTGAGATTTCAGTTCTGAAGGAAGCAATATGGAAGAAGTTTGTATGCATCCACTTTTCTGGCAAAGGAGGAAGCAAAGGCATTGGGGTTTTGCAGACAGTGGTGGCTGCAGGACAGGCTCTGGTCAGCAGTGGCATCCGTCTTGGTGGTAGTTCCTTGTGGTCGAGTTGAGTTCTTGGCAGGAATCCAAACTGTATGCATGGTGTTCATTAGAGGCTATGGCCAGAATAGCACTTGCCTGAGGCTGTTCTTAAAGTCTGGTTTGGGGTCCGTTTCTGGAAGCTTTGGCCTCAAGTCTGGTTCTTCATCCCTTCTAAAGATTCTTTCAGCCATTCACTAATCTTTTAATAAACTTCTTTTCTATCTTATTCACCAGTTAACTTCCAACTAGGAATTCTGCATCTAGGAATTCTGAGGTAGGAGAAAGAGGGGAGAGAGTTTCAGGAAGGAGGTGCAGTCCTTTAAAGATGGTTAAAAGTGTTAACCCTGTTACGGAGGCAGAGGCCAGACAGCCAAGTCTTGAAGAGCAAAATGTTTTGAAGAGAGGCTTCAAATAAGACAGCAGTTTCTGGAAGAGAGAAGTTAAAGAAAGGTCGAACATTTAAGGAGGCAGGGCTACTAGATCCAACAAGGACTGTGGGGGAGGCCCACGGGGAAATCCTTGCAAGGAGTCACATCAGAGAGAATGGAAAAGTTTTCTTTTTTTTTCTTCCTTTTTTATTTCCCCCTCTCTCTCTCTCACTTTCCATCCCTCCCTCTCTCCCTTCCTCCCTTTCTTTCTTTCTCCCCCCCCGCAAAAGAAGCCTGGGTAAGAGAAGAAATTGGTTGAAGATGCAGATAAATCTTAATCATGAAAAAGAGAAATGGAGGAAACACAGGGGAGGTAGGGGGATCTGCAGAATGGGTGGTTTTGAGGGCTTGTAGGGAAAGAAATTTTAGAAACTTGTACTATGGGGAAGATAATAGAAAGTTAAATAGAAATGAATAAAACATTGCTGAGTTGCAGCATGCTGTAATTGAGGTTCTGGAGTCTGAATGCGAAGCCTTAGAATTATCGAACATCCCTAAGAAGTCTGGCGGGGGGGTGGGAGCTGGGCAGGGATCTGACGTCCTGGTGGGGTCCACTTGCGGTGTGAGATTGATGATACTTGTTCAGGGGAAGGATAAGGGAGTAAAAGCCGTGCTGAATATTTTCTGTTTTCCAGAAGTTATGTATTTTTCTCCCCCACCCTCTCTTCTCGAATATATTAACCTATGATATCTTAATATTCCCTCCGCTCATTTGTCCAGTTTTTATCCTTTCTCTCTTTTTCTCACAGCCTCCTCCATGTCACCTTGTATCGTTTCTCATCGTCACTTCATGATATATTTGCCATAGGCTCCTGCTGTTTCTCCTTCTCTTACTATTTCAGTACCTGTTTCCCGTACCTTCTCACTAAAGTTTATTTTATTTTTCTCTGAGTTTTAGTGTTTTGTCTTTATCAGTTTGTATACTTCATATCTTATTTCTCAAGCTTCCTGATTCTTCTAATCTTTATCCTCTGACCTTTAATTTTCTTTTTCTTAAAAAAAAAATCAATTCCTTCTTCCCTTTTCTCTCCTCCTCATTTCAGCCTCTGTCTTGGCCTTTCTCCCCACTTTCCCAAGGGACTTGGGGGGGGGTCTTCATTTTCCAATTCTCTTGGCTATTTCCCACTCATTCTTTTCTAAGCTGCTTTTTTTTTTTAACATCTTTATTGAAGTATAATTGCCTTACAATAGTGTGTTAGCTTCTGCTTTATAACAAAGTGAATCAGTTATACATATACAATATGTTCCCATTTCTCTTCCCTCTTGCATCTCCCTCCCTCCCACCCTCCCCATCCCACCCCTCTAGGTGGTCACAAAGCACCGAGCTGATCTCCCTGTGCTATGCGGCTGCTTCCCACTAGCTATCTATTTTACATTTGGTAGTGTATATATGTCCATGACACTCTCTTACCCTGTCACATCTCACCCCACCCCCTCCCCCTATCCTCAAGTCCATTCTCTAGTAGGTCTGTGTCTTTATTCCCGTCTTGCCACTAGGTTCTTCATGGCCTTTTTTTTTTTTCCTTAGATTCCGTATATATGTGTTAGCATACTGTATTTGTTTTTCTCTTTCTGACTTACTTCACTCTGTATGACAGACTCTAACTCCATCCACCTCATTACAAATACCTCCATTTCATTTCTTTTTATGGCTGAGTAATATTCCATTGTATATATGTGCCACATCTTCTTTATCCATTCATCTGTCGATGGACATTTAGGTTGCTTCCAGGTCCTGGCTATTGTAAATAGAGCTGCAATGAACATTGTGGTACATGACACTTTTTGACCTATGGTTTTCTCAGGGTATATGCCCAGTAGTGGGATTGCTGGGTCGTATGGTAGTTCTATTTGTAGTTTTTTAAGGAACCTCCATACTGTTCTCCATAGTGGCTGTATCAATTTACATTCCCACCAACAGTGCAAGAGTGTTCCCTTTCCTCCACATCCTCTCCAGCATTTATTGTTTCTAGATTTTTTGATGATGGCCATTCTGACCGGTGTGAGATGATATCTCATTGTAGTTTTGATTTGCATTTCTCTAATGATTAATGATGTTGAGCATTCTTTCATGTGTCTGTAGGCCATCTGTATATCTTCTTTGGAGAAATGTCTATTTAGGTCTTCTGCCCATTTTTGGATTGGGTTGTTCGTTTTTTTGTTATTGAGCTGCATGAGCTGCTTGTAAATCTTGGAGATTAATCCTTTGTCAGTTGCTTCATTTGCAAATATTTTCTCCCATTCTAAGGGTTGTCTTTTGGTCTTGTTTATGGTTTCCTTTGCTGTGCAAAAGCTTTTAAGTTTCATTAGGTCCCATTTGTTTATTTGTGTTCTTATTTCCATTTCTCTGGGAGCTGGGTCAAAAAGAATCTTGCTGTGATGTATGTCATAGAGTGTTCTGCCTATGTTTTCCTCTAAGAGTTTGATAGTGTCTGGCCTTACACTTAGGTCTTTAATCCATTTGGAGTTTATTTTTGTGCATGGTGTCAGGGAGTGTTCTAATTTCATACTTTTACATGTACCTGTCCAATTTTCCCAGCACCACTTATTGAAGAGGCTGTCTTTTCTCCACTGTATATGCTTGCCTCCTTTATCAAAGATAAGGTGACCATATGTGTGTGGGTTTATCTCTGGGCTTTCTATCCTGTTCCATTGGTCTATATTTCTGTTTTTGTGCCAGTACCAAACTGTCTTGATTACTGAAGCTTTGTAGTATAGTCTGAAGTCAGGGAGCCTGATTCCCCCAGCTCCATTTTTCGTTCTCAAGATTGCTTTGGCTATTCGGGGTCTTTTGTGTTTCCATACAAATTGTGAAATTTTTTGTTCTAGTTCTGTGAAAAATGCCAGTGGTAGTTTGATAGGAATTGCATTGAATCTGTAGATTGCTTTGGGTAGTAGAGTCATTTTCACAATGTTGATTCTTCCAATCCAGGAACATGGTATATCTCTCCATCTATTTGTATCATCTTTAATTTCTTTCATCAGTGTCTTATAATTTTCTGCATACAGGTCTTTTGTCTCCTTAGGTAGGTTTATTCCTAGATATCTTATTCTTTTTGTTGCAATGGTAAACGGGAGTGTTTTCTTAATTTCACTTTCAGATTTTTCGTCATTAGTGTATAGAAATGCAAGCGATTTCTGTGCATTAATTTTGTATCCTGCTACTTTACCAAATTCATTGATTAGCTCTAGGAGTTTTCTGGTAGCCTCTTTAGGATTCTCTATGTATAGTATCATGTCATCTGCAAATAGTGACAGCTTTACTTCTTCTTTTCCGATTTGGATTCCTTTTATTTCTTTGTCTTCTCTGATTGCTGTGGCTAGGACTTCCAAAACTATGTTGAATAATAGTGGTGAGAGTGGACAACCTTGTCTTGTTCCTGATCTTAGTGGAAATGGTTTCAGTTTTTCACCATTGAGGACAATGTTGGCTGTGGGTTTGTCATATATGGTCTTTATTATGTTGAGGAAAGTTCCCTCTATGCCTACTTTCTGCAGGGCTTTTATCATAAATGGGTGTTGAATTTTGTCGAAAGCTTTCTCTGCATCTATTGAGATGATCATATGGTTTTTCTCCTTCAATTTGTTAATATGGTGTATCACATTGATTGATTTGCGTATATTGAAGAATCCTTGCATTCCTGGGATAAACCCCACTTGATCATGGTGTATGATCCTTTTAATGTGCTGTTGGATTCTGTTTGCGAGTATTTTGTTGAGGATTTTTGCATCTATGTTCATCAGTGATATTGGCCTGTAGTTTTCTTTCTTTGTGACATCTTTGTCTGGTTTTGGTATCAGGGTGATGGTGGCCTCGTAAAATGAGTTTGGGAGTGTTCCTCCCTCTGCAATATTTTGGAAGAGTTTGAGAAGGATAGGTGTTAGCTCTTCTCTAAATGTTTGATAGAATTCACCTGTGAAGCCATCTGGTCCTGGGCTTTTGTTTGTTGGAAGGTTTTTAATCACAGTTTCAATTTCAGTGCTTGTGATTGGTCTGTTCATATTTTCTATTTCTTCCTGGTTCAGTCTCGGCAGTTTGTGCATTTCTAAGAATCTGTCCATTTCTTCCAGGTTGTCCATTTTATTGGCATAGAGTTGCTTGTAGTAATCTCTCATGATCTTTTGTATTTCTGCAGTGTCAGTGGTTATTTCTCCTTTTTCATTTCTAATTCTATTGATCTGAGTCTTCTCCCTTTTTCTCTTGATGAGTCTGGCTAATGGTTTATCAATTTTGTTTATCTTCTCAAAGAACCAGCTTTTAGTTTTATTGATTTTTGCTATTGTTTCCTTCATTTCTTTTTCATTTATTTCTGACCTGATCTTTATAATTTCTTTCCTTCTGCTGGCTTTGGGTTTTTTTTGTTCTTCTTTCTCTAATTGCTTTAGGTGCAAGGTTAGGTTGTTTATTCGAGATGTTTCCTGTTTCTTGAGGTAGGCTTGTATTGCTATAAACTTCCCTCTTAGCACTGCTTTTGCTGCGTCCCATAGGTTTTGGGTCGTCGTATCTCCATTGTCATTTATTTCTAGGTATTTTTTGATTTCCCCTTTGATTTCCTCAGTAATCACTTCATTATTAAGTAATGTATTGTGTAGCCTCCATGTGTTTGTATATTTTACAGATCTTTTCCTGTAATTGATATCTAGTCTCATAGCGTTGTGGTCGGAAAAGATACTTGATACGATTTCAGTTTTCATAAATTTACCAAGGCTTGATTTGTGACCCAAGATATGATCAATCCTGGAGAATGTTCCATGAGCACTTGAGAAAAATGTGTATTCTGTTGTTTTTGGGTGGAATGTCCTATAAATATCAATTAAGTCCATCTTGTTTAATGTATCATTTAAAGCTTGTGTTTCCTTATTTATTTTCATTTTGGATGATCTGTCCATTGGTGAAAGTGGGGTGTTAAAGTCCCCTACTATGATTGTGTTGCTGTCGATTTCCCCTTTTATGGCTGTTAGTACTTGCCTTATGTATTGAGGTGCTCCTATGTTGGGTGCATAAATATTTACAATTGTTATACCTTCCTCTTGGATCGATCCCTTGATCATTATATAGTGTCCTTCTTTGTCTCTTGTAATAGTCTTTATTTTAAAGTCTATTTTGTCTGATATGAGAATTGCTACTCCAGCTTTCTTTTGATTTCCATTTGCATGGAATATCTTTTTCCATCCCCTCACTTTCAGTCTGTATGTGTCTCTAGGTCTGAAGTGGGTCTCTTGTAGACAGCATATATATGGGTCTTGTTTTTGTATCCATTCAGCCAGCCTGTGTCTTTTGGTGGGAGCATTTAATCCATTTACATTCAAGGTAATTATCGATATGTATGTTCCTATTCCCATTTTCTTAAATGTTTTGGGTTTGTTATTGTAGGTGTTTTCCTTCTCTTGTGTTTCTTGCCTAGAGAAGTTCCTTTAGCATTTGTTGTAAAGCTGGTTTGGTAGTGCTGAACTCTCTCAGCTTTTGCTTGTCTGTAAAGGTTTTAATTTCTCCATCACATTTGAATGAGATCCTTGCTGGGTAGAGTAATCTTGGTTGTAGGTTCTTCTCCTTCATCACTTTAAGTATATCCTGCCACTCCCTTCTGGCTTGCAGAGTTTCTGCTGAAAGATCAGCTGTTAACCTTATGGGGATTCCCTTGTGTGTTATTTGTTTTTTTTCCCTTGCTGCCTTTAATATGTTTTCCTTATATTTAATTTTTGACAGTTTGATTAATATGTGTCTTGGCGTGTTTCTCCTTGGGTTTATCCTGTATGGGACTCTCTGTGCTTCCAGGACTTGATTAACTATTTCCTTTCCCATATTAGGGAAGTTTTCAACTATAATCTCTTCAAATATTTTCTCAGTCCCTTTCTTTTTCTCTTCTTCTTCTGGGACCCCTATAATTCGAATGTTGGTGCGTTTAATGCTGTCCCAGAGGTCTCTGAGACTGTCCTCAGTTCTTTTCATTCTTTTTTCTTTATCCTGCTCTGCAGTAGTTATTTCCACCATTTTATCTTCCAGGTCACTTATCCTTTCTTCTGCCTCAATTATTCTGGTATTGATCCCATCTAGAGTATTTTTAATTTCATTTATTGTGTTTTTCATCATTGCTTGATTCCTCTTTAGTTCTTCTACGTCCTTGTTAAATGCTTCTTGCATTTTGTCTATTCTATTTCCAAGATTTTGGATCATCCTTACTATCATTATTCTGAATTCTTTTTCAGGTAGACTACCTATTTCCTCTTCATTTGTTAAGTCTAGTGTGTTTTGACCCTGCTCCTTCATCTGCTGTGTGTTTTTCTGTCGTCTCATTTTGCTTATCTTACTGTGTTTGGGGTCTCCTTATCACAGGTTGCAGGTTTGTAGTTCCCGTTGTTTTTGGTATCTGTCCCCAGTGGCTAAGGTTGGTTCAGTGGGTTGTGTAGGCTTCCTGGTGGAGGGAACTAGTGCCTGAGCTCTGGTGGATGAGGCTGGATCTTGTCTTTCTGGTGGGCACGTCCACGTCTCGTGGTGTATTTTGGGGTGTCTGTGGCCTTATTATGATTTTAGGCAGCCTCTCTGCTAATGGATGAGGCTGTGTTCCTGTCTTGCTAGTTGTTTGGCATAGGGTGTTCAGCACTGTAGCTTGCTGGTCATTGAGTGATGCTGGGTCTTGATGTTGAGATGGAGATCTCTGAGAGATTTTTGCCGTTTGGTATTACGTGGAGCTGGGAGGTCTCTTGTGGACCAGTGTCCTGAAGTTGGCTCTCCCACCTCCGAGATACGGCCCTGATGCCTGGCTGAAGCACCAAGAGCCTTTCGTCCACACGGCTCAGAGTAAAAGGGAGAAAAAATAGAAAGAAAGAAAGAAAGAAAGGAAGGACGGAAGGAAGGAAGGAAGGAAGGAGGAAGGAAGGAAGGAAGGAAGGAAGGAAGGAAAGAAAGAAAGAAAGAAAGAAAGAAAGGAAAGAAAGAAAGAAGCTATAATATAGTGAAGTAAAATAAAGCTATTGTAAAGCAAAGCTATACAGACAAAATCTCCCCCAGAAGCATATACATATACACTCACAAAAAAAAAAGGAAAAGGGGAAAAATTAATATATCCTGCTCCCAAAGTCCACCTCCTGAATTTGGGATGATTCGTTGTCTATTCAGGTATTCAACAGATGCAGGCACATCAAGTCGTTTGTGGAGTTTTAATCCGCTTCTTCTGAGGCTGCTGGGACAGATTTCCCCTCCTCTTCTCTGTTTGCACAGCTCCTGGGTATCAGCTTTGGATTTGGACCCGCCTCTGCGTGTAGGTCGCCTGAGGGCGCCTGTTCCCCGCCCAGACAGGACGGGGTTAAAGGAGCAGCTGCTTCGGGGGCTCTGGCTCACCCAGGCCGCGGGGAGGGAGGGGCACAGAGGAGGCGGGGCGAGCCTGCGGCGTCAGAGGCCGGCGTGACGTTGCAGCAGCCTGAGGCGCGCAGTGCGTTCTCCCGGGGGATGTTGTCCCTGGATCACGGGACGCTGGCAGTGGCGGGCTGCACGGGCTCCCGGGAGGGGCGGTGTGGAGAGTGACCTGTGCTCGCACACAGGCTTCTTGGAGGCGGCAGCAGCAGCCCCAGCGTCTCACGCCCGTCTCTGGGGTCCGCGCTGATAGCCGCGGCTCGTGCCAGTTTCTGGAGTTCGTTTAGGCGGCGCTCTGAATCCCCTCTCCTTGCGCGCCGCGAAACAAAGAGGCAAGAAAAAGTCTCTTGCCTCTTCGGCAGCTGCAGACTTTTTCCCGGTCTCCCTCCCAGCCAGCTGTGGTGCGCTAACCCCTTCAGGCTGTGTTCACGCCGCCAACCCCAGTCCTCTCCCTGCGATCCGACCAAAGCCCGAGCCTCAGCTCCCAGCCCCGCCCGCCCCGGCGGGGGAGCAGACAAGCCTCTCGGGCTGGTGAGCGCTGCTCGGCGCCGAGCCTCTGTGCGGGAGTCTCTCCGTTTTTCCCTCTGCGCCCCTGTTGCTATGGGATCCGCGCTGTTGGCTGCGGCTCGCGCCCGTCTCTGAAGTTCGTTTAGGCGGCGCTCTGAATCCCCTCTCCTCGCGCACCAGGAAACAGGGAAGAAAAAGTCTCTTGCCTCTTCGGCAGCTGCAGACTTTTTCCCGGTCTCCCTCCCGGCTAGCTGTGGTGCACTAACCCCTTCAGGCTGTGTTCACGCAGCCAGCCCCAGTCCTCTCCCTGCGACCGAAGCCCGAGCCTCAGCTCCCAGCCCCGCCCGCCCCGGCGGGTGAGCAGACAAGCCTCTCGGGCTGGTGAGTGCTGGTCAGCGCTGGTCAGCACCGAGCCTCCGTGCGGGAAGTGCGGGAATCTCTCCGCTTTGCCCTCCGCACCCCTGTGGCTGCGCTCTCCTCCGTGGCTCCGAAGCTTCCCCCCTCCGCCACCCGCAGTCTCTGCCCGCGAAGGGGCTCCTAGTGCGTGGAAATCTTTCCTCCTTCACAGCTCCCTCCCACTGGTGCAGGTGCCGTCCCTATTCTTTTGTCTCTGTTATTTCTTTTTTCTTTTGCCCTACCCAAGTACGGGGGGAGTTTCTTGCCTTTTGGGAGGTCTGACGTTTTCTGCCAGCGTTCAGTGGGTGTTCTGTAGGAGCAGTTCCACGTGTAGATGTATTTCTGCTGTATCTGTGGGAAGGAAGGTGATCTCCGCGTCTTACTCTTCCGCCATCTTCTCTCCTCCCCTCTAAGCTGCTTTTTAGCCTCCAGACTGGTTTTATTTCTAGCTCAACTCAACCTGGTACAATAGTACTCCTAGCCCAGGTAGATCACAAATGAATAAGGACCTCTCCCTGATAATAGGGCTGTTCAGGGTCAGACAGGGGGAAGAAACAACAATAATAAACTACAACACATCATGACTCAATATTCAATGCCTCTGCTAGGTTTTTAAGTTCTTCCATGCTTTGGCCATGCTCAATATCTCCAACAGTCTTCCAGAAATCAAACCTCCTTTAGTCAAATGAATCCCATGAATCTCAAATCCTAAATTCTTGCTGTTGCTCATATTGTTTCTTTGCTTGGAATTTTCATTTTTCTTCTCTCTTTCAGCGCTTCAAGACATTGCCTTGCATGACTATTCTAGTTTTTCACTGATCTTTCTTTTCTTTGAATTCCTATAGCATTGGATGCACCAAGCAATTTAACTCTAATCGCATAGTGTCTTAAATATTTTCTTGTGTGTTAGTTTGCTTTGCCCAATTGTAGTGGAAGCCCTGAGAATGGAGCATGTATCATTTAATTCTGTATTATCCACAGCATCTAGAATGGTTCTGAGTACATAGTAGGCTTTTTTGAATACTTAATATTCTTGCTTTTAAAAATTATTACCCTTATACAGCATAATTCACATTACATTTTTAAAGCCTACTTACACTATAAATTTTGCTCTCAGATTAAATGACCAAGGGGCATGCTATCATTTATTCCATGCACCAGTGATCTGTGCAACATCTCCTCTGGTGTCTTCCTGAGCTGGCAGGAGCCAGCCATTCATTTAAATTGGCAGCAGACATGGAAATGAATTTGTGTGCTGTCTTACTTGGTAATAAAACTTAAAGTGCAGTGTAATTTGTGATGGTTTGAAGCGGTAATGCAGTTTTGGCAAGTGTGCTATATCTCTACAAGACTTACTGTTAGAAGATTTTCAAGCCAGCAGGTTATAGACTCTCCTCCTAAAAACAATCGATTAAAACTACCTCCTTCTGGACTTGACCCAGTCCTTATTGGCAGTAACTAAAGCACAGGTTACATTTTTGGTTGAAGTTTTCAGACCAAGTTAGCCTTTTTATACAGTGCTTTTTCCTGGTCTATTTTTTATCATCAGATATAATACTTCTCTTAATTTAAGAGATACAAGATAATAAAAAGTGTGTCCCATTCAAGTTGAATTCAGAATTCAAGCAGCAAAGGAAATAATCTGTAACCCAAGGGAAAAAAAATGGTGGGAGTAAGAGCATAAAATCTCTCCAACTTTCTCTACAGCAATAATCCTCACATTCTTGGTTATATAAATGTGAAGCAGTTGGATGTCAGTATGCTAGATTTGATAGCTTTTCAGTAGCTAGCTCTATCTGGAAATTTTAAAGCAGGGAAGTAAATATTTCTACATGCAACGTCCTCTGATCCAGAATTTATTTCAAAAGAGTGAATTTTTAAAAAAATGAATTCTGACTTTATATTTATTTCTTGGTTCTAAGAAAGGTTTTTCTTAAATAATCCGTAGGTTTTCTATTATGTTGGTCCTAATGATCATTCTTAAAGTGATTTATGTCTTCAGAATTGCAAACCAAGTTTACTAGAATTCATCTTTTCTTGCCGGATAAAATATATTAGACTCCCATGACACATTCATGTGTTCATCAAAAGGGACTGATTTATTAGCCACCTGCCTAGTAGTAACTCCCAGTGACAGAGTAGTTCTGCTGGAAGTCTCTTCTGGGAAGTTTACCAAAGAGAGCACGCAAATCTTACGTGATTTAATTGGACTCCTATAAACAGCTGTCATTATATTTCCAAGGGATTTGCTTTCTCTGGGAGTCTAAGAAGTCATACTTTTCATTTAGAAAAAAGAACTTGGTCAACACTTTCTTTCCTCCCAGTTGATGAGCTACTTTCCTGGTTTATCTCCTCAGCCTCTTTCCTGCCAAAGCCCTTAACACCCTCATGCTCTCAACAGACTGTTGCACCCAGCCTGCAGAGCTCCAAATGCTGAACAATCCAGCCATCTCGCGTCACCCTTCCTTCCCTCTCACTGCTGAAGAAAATTAGACAACCACTCAGATTGGTGCAACTTTAAACATTCCTACTGAAAACACCTAGAATCGTGCTGTGAGCCAGCAATTATGTATGCAATTCTTGAGCAGCTTCATCCATTGATGAAGCCAACCTCAATTCCTTCCTGACCATCTCTAAGGACAAGTAGTCCTTCCACAAATGCTCTTCCATTATCTCATGCTCTACATTCGCCTCTCCCTCTTCTCCCTAAGACCATGTCTTTTCAATTAATTCCTGTCTCTGGTCTTTCTGCAACCTTCCGTTCTCCTTCTCCACTGACTGACTTGCTTCAGTATGAGCAAGTCACTCTTGCCCACGCCCACAGTAGTCAATAAACCTATTCACAAACAGTGATAGTTCCCGTCCATTCACATCATATGGTTGCATTTCCTTGTTTCCTTTGAAGTTATGTATGGCCATATGATTAGCTTTGGCTAATAACAGGTGATGAGTTTCACTAATGGCTGGAAGCTCCTAAGGCCAAGGTGATAAAGCCTCCACTTTCTGGGCCCTCAAGTGACTGCAATAAACATAGAAGCACTGAACATGTCATGTACAGGAGAAATACAGCTTCAGACTTTTGGGGTTATTTACTACTGCAGTATAACTTCACCTATCTTGACAGACACAGTTTTCCTTCTTAATAACCTTTCTGAGACTCTGTTTACATTCTCTTATACTACATTTATTCTTCCTTTAACAACTAAGAAACTCTATTAACTTTTCCCCATCTGTATGATTCCTTCCCTCTGTTAAATATTTTCTGACCCCATCACTTCATCAAGACTATTCTTGTTAAACTTGCCAATGACCTCTTTAGTTTTGGATGCAGTGGACCGATTTTATTATCTTACTTGACCTTGAGTAGCATGTAACACTGCTGACCTTGTGAAACTTTTCACTTCTCATTCTCTTCTTTCTTTTCCCTCAATGTTTTGCTTTTTATTTGGCCTCTTTCCTACCATTTGCTGCTCAAATATTGGTGTTCCTCAGTATTTAGCTTTCCCCCCCTTTAATCTCTTTAATCTCTCTTACAGGTTCCATCAGTTACTGCTTATTCAGTCATGATTCCAAACCTACATGTAATAAAGATAATATTATACGATATTAAACTAAGACATTTTGATTTTTACCATTAAGTCATGAACTTGCCTCTGCCATTTTGATTATGCTGAAGCCATTCTTTGATAATGAAAGAGAGTCACTCTTACATAGGAATCTTCTCCAAATTATTTCCAATTGTGAGTGGGGAGATAGTCTATTTTTCTGTGGCCTGTTGGGAAAAAAATTGTGTTTGTATGAAAATGGGCTTGAAAGTCAAGTAATACATAGAAAGGTGGTTTTGCTAAATTTCTTTGCTATCCCATTTAAATGTTAAACCTAAAGGAATCAAATCATTGAGTTCTCCCCTTGGTGTAGTTAAAAAAAAAAAAAAATCTTAAAGCTTAGGCAGGAGGCTGGGCCAGGGAGGAGGATCAGAGGAAGTTTTTTGTTTTGTATTCTGTTTCTTTCTTTCTTTCTATTTTTTTAAACTCTTCTGCTCCTGGGGACTTGTTAAGCAAAGAATTGCAAAAGGGAGGAAGTAAACAAGGTTATCAGCTGTGTGTTTTGGTCTCCTCTCCTCAGGCTTTAAATAAAATAGAACATCAACCAGGGTAGGCAGGCTTACTCCATCCCTGTTAGGAGCTTTAGGAGAAGACTGCCATGTAAGGTAGACCTCCAACAACAGGTTCATGGTCTCAGCATAGGCAGGCAGAGCCCCGTGATGGAGCAGGGAGAAAAGTCTTTTTTGTCCTGCCAAACCTCCCTCGGTGTAAGCACGTTGTTGAGAGCTGGGGCCTGCCCTGGAGCTGTTGCTGTGGGTCCACAGCAGAGACTGGGAGTGGATCACTCTGGGCCTGAAGGGCTGGATGGAGAACAGGGATGTGACATAGAGGCATCTACAGTCATGAAGTAACAGGGAGACTACGTCAGCAGGGAGGGAACCACCAGGCTGTGACTAAACCAAGAGATGGACCAGGCAAGAAACGGATTGCAAAAATTACAGATGTCAACAGAAGGTATAAATGTACAGAACTTGGTCAACCATTCCTGAGAGGACAGTTGACTGACCTTTTGATGTCAAGACCATGAAGATCCAGAGAATGCCATATGGATTTGAAGACCCCTTCACTCTCCTGCCATGAAGTCACATGAATACTCCACTCCCACATCCATGATGTCATAGTAAATGGCTTATGGAAGGGGCAACTGGAAATAAGAGAGTCTAGGCAGTTATCTCAAGGAATAATTAAATTAGTTGTTGGAAAACACTTGAAATCAGACGGGTCATTTAGTTTCTCCCACAACTCCCCTTAGTAAATGAGACTTGTGAATAAGGTCAGTTGAAATACACACCAAATAAGAAAACTGCATTTTATATGCTCATTCAAGTTGTAATGTGAATTAAATTTATGATCCCTGAACACACACGCACACACAGACACACACACACAATTCAACTATTTTTAGCCAGAAGTCTCATTGTTATTTCACGTTCAGGGTCTCCCAAACCCTGAAAACCTGCCCTATTTCAGCAATTCTCCTGTCTCGTTCAGTGGCTTTACAAAACATAGAAACCATACCAAGGACCTGTTAGTCTTCTATAACCTCTCTCCTACTCACTCTTCCTACTCCCTAGTCACCCATTCTATAAATCCAACCTCATAGCCATCTCTGATTTCATCATGCTCACTATAGAGAGACAATGGTGTTTATATCAATAGAACTAAGCAAATAGACACTCACTGTTTCTTCACAGAGATGGAACTGGTGACCAGTATTTTGCACAAAGTGTTAGAGGGTTAGAAGGGGTTAGATCTCCCTAAGGTTCACACCATGAAGAACAGGAAAAACTAGACCTTTAAAGATACATATGTAATAAAAGTATAAAAACGTGATACATACATATCATACACACCGAATTCTAGGTAGTGGCTAACTCTGAGGATGGAGGTTAGGAAGCCACAAGATTCTGGTTCTTAACCAACAAGAGAAAATTGATGTGGAGCGATATTAGCCTATGTTAAATCTAGAAAAGATTGTCATTATATTAGCTAATGTATAATTCACTATGTCAGAATATTTCACAAATAAATATATTAAAATACTAATTTTGAATATTGGCAGCCATAAAGATAATTACCTACAATTATTTTTAAACAACAGTTTTGATACTTATCACAACATTTGGCAGGCAGGTGCTAAATAAAAATTTGTAGCATGAATGAAGAAACAAGACTTTTGGGCTTCCCTGGTGGCGCAGTGGTTAAGAATCTGCCTGCCAATGCAGGGGACACGGGTTCAAGCCCTGCTCTGGGAAGATCCCACATGCCGCGGAGCAACTAAGCCCATGAACCACAACTACTGAACCTGTGCTCTAGAGCCCACGAGCCACAACTACTGAGCCCACGCGCTGCATCTACTGAAGCCCGCACACTCTAGAGCCTGTGTTCCGCAACAAGAGAAGCCCGTGAACCACCATGAAGAGTAGCCCCTGCTCGCCGCAACTAGAGAAAGCCTGCACGCGGCAACAAAGACCCAACACAGCCAAAAATAATAAATAAATAAAAATAAATAAATTTATAAAAAGAAACAAGGCCTTCATAGCATGGGAGTGGTGTGGGATTAAAGAAAGGGAGTTGCCTTTCTTAAGGCAATTTGATATTGTTAAAGAACAAAATTCAACTGAATACATTTTGAAGATTTTATTGGCTTTACTAGTTGATTCATGAATCAGGCAGCATCCCATCTACCAAACTGAGAAAAGCTCTGAAGAACTGTACAAAATCAATCCCTCTGTTTCCTTTGTAATGTCCTAAATAGAAGAATTCCTCCAGGTACTGACATAGCTATTTGATCCAGGTGGACCCAAATGAGAATGCCACCAGCTTTGCTTGCAAGAGAGCCAAATGGGTAGGTAGCTTCCATGACAGAACAAAGCCTCAATAGGACAAGTTCCTTTCACACATACAGGTCACACAAGTATTTCAGAGGTCAAATTGCTCTTTCATATCCTGAGGATGCAGTAACCATAGGTGTGAGCTTACTTGCTTTCCTATCTCCTCAGCAGTGTACCAAGTCAATTACAATTTAGATAGTTAAATTCCTGAAATCAAAAGAAGAAATTCATCAATCCTTAAAACCAGCCTAAGATCCTGTTTCTTCAACCATATTCAAATTGAAAGCCCTTCTGAAATGCAGAAAAAGCAGAGATTTGATTCTTATTTAGGTTGATAGTCTTGGTGCCTAGGACAGGGCTTGACTGAGTTTTCAATACACAGTGGTTTAAACAAATGAATATAGAGACAGAATGTGGGTAGGAATATACCAATATCAGAGTACGGGAAGAGAGTGAGAGTAGAATAGGCAGTTTCCCCTCTGCAAATTGATGCAGAAACTGAGAGCTTTATATTGGGCTAATAAGCAAGCACGTGTATTCAGGGAATAAAATAGACTCTGGTGAGATTCCAGATAATAGGTGAAAATATTTGCTGAGTTCTGCCTCATGCATGGCTTACAGTTAATGACCTCTAAACAATCATCTAGTATTCATTAATCTCAAGATCATAATGATGAACACATAATGGTTACACATGTGGAGAATTCCCCAAACACCCAAAAGTTCTTTTGATCTTGTTTATTTAAACAAATCTATTACTACGTCCTCTACACTTTCCACTGAAAATAGAATACTGTAGTATCTATCATTTCCTCAATGCTCCTGGAAGAATTAAGAACGATGAGAGATCATTTTAAGTTAAGATGGAAAAAAATACTTGCCAGCAAGCACCAAAAGACTAACAGTGGTTGTGGGTTAGAATCATATGCATTTTGCCATCTATTGTTACAATCTGAATAATGTATTACTTTAAAGTAATACGTTGTTTTAATAATGAGAAAAGTAACTGTATATAAAAACCCTCCAATAAGGTCCTAATCAGGGCTCCTGACTGTCACTCTCATGGCATATTTTTTGCAGCTACACAGTCTGCTCCATGGGGAAGTCCACTGAGCTCACACATGGTAGCATAAATCTGCTTTTGAAAGAGGGGAGGGCTTGTTGAACTGGTTCCTTCCACAGAGAACCACTAGCTATTCTATATCTTTCTGCTCTGCCATGTGCCCAGAAGTGTATTATTAGAACTTGCTGTTTTAGGAAAGCACTTATTTACGGACCAGACCTAACTAACTTTACCTTAACTGCAACTGCAGGCTGGATTGGGGTTTATTAATACATTCTTCCCCTGGCCTGGCCTCTTTGCACCCTGTTGGAGGCCCACAGTTGTTCATGACAACCCACAGTAGAAAGATGTGGAGCTTGAAAAGTCATCCAACCATCCCCATAGCCATAAAAATGCTCAAAATAGAAGAATTTTATTAATATAATTTTATTTATGATGATAAAATTAATTGATTTTTTATGATTTTGCATCACAAAAGTTAATATTATTCATACCCACCCCTACAGAGAGCTCTTAAATATGGCCCTTTATGTAAATTGTGTCCATTAACTTCATCAGAAAGTCAGTGGGAATAATCATTCATATTGGAAAAATTCTCACCTCCATTTCAGACAAGCAGTCACAGGTTCACCCTGAGAAACAGCCTGGGCAATTGTAATGAAATCATAATTTTAACAAGCACCCTTTTTATAGACAGAAGACATGTTTAATGTGTCGACAGGAACCTGAACAGTGCCCTTGAAAGGCATGCATTTGAGAATCAGAATGCTGAGGAATCCACGATTAACTACTGAATATGTAAATTATGTTCTCTCTTGTACCACCTGTAATGACTGCCGACTCATATTAATGAGCTGGTGATACAGTAAGAAACAACGGTGCCCTTTCAAAGCCATAGGTGGTAGCGGCAAGCTGATTTATGATCTAAGGCTTATCTTTCTCCATTATCTGCATCACTTGACAAGCGTCCCCTTCCCCCTCCCTTCCAGTGTTTCATATCCAACACCTAAGCTGCTGGGACTTCTTTTCCCCCACACCGACAGCACCATTTGCTTCTTTGCAAAAGTACTGCCCCAGCCCAGTGATCCAGAAGTTGAACTCAGTCATTCTGCACAATAAAGATAACAGTTCCTGGCCCGGGTCCTATCTCAAAGCTTTCTAGCCCAGTCGTCAGCGGTCGAGCCTCAGACGCGTCTTCATTCAGCCGCGGTCTGTGCACTTGTTCGGCGCCAAGATAAACCTGGAGCAGGAGGTGCTCCGATGGCCAAACAGAACAGCTTGCGGTTTTTGACAAAACCTAGATTGCTGTGGCTTTTTATTCTTAAAAAAATTACAAACATTGCATCCTCCTCACATTTCCATCAGGCATATCTACGGCGGACCCAGGAGTCGTAGTTTAGCTACAGTGTCAATGAGAAACTGACCCCCGAGAAGGAGGGCTTTGTTTGGTGCGTCCAGGCACCTGCTGCGTTCCTAAACTCAAGCCCCTTTTCATCTTCTTTGTTCTCTTTCAGGCGGGAATTTTCAAAAGACTAACCCAGCACTCAGCCTCATGTATACCGTATGTCCCCTAATTCCACAGGTTCAGCTTTGTTTTGGCATTACAGTGTTTGGATTAAATGAGAATATAAGGTTTAGCTCCAAACCACACCTCTTGGCCCTTCCTTGATTAGTTTAGCTGGTGCCCTAGCTCAGCAGCGGGATGTGAAGTTAGCAGCACCACCGGCCAGGGAGGCACCGCTCCGGCCGGCTCCCCTTTCTCCGACGGGCTCTCATTTGTATTCCAGGGCCGTACTGAACAAGGATGCTACAAAACGGTTCTATCCGTCCGCAGGTAAATAAACCTTAAAGGAAATCTTTCAGCACAGACTCAAAGTGCTTTATTGTCAGCATGCATTTTAGGCAAATAACAATAGTGCTTTTGTTAAAGATGCACTCCCTGAGATTCTTAATGTTCCACTGGAAAAAATGTAGCCCTTCCTGACGGTCGAGTAGGGTTTGGTTTTATCATTATGTTTAGATGGAGCATTGAGTAAATGGAGGGGAAGGTGTCTTCTGCATGGGAAAACAGGAGTGCTCTGTGAAGCGTTTCATCCTGTCCTGAGGCAGCACTGGTCCAGAGCTGCATCTGCAATTTCAGGTTGCTTTATTGGAAGACTCTCACTTACCTCCTCTTAGAGACCTCTGGTAGCAGGGGGTTAATTCCACAAGCTTCTTTGGTCACTTGTTTAGTTACCTTCTTCTTCAGAGTGGGCCAAAAGTCAGCTAAGGGCTGAGAAGTCAGGGTGGGCAAAATTAGAAAAAAAAGAAAAAGAAACATAGGGTCCTTAGTCACCCATGTCATATCTTTTTTGTTTCAGTCACATAGCTCATGGGGAAACTTAGGGTGTTTGCTGATGGCCAACAAGACCATCAATGCAATTAGTTATCCCCAAAGGCAGTGAGGTCCTAAACTATCCACACCCCTATGCATGTTTGTTTGTTTTTTTTAATTTGGGAAATTTCAAGTTACTTAGCACATTGAACTGCAGATTTAGATGTTCACTTGTGACTGAACTAATTTTAAAAATTTAAAATATAACCACTTTATTGATGTATAACTGACACAAAAAGCTGTACATATTTAATGTTATAACTCAGTAAGTTTGGGAATGAGAATACATCCGTGAGATCATCACCGCCATCAAGGCCATAGACATTTTCATCATCTTCCAAAGTTTCCTCCTGCACCCTTTATTATTATTAGTTTATTATTATTATTATTATTTATGTATGTGTGTGTTAAGAACACTTAACATCTACACTATTAGGAAATTTTAAGAATACAGTATATTATTGTTAGCTACAGGCACTATGTTGTATAGTAGATCTCAAGAACTTATTTACATTGTATGACTAAAACTTTGGCCTTTACCTCTCCATTTCCCCCTCCCCACAGCCCCTAGCAACCACCAGTCTACTCTCTGCTTCTGTGAGCCTGACTATTTTAGAATTCATACAGTATTTGTCTTTCTGTGTCTGGCATATTTCACTTAGCAAAATGTCTTCCAGGTCTATCCATGTTGTCACAATGGCAAGATTTCCTTCTTTTTTAAGGCCGAATAATTCCATTGTAAGTATATACGATGTTTTTTTTATATTTATTTATGTATTTTAGCAGTTATTCTCATTTGTTTCGTTTTGTTTGTAAAAGTGGGGGAAATGTCATAAGATTGCTCTTGGAATAAATGAGTGGTTTTTTAAAATACAATATTTCCTTCATCCATTCATCTGGTGATGGACGTTTAGGATTTTCCCATGTATTGGCTATTGTGAAGAATACTGAAATGGACGTGGGAGTGAAAATATCCCTCTGAGATTCTCATTACAATTCCTTTGTATAAATACCCAGAAGTGAGAGATTTCTGGGTCATATGGTAGTTCTGTTTTAATTTTTTGAGGAACCTCCATACTGTTTTCCATAAGGGCCGTTCCAACTTGCATTCCCTTCAACAGTATGCCAGGGTTCCCTTTGCTTCTTATTCTTGCCAATGCTTGTTATTTTTCCTTTTGTTTTGATTTTGCCATCCTAAGAGGTGTGAGGTGATATCTCATTGTGGTTTTGGTTTTCATTCCCCTGATGCTCAGTGCTGTCCGTTAGCTTTTCCTATACCTGTTGGCCATTTGTATGTCTTTTTTGGAGAAAGTGACTGAACTAAATCATAATCATTTCTGATTTCCCTTACAATCTTTCAGGCGTGAAGTCCGTTAAAGGGAGAGATGTTAACTATACAGACAACTAAAGAGTTAATATTTTCAACTTCGTTTAAGGACAACGACAAATGTCCATGACCTGTAGTGTTAATTCAGCAATTTAACAAGCAATTTAGCAGTTATTGAATTCCTTTTCTGCACCAGCCACTGGTCTTGAAGCTTGATGTATAAGAGTAGATAAAATACAGGAGGTTCCTGTTCTTGTGGAACTTAACATTTTGGTAATGACACATCATTCTGATGAAAGCAGGAATCTGAGGTGATTGATTTAGCAGATGCAGAAGCAGAGCTCATTGCTTGGGTTCCTGTCTTCTCAAGACTTTTCTGTTTTCTTTTAATTATTGTGAAATGAGTAGCTTTGTTGAGGAGCTATGCAGTACTGTTGGACAATCTGAAGATTCTTGAAACTGTCCAGGCGTGTTCTTTGTGAATCTGTTGAATTTGAGCCCACACTTGACTTTTCTTTTTAAGGATAAAAGTTATTGGGGGAAAACACTCATCTAGAATTATCCAGTAAATATTATTTTTTCAAGCACTGAATAGTTGAATATCTTCATTGCTTTTTCCCCTTTACAGTATTCAAAATTCAACCTCGGACAGGCTTTTTCTAGTACTAAAAAGGATCTGATTCAGAGTTATTTGACAATCAAAACTACGTGCTATCTCTCAGCTGATTATCTGTATTTTGTGGCAAATCTTACCTTCCATTTTATTATAGCTAAACCTATTTTAGATAAGTATTGCTTTAATAGACTCTTTAAATTCGATATTCATTGTATACATTGAAGTAATTTGCTTCCCAGATTTTTCTTTTGAATTGTTATCTGTCTCTTCTTTCCATGCTTTTTCTCCACCTTTAATCTCAATCTCACCAGAAGTTCTGTAGCAGAAATGAGATAGAGTAAAGGAAAGTCAGTATAAGAGAAAGGAGACTACACCAACATATTGTGTCACATATTGTGAGTGGTAAGGCAGGGGAAGAAACATATTTCAGAGAGTATCAAGGTGGAGGAACCAGGTCATTTCCTTGTATTTTCAAAATTAAGTTTTCACAATGTGGCACCATTTGTTGTTGTTCTGGCTATTGTTTGTTTTGTCTCAGTTAATAGAGTATCAAATTAATATTCAAATGTAACACATCCAAAGTCTAACATTAATTATTTTAATATTATCTATTCTTTAGATCATTCACCATTTGATGAATCCTATAAATGTGAAAAACGAATTCACTGTGCGGTACTGTAGCCATGAACAGGCAGATGCCCATTAAATCCATTAAATAATGCATCTGTGGAAACTGAGCCACAGAGAGATTAAGTAAGTTACTTGTTCAAGACACAGAACTAGTGAGTGGCAGAGTGGAGATTTGAACCAAGTTTCCTGGCTTCAGTGCCTATGCTTCTGAGGTCCACTAAATACTGTCTCTGAAGTACTGTAAACTTTTAACTATGTACTTTAAAGTGTTTTGGAAACACCTGGGGAGTTTGTAAAAATGCAAATTTCTGGGTCCCCCTCCCATGGTTTCTGATTCATTTGGCATGGGATAGGTATCAGGAAGCTATTTTTAGCAACAGTTCTAAATGATTCTGATGGGCATGGTCCAGGATCATTCTTTGAAAGCACTGGTTTATAGTAATGGGGAAAAGAACGGTAAAGCTGTTAAAGGTAAAGGCTCAGAAATTGAATAGCTTATTTGGGCTGGTGTCCTGATTCCTCTAGCTGTGGGCACACTGCTTAAACTCACTTTTCTAACTTCTGCAAGGGAGGGTGGGGATAACGGGTTTTTATGAAGATTTAGTCCCTTAATCCATTTAAAATGCTAAGTATAGTGCTAGCAAATAGTAAGCTCTCAATTTGTGTTTGCTTTTATTAGTGCAGCATGAGCAACGCGTAATTAATTCAAATGTGTATGTAGATACCACAAAAAATATAACAGAAATGTTTTCTTCCTTGATCCAAAAAGAAAAACGGATGTTCTGACTTTCATTTATTTCTAACATTCCTTTATTTTTTCCCCCCTAACTTTCAAAGCATTTCCCTCAAGTTTTCAACTTTAGCTTTTAGGTTCCTGGCTTTCTCTCTCCATCTGAAAGAACACTAAATCTGTTTTTTTGCCTTTTGTATCTCCTGCTGAGTTAACCTCATTGTGTAACATTAAATTGGGTCAGTTGGGGGGAAAAAGGTGGGGGTGAGAGAAGATAAAAGGCTTTTCTGGAAATCTGAGATTAAATTTTCACCAATTGGTGGAAGTGTCATCTAGGTCTTATTTTTCTGTGTCTTCTTTTGTGCTAGTGTGGTTACATGACATAAAGGTGAATTATTTAAGTAATGCTATTTTACTCCTCTTTGCATAATCACCATTCTTTCACTTCTTTCCAGTGATGACAGAGAAGCCCCTCAGAGAATATTCAGAAGCCTTTGTAGTAGAAGGGAACTGAAAATGAACCAATTATCTCTTGATAAAAGAAATACTGACTGAACTGCATGGGGAGGGCATGGATTTTATCTTTAAATATTCCAATATTATTCTAGTCATCAACTAGGAAAACCAAAAACTATATCAGATAGTTGGAAATTTAGTCTCCCATTAAGATGAAAGAATGAAGAAATTCAAAACAGAACATGAACAGGGAACACTGCTGTGTGGCCCCATCACATAATCCTGATGGGTCCATTGAGTTCTTGACCATGTAAGTATGACCCCTTGAGTTGAGGAAGAGATACGTGAGGATGGATCAGGACATGAAAGGAAGGGAATATTGTCTTATTTGAGGTACTATCTGGAGCTGCTAAGAAGATATGTGAGTTCCCAACCTAGTTGTAGCAACCTCAGTTCAGATTGCAGGATCCCAAGATTACCTGGTTTCTATTTTGTGCTTTCAGCAACATTCTGGAGAGTCAAGCCTTCCTCACTCTTTTATGAGGTCAGATTGCTTCTCAAAGCCAGGTGAGTGACGTAGTAATGTTGCCTATCTTAAAATTCTTGTGAAGGAAGAAGAAAGTGTTGAAAACTTCCCTAACTGTTCTCGTTTCCTATTACGACCATGTCTAGATACTGTTACCTTTCAGTTTTTAAGGAAGCAAAAGAAATGCTGTGAATTGATTTGCCCTATCTCAACAGTTTGACTTAATCCCTGTTACCATTCACAGTCATAGGTATATTAAGTGGTCCTGAAGTGAGCTGAACAAATATTTATCACATGCTATTTAAACATAAGAAATGTGACTTATAAAAAACAGGAGAACAGAAGAACTAGTCTAAGTCCTTTGTGCATTTTTTAATTGGATTTTTGGTTTTCCTTTTGTTGTTGAGTTGTAGTTGTTCTTTATGTATTCTAGATATTAACTCATCTTCAGATATATCGTTTGCAGATATTTTCTCCCATTCCATAGGTTGCCTTTTACTCTATTGACTGTTTCTTTTGCTGCACATAAGTTTTAAAGTTTTATATAGTCCAATTTGTCAATTTTTGCTTTTGTTGCCTGTGCTTTTAGGGTCATATCCAAGAAAATATTGCCAAATCGTGTGTCGTGAAGCTATTCTCCTATGTCTTCTTCTAGGAGTTTTAAAATTTTAGGTCTTACGTTTATGTCTTTAATCTATTTGAGTTAATTTTTGCACATGGTGTGAGGTAAGGGTACAACGTCATACTATTACATGTGGGTATCCAGTTCTCCCAACATTTACTGAAGAACCTGCCCTTTCTCCATCATGTAGCTTTGTCATTCTTATGGAAGATCATTTGACCATATGCATGAAGGTTTATTTTTGGGGTTCTCTATTCTGTTCCATTGGTCTGTATGTCTAGCTTTATGCCACTACCATACTGTTTGGATTACCTTAGATGCTATGGACTAAATGTTTGTGTGTCCTCCACTCCCCCAAATTCATATGTTGAAGCCTTAACCCCCAATGTGACTATGTTTGGAGATAAGGCCTGTGAGGAAGTCATAAAGGTCTGTGAGGGGGTGATACAGATAAGAGTGGGGTCCTAATATGATAGAACTGTTATTGGAGGAGGTCATTGAGAGGATGTGACCACTGATTGATCTGAGAATAGGACCCAGGCAATTGGAGGCTCCTCACCCCCTCCTGCATCCCTGGAATGTAACTTCTCCCCACAGTTCCCACAGTGGGAGCTGTTTGCAAGGACTCAGCCTTGAGAGAGTACTGTGTTGTTGAGACCATCTGGACTGAATATGTGACTGAACCCCATTAAGGGCTCTATATAAATTTTTAAGATTCTGGTGGGTGAGTGTGGAGATTTACTAGTCTTACAGCTGCCCAAGAAAAGCCTAGTATGTAAGTTGTCTCATTTATTAAACCTGAAACCTCCCAATCTGGAGCAGTCTGCCTCTTTCTTCAGTCTCTTCTTGCCCTTCATGTATGGGGGCCAGTTTTAGATTTCACCCTGGAAGCTCCGGGGGTTTTGACCCAACAGCTGGTGCTCTTATAAGAACAATAAGCGACTCTAGAGCTTTTTCTCTCCCCAAGTGCAAGAGGTCACATGTGCATGCATGGAGATGGCTGCTGTATGCAAACCACAAAGATCTCTTACCAGGAATTGAAGAGGCTGGCACCTTGATCTGAGACTTCTCAACCTCCAGAACCATGAGATATAAATTTCTTGTTTAAGTTACTCTGTCTGCGGTATTTTATTATAGCATCCAGAGCAAACTAAGACAGTAACTTTGTAATATGTTTTGAAACAAGGAAGTGTGAGGCCTCCAACTTTGTCTTTTTTCTTGAAGCTGTTCAGGTTATTCAGGGTCCTTAGAGCTTCCAGATGAATTTTAATAGGTTTTTTTCTATTTCTGCAACAAATGCCATTGGCATTTGATAGAGATTGCACTGAATCTGGTATGCTTTGGGTACTATGGACATGTTAATAATAGTAAGTTTTCCAATGCTTGAATAAGGATGTTTTTCCATTTATTTGTTTCTTCTTTAATTTCTTTCAGCAATGTTTTATGTTTTTCAGTGTATAAATCATCCACCTCTTTGATTAAGTTTATTTCTAAGTATTTTATTCTTTTGATGCTATTATAAATGGGGTTGTTTTCTTAATTTTCTTGTTTGGGTTTTTGTTAGTGTATAGAATGCAACTGATTTTTGTGTGTTGATTTTGTATCCTGCAACTTTGCTGAATTGTTTTTTTAAATTCTTATGGGTTTTGTGTGTGTGTGTGTGTGTGTGTGTAATCTTTAGCATTTTCTATATATATATGATATATATGAAACATATGTATCATATATATACATACATATATAGAGAGACATATATGTATATGATCATATATATATATATATATATATATATATATATATGATCATGTCCTCTGTGAACAGAGATCATTTGACTTCTTCATTTCCAACTTGGATGCCTTTTATTTATTTTTTTCTTGCCAAATGCCCTGGCTAGGACTTCCAGTCCTAAGTTAAATAGAAGTAGTGCAAGTAGGTATCCTTGTCTTGTTTCTGATCTTAGAGGAAGACCTTTCAGTTTTTCACCATTGAATACAATCTTTGCTGTGGGCTTTTTATTTATGGCCTTTATTACATAGAAGGAATTTCCTTCTATTCCTAGTTTGTTGAATGTTTTTATCATGAGAGGGTGCAGTATCACTGATTTTGAAGATGAAGGAAGGGGGCAATGAGCCAAGGAATGTGAGCGGCCTCTAGAAGCTGAAAGAAAGGAAGGAAAGGGTTTTTCTATAGTGCCTTTAGAAAGGAATGCAGCGCTGGGCTAAAACATTTATTTCAGCCTAGTGAGACCCATGTTGAATTTCTAACCTACTGAACTGTTGATAATGAATTTGTGTTGTTTTAAGCCACCTATTTTGGGGTAGTTTGTTAACATCAGCAATAGCAAACTAATACATTATGCCTATCTCCATACTGGGAGTTTTTCTGCATATTGGAAGACTCACGTAAAGTTAGTGATCTCTGTACACTGGGCTTTAGAGTTTGCAAAGCACCATATGTATCCATCCACCTATCATTTATTCAGCCAGATGATGTTTAATCTTGCCTACTATGATCTTTTCTAGGCTTTAGGGAAATTAAGTGAATGAAATAGTAATTATTCCTGTTGGATACTTTGAGGTGGTTACTTTTACTCCCCTTTCTAAATAAAAAGTATTGAGATTCTGATAAATTGACTTGCCCAAGATAACACAAATAACCTTCTCACTACAAACTCAGGGCTATTTTCACTAGAAATTCTTAGAAAAATAGCAGATTACATTTAGCTGGATATCTATTGTGATATAACTTGAAATTCCATTGTCATTTCGTATCTATTATACAAACATAAGCAAACCAGTTAGCCTTTGAGCATCTATGTTTTCTGTGAGATGAGAAATTAATTTTTAAGCAAATAATCCAAGGATGAGTGAGATATGGGTAGAGCTCCTTGACATGTATTGGAGGAAAATGTTTACAAATAAGTGCTAAGATTGTATCTATTATTTTAGACATCAGGATATTCTGGCTATATGTGTATCACTTTTAAGGAGCATGGAATTTAGCAAATAATCGTTAGTAGATTGTGGTATTGGTGTATTAAATAGTGGCATGAAATAGTCATACTAGCAGACAGGCTATGGTCATAAAAAATACTGACCTTAAGTATCATCTGCTTATTATCTCATTTGCTGAAAAGTTATTTTGAATCATTACAATTCTACAGATGTTTCACAGATGTCTTTAAGGATATATTTCTGCAGCTTGTTATTAAGCTAACTTCTGTGCACTATGGCAGATTTCCATAGCATATTAATGAGAACATTATGGAATTGTAAATAAATATGTTTGTAGCAATCGAGATGAAGAGCAGAACTGTCAAAATGGTTATTAAAGTCTAATTAACATTTTAACAGTAAAAAACTTGATGCCTTGCTACCAGAGGAGAATGGTCTCAGTCAGTAGATAAAATGAAGAATTCCCAAGTGGGCTTAAGTGTGGATGAAACACTGCTATTGATATTTAATGGTATATGTCAGATTTTACCACCATTTGAAAGAATGCAAATAGGGGTTACCATAGAAATCACCTTGACAAAAATCTGCACAAAATGCAACACAAACTATCCCTCAAGCAGCCTTGCAGGGGTTACTATGATGTCCAACTATAGTCTTTTCATGTAATCTCTTGATAGAGCGGAAAAATTACAGCGTGTGTGTGTGTGTGTGTGTGTGTGTGTGTGTGTGTGTGTGTGAATGTGCATTTATGCGCAATATAACTTGAAAATTGTAAGAACAGTATGGAAATTCTAGAGGCAGGTATATTCATTTTTCTTTTTTTTTTTCATTTTAAAAGGCATTTACTGTACATTAGGAAACAAACCACATAGTGGTTCAAAACACCACCAATTCTCAGCAGGTCAAATAGGTGCTGATTGCAGATTTAAACTAGGTTCATCCTTCTCAGTTTTACATGTGGACGTTGGATTTGGAATGCAGGATGCAGGGGGTGTGTGTGTGTGTGCATGTGTACTTCATTTTTCTTTATATCATAATTACTCTTTGATAAAGCTATAAATGCCAAAAATTATTTATAGCTTTAACAAAGCATTCATCATAGCCAGGCAACTACAGAGACAAGGCAACCTGGGAGATGCTCATACTATTTGAATTTAATATGCTATTTTACATTTTAGTGATAATCTTTTGTATCATGGCTCTGTGATATTTAAGTATTACATTTTAGCAGCCTGGTCTTGCGCCAGTTAGACCAGTTGCCTTTCTAAATGCAATCTTCCACTGTCACTGAAAAAAAAGTTTCTTTTTTAAATCTTTGAAAAAACTTAGCCGCACATGCTCCCCTTGAACTATTCTGCAATTACAACATAAGCTCAAAGCTCAAAAAAATCATACTTATTTCACAGAATCTTTAATAAAATAATATTGTAAATTCCCCTGCTCATTAAAAATGGGTGGAATAGAAATATGGAGTTGTAAAAGGAATAAAAAAAAATTAGTTGCTGACCCAAAGTGGAGGGTGTGGAGTTGTAGACATACAAATGTTAAAAAAAAAGTAATGATTATTTTAAAAGGTAAGGAGAAGAGTCTGACACTTTTTTCTAAACAATTTATTATGTTTAAATTGAATGAGTATGATTTTTCATAATATAAACATAGACATTATTCAATAAATAAAACAAATAAGAATCCTAGGTCACTTTATGACCTATTAAGGGAGAGAGAAAGAGGAAAAGAAAAATGGAAATATTGAAGGGAAAAGATAGAATAGGTAATAGAAAAAAAGAGAAGTTGGTCTGAAGGGGAGTAATAAATACAGGAAGCTTTGAACAGGAAGAGACAGAGCCAATGAGGGGAGGGAGGAAAGAAAACACAAATAAAGGGAGGCAAGATCCTTTCTCTCCAGCTTGCCCTGAAAATATTTTACAGATTTAAAAGAAAAGAATTCACATCCCTCAGAGGTATTTAAAAATTAGATAGCGGTAACTCAGAAAAAGAAATGGGTTCATTTCTTGTCAGACTTAATAGCACTTTGTTTCTTTCTCATGTGTCACTTGTGTTAGACCTTGGGTTTTATTGTTATAAGTGTACCCATCAGTCTCTCCCACTGGTCTATAAACTCTTAATTCATTTTTTAATCTCTCCATTTCAAAGCTCCTAACCACAAAGGATTGAAAGACATAAAGAAGATCAACAAAGAGAAACTGATAAACCTTCAAACACAGAGGGAGGTTTAATACACTTCTCCCTGAAACACAGAACAAACAGCCAGAAGAACTGAAGAGAGAAAGAATTGGAGATTTAAATAACCCATTGAAAGCTTGATTAAATAAATACGTATAAAGGCTTGTACTCAACTGAAAATATACATATTTCAAAGTACACACAGATTATTTAAAAAATTTACTTTTGTAAAGCTACAGTGGAAATCTCAACAAATTTCAAACATGTCAACATACAGACAACATTCTCAACCACATGTAATATTTTAGAAATCAGAAAAATTTTTAAATTTCCTCTTCTTGCCTGTCCTGCATGATGATTTGGGGGGAGAGTATACTTAACAAATAATTTGTGGGTTAAAGAAGAAATTAATTAGAAAATATTTAGAACTGAATAAATATTGAAGCACTATGTATCAAAACAGAAGATACAGGTAAAGTGGATCTTAGGGAGCAATTTGTATTCTAAATTTCTATATTGGGACAATATAAATATTTGAAAATGTAAAGTCATTGTCAAAATCAAGATAGAAGGAACAACAGAGAAAAACCAAATAATTTAGAAGAAAGGAAATTAAAGAGATGGAACCAAAAGTTAATGAAATAGAAAAAAGACCACCAAATAAAAATCATTAACATAATTAAAGTTTCTTGAAAAGACTGATGAAGTAAATAAACTTCTGTCAAATTTGATACAAAAGATAAACAGCACAGGCCAAAATGAAGAATATTATGTGTAGAAAAGGACATTTAAATCCAAATATAAGATGTAAGTAGAGATTCAATAATCACAAGAATGTCCATTAAGAAACCTTATGCCTATATATTTCAAAACTCAGAAGAAATGTAAAAATCTTTAGGACAAATATAAACAAACTAATAGTGGTTCAAGGAGAAATGGATAACCTGAATAATAAAAAAGTATTAAAGATTGTTGTTAAAAACTCCCACTGGCCTACCCAAAACACCAGGTTTAGATAGTGTTTGGGGGGCTAGCTGTTTATTATTATTGCTATTATTATTATTATTATATAAGTCTAAGATTATCTTATACAAACTTCTCAGATTGTATTACAAGAGGAAAGCTACCATAATTCATTTTATGATGTTAGTTTTACCTTGGTACTGAAATTGAAAAAAGATTTTAGGGGCTTCCCTGGTGGCGCAGTGGTTGAGAATCTGCCTGTCAATGCAGGGCACACGGGTTCGAGCCCTGGTCTAGGAAGATCCCACATGCTGCGGAGCAACTGGGCCCGTGAGCCACAACTACTGAGCCTGTGCGTCTGGAGCCTGTGCTCCGCAACAAGAGAGGCCGCGACAGTGAGAGGCCCGCGCACCGCAATGAAGAGTGGCCCCTGCTTGCCGCAACTAGAGAAAGCCCTCGCACAGAAACGAAGACCCAACACAGCTAAAAATAAATAAATAAATAAATAAATAAATAAATAAATAAATAAAAAAGATTTTAAGAAAAGTAGATCTCACTTGTGAAATTGGATATAAACACTGAAAATCAAATATTAATAATGAGAGATCAGTAATATACTAAAAATTATATGTTATGATCATATAGGCTTTATTCAGGAATGCAAGAATGGTTCAACATTTGAAAATCCATTAAAGACATTCATTTATAAATGGTGAACTGGATGCAAACATTTATCTCTGCTCCCTTCAAAAACATACACAAAAATGCCACTAGAAGAAAAAAAAAAGTGGGAACAGTTAATGAGCGAGCAGACAATACCAGGTAAGAGAGGTTAATGAAATTTTGGAAGCACAAAAGCAAATGAATCAGTGGTTACTGACAATAGATTTGGAAAAGCAGAAATGTAAGCCTGCGAAGAGGAAATCCAAGAAGAAGCAAGGCAATTCAAGAAGACAAACCTTAAAAACTCCCATAAAGAACTTCCCTGGTGGTGCAGTGGTTAAGAACCCGCCTGCCAATGCAGGAGACATGGGTTTGAGCCCTGGTCTGGGAAGATCCCACATGCTGTGGAGCAACTAAGCCCGTGTGCCACAACTACTGAGCCCACATGCCACAACTACTGAAGCCTGCGTGCCTAGAGTCCGTGCTCCGCAACAAGAGAAGCCACTGCAATGAGAAGCCTGCGCACGGCAACGAAGACCCAATGCAGCCAAAAAAAACAAAAACAAAAAAACTCCTATAAATTAGGAGGACCAGATACCTATGAAGTCAGGAATATTGGTTCAGAGTCGATTTAAGAAGCAAAACCACAGGTCACCTTCTCTGTGCCACTCAGCTACACACCTATTCCTTCTCCACCACGGCAGAAGACGGGAGGTTTGCTTGTGGAGTGACTGGACCAGAGGTGTTCTCCACTCACGGGCCCAAGGCCTGGCTGAGAGACTGGGGACAGTTATGCAAACAGGGGATTAAGTGTGAGAATCTTGGTCCCTCTTTCCCCTTTTTGCTCAGAGAATGCAGTCAGCCGGCTTATATCCCTCCAGGTGGAAGATGGGAAGATTGATTGGGAGACGGATCATTTTGTGTGTGTGTGTGCATGTGCATGTGTACCTGTGTGTGCATGTGTATTATGCACTTACTGTATGTCATACACTAAATATTACCTAACTTAATTTTTATCTAAGAACAGACTAAGATGGAAAAGGATGAAGCAAGGAGCCTGCAAGTTAGATATTCTTGTTTATGACAAAGTATGAGGTAATTAAAATGATTCTAAATGTGTGGCCATTTATTCGTTTATTCTTTCAACAGACAAATATTGAGCAATACTACATTCAAGGTCTTTAAAAATATGCCTGGCATTGATTTTAGAGGACAGGAAAAATCAAGTAGACATTGATCTTATTATCTTTATAGGAATTGGTTAAAAACCGATTGTTATCTATTTCAAGAAACTCAGTGTTACCCATGACCCAATATTAGTTGCTTCTATTAAAAGAATAGTGTAAAGAGAAAAAGTATGAACTTTCATGTGGTTATGTGGTTTTTAACAAATGAATTAGAAATGGTGTAATTTATTCCTATATAAGCTACCTTTTTTGAATCTGAAGAATCGTGATGGTGAATTAATACCTTTTATTTATGGTAAAATAACATTGCTTAGAATTCAAAATGAGTCACAAATATAATATCATTGGCTTCTCACAACAAGCCTTTGAGGTAGTTGAGGCAAATGGCATCCTTTTTATTCACAGGTATTCAAACAGTGAAAATGGAATTGTTAAGCATTGGACTTGAAACTGAGAGCTTCAGGTTGGGGACGGAGGTCTTGACTCTGTTACAACAAGCACTGTGAACTTGGGTGAGCACTATCTATCAAATAAAACGGTTAAAATTGTGTTTTCCGTAGCAGTCTTATGTCTATAATCTGAGAAAGAAAACTTCACTAATGAGAAATTGTGCCAGTTGGTCCCAAAACTGTCACTTAAAAATGTTTTAAAAAATTCTAAAATTCTATAGTTATTTTAGATATTCCCTCTCCTTCTTTCCCTGTCTCCTCCTCTGCCTTCCTCTTTCCCTCCTCTCTTCCTTCTTTCGCTTCTAAAAATTAGATGTAATAAATCATAGGAAAAAAAGTCCCAAGAGAGAACAGCTTCTGGGTTGGTTGATTCAGCCACTCAATGATGACATTATCTAAAACTTGAATTCTTGTCAAAGTTTTACTCTCCATTCCTCAGCATATTGACTTGTTTTTGGCTAATGCCCCTTCTGTTTGCAAGATAACTGTGACAGTTCCATGGAAATGTGAAAACATGACAATGTCCAGAAGAAGACATACTGAAGACATACTGCTTTTTCACTGTGTCTCTTTGTATATGGAAGAAATACCACTTCCTCCTCCAGACTTTCTATGTGTCATTGGCCAGAATTGCTTCACATATTTATGCCTAATTCATTGCTGGCAAGGAAAATGGAATCATCACAAATGGATTGGACCAGTCAGAAAACACACCTCCCCTCTGGAGCTGGGGCCAGAGCCTCCTTTCTTGCTACATGTATCTTGAGGAAAATGGTATCTTTGCACATGGGATTTGCTTCCTGTCTTACTCTACTGTGTCTGTCCTTGCTGATCTTTTGCCTGGAAATTCCATTCTCAGTTATCTGCCAGGAAAATCTTTATTCTTCTTTCAAAACACATGTTGGATGTTACTTTAGTAGGAATCATAATGATGAGGAATAAAACCACATAAGTTTGTACACTCAAGTATAAATGGTATTTTAGAAATAGTCTTTAATATCTGAATAAAAAAACATGCTTGCAATAAAAACAAATTTGAGAGTATGGGAGCAATGGAAAAACAAGTCATTGAACATCAAATAGTGTCAATAAGATATAATGGGAAGCAAATATTCTGGTTCCTTGGAGAATCTAGGTCACCGAAACATAATATTTGCACTTACTTGCAGGGAAGCAAATAACATCAAGGTTTTTGGACAAAGGAATTCACAGACTCAAAATGAGGTAGTATGGACACCAAAACACTCCTCACACTGTAATGATGTGGCAGTCCACAAAGGGGGATGTACCAGCCCACTCTGAATACAGCAGGCAGCAATCTTAGTGGAAACCTGAGTAGAGTTGAAAGAGGGAACAAAGAAAATGGTATGTATTTATATATGTATTTATGTATGTATTTATTCATACCTACTTACCTACCTACCTAAACAGGATCTACCACATCTGGGAAATGACAGACCTCTTATTTCTCCCTCTCTCTGACTGACAGTCAGTGTAAATGAAGAGACATTTGCAGATTTATGTTGCTTCACTTCCTTTTATCTTAGGATATGGGAAAGAGAGTAATTCACTCAGCAATCTTTGTGGATTGAACTGGGATCATAGCCGCTATGACAGGTCACTACCGTGGCCAAACCATCCTCTCAGCTACTTATGAGACCTGAGAAGGTGTGAATCACCTGGCGCATGAGTCAGAGACGGAGGTTATTAGCAGCCTTCTCCAGGCAGTCCTCTCTGATCCTGCCCAGCCATGAATGCAGTTACCTTCTCCGTCTGTATATTCTCTGACTTATTATTCTATATTTTGTACTGACTTTTTAGCTTATGTGTTTTCTCCTCAATTTCCAAAAGATTGTGAATGTCAGGAAGCTCTAATCACTTTTTATCCCTAGTCCCAAGTCTTTAATATAGTGGGTGCTCAACACGTGGGCTAATCTCACCACACTCCGTGGCTGCATTCAAGTAGCTGAATGGAGCTGGAGAAAAACACACAACCGTAATGACTGGCTCCACTTCATGACCACAGACCACAGGGGAACTTTCAGTGCTGCTCAAGAATCCTACTATGACCTTGCTTCTTATTCCCCTGAGGAAATAGAAGTCGTAGAAGAGAACTTGCACATGTGCCCTTGCAAAATACTCCAAATTACCTGCATCCATATACTGTGCATTCCCTTCTTTCACAATCGATGGACTATCTGAGTCTCCATCCTATCTTGGGCACTGGATCTCACCCTCTCTTATCAAGGGTTTTGGTCCAAAAGTGATTTATTTCTCTGTATCATCAATATTCCTCTCTGCACTGAACCTTTATCAATAGCATACAAATATAGTATCTTCCATGAAGAAAAACCTTCTTGTTCTCCACGTTCTTCTCAAGCCACTGCATCACTTCTGTTCCCATTGATAGCAAAACCCTTACTCGTAGAAAGTATTGTGTCTTCTCGCTGCCTCCATTTCACTTCTCTCACATTTAGATCCACTTTCTGTCGATACCACATCACTGAGAGCTCTTGCGAAGGTGACTCCTAACTGCTAAATAGCATCCTCACTGTATGTGATCTGCCAGGTACACTTTCCATAATTGATCATCCTTTTCTTTCTTAGAATACTCTCAGCACTAGGTTTCTGGGTTTTAGCTCTTTCTCACTCTCCTTTGCCCTGACTGGCTTCTCCTACTCAGTCTCCTATGCGGGTCATCCTCTCCCCAGCCATAATTAGTGAGAGCACTTCAGGCTGTGTCTTTGGACCTCTTGTCTTTTCTAGAAATACTCATCCCCTAAATGCCTTATTCAGGTTCATGGCTACTGACTTAGTCTGCTTGGGCTGCTATAACAAAATACCATAGAATGGGTGGCTTAAACAATACACATTTATGTCTCACGGTTCTGGAGTTTGGGAAGTCCAAGATCAAGGTGCCAGCAGATTCGGTTTCTAATGAGAGCCCTCTTCCTGGCTCATAGATGACTGCTTTCTTGCTGTGTCCTCAAATGGATGAGAGAGAGTTCTGGTCTCTCTTCCTCTTTTTGTAACGACACTAATATCATCCTGGTGACCCCACCCTTATGACCTCATCTAAACTTAATGACCTCCCAAAGTCCCTGTCTCCTAATACCTTCACACTGAGGGTTTGGGCTTTAATATATGAATTTTGGGGATACACAAACATTCAATCCATAACATATATATATTCTTAGTCCATAATCATATATTTAACTGCCTATTTGACATCTCTGAGTGTGTTCCTGGCCTCCTATTACTTATCCAACCTCTCTAAGCTCCTGTGTTCTTCACCTGCCCGAGCCACATCAGATCTCTTGTGACTCTTTGAGGAGACCAAGCATGCCTCAGCAGCAGGGACTTTCTTTTCTCTGCCTAGAATTGTCTTCTCCCACAAAAGCATGGCTTACTTTTTCCTTTACTTCAGATCTTTGTTCAAATATGCTATTATCAGAAAGCTCTTCCTGCCAACTGTCTATAAAATCTGGTCCCTTTTACTTTCCAAACTTTATTTTTCTTCAAAGCACCTTTCCTCACCTGCATATATTATTTTTCTTTATTATCTCTCCTCCCCACCAGTTCTTGAGAGCAAGAACTTTGGCTGTTTTGTTCATTACTGTGTCCTGTGTACTTTAAAGAGTGCCAGGCACATGACAGGTCCTCAATAAATATTTCTTCTAAAGAGGGAATGAATGAAGAAAGCATTGAATGATTATACAATTGATGGGACAAGGGATTGAGCATTAAGGAGAAAGCATAGCATAGCATAGTAGAATCACCGATTTTTGCAGTTGAAAGGGAACTTAGATGGTTGAATTTCCTTACTTTGAATATTGAGAACTTAAAACTCAGGAAGTTTAGGAAACTAGTTCTCTATTAAAGAGTCAGAGGCAGAGATAGTTCTAATTTGTAGGTGCCTGAGACCCTCATTCTAGTGTTCTTTTTATAGATCATGCTGAACTTTGGCTGCTTGATAGTATAATTTTATTGAGGTCTCTATAATTCAGTTAAAACCCATTAATATAAATTTTCATTGAACTGACAAGAATGTAATATACAATAAATATGGTATTTAGATTGTCTCAGACTTCATCTTGCTGACAATACCCATCATTTTTTCTTCTATTTTTGTCTGATTTACTATATCTTAATGTCCCTAGCCCTTCCCCCTTCTCATTCTATGTGCTACTATATCTATTACCATAATTTATTCTACCATTTTTATTGCGACAACTTCTGAATCTGTATCTTAAATCCACATTTTCCTCTTGAGCTCTAGACTTGCCTTTTAGGAATTTGTGTTCCTATGTCCAATACAAATCGAAGGTATTCCAAACTGAACCTTGTCATCTCCTGCCTTTCTTAACCAGGATCTCCACCCCCACCATCCCTCCCTCTAACAATCCCATTCTTCCTCCTGTATCTTGTGGTCCATGGATGGTGCCATGATTAGCAAAGCACTGATTAAGCTGGTAAAGCAGCTTTGTGGGAATCACCCTTGAATCTTTTCTTTTGCTTCTCTCCCATGTTGAACCATTGCGAAATATGGATATTCCATGCTCATAAATCTCTCTCCAATTTCTCTCTCTCTCTTTTTTCTATCCTAAATACCATATCCCCTGCATCAGTTTCTCACGTCTCTTCCTTCATCACTGCATTAAGTCTCCATATAGGGTATGTTCCTCTAGTGTTCCACAGTGTTGCCACATCTTTCTAAAATCTTATTATGTCTTACCCCTCCTTAGAATTCTTTAACGACTCCCTATTGCTTCCAAGGATAAAATCGCGAAGCCTTAATATGACACAAAATGCTCTTTCTGATTTGACTAAACTTTGCTAAACTTTCTGGGCCTGTCTTCTTGCTTTTCTCATCCTTTCTCCTTTTCAACCATGTTGAAACCTGCAGGTGTCTGGTTATGCCTTGAACTCTCACCCCTTCTTGGAATTTGCTTGACTGCTCTGTCCACTTCTCCTTCTTGCAAGCTAGGAGCCATCTCTTTCAAGGAGCCTTTTCTCCCCCCAGACTGGGTTTGAGGCTGCTCTTTGGTGTTCTTGTTGTGCCTGCCAGACATCAATAATAGCATCACTGAATTTCACAGTACTTATCAGATTACCTGTTGAACTCTTCCATTAGCCTGTCAGATGCTTGTGGCCTGAGCTGTGTTCATATCTTTTGCTTATTTAGCATTTAGAAGGCTGTCTGGCACGTGAATGTTGATTGCACAAAGAACTGAATGAGATGTCTGCAAAATAGCATCTTTTCCTATGTGTACTGTCATTCAACGTATTTGATGACAATGAGCATGAGAGATCATCAGTTCACTTCTGACTTGCCTTAACTTTGGCCCACTATAGTGCTTCCCTGGTTTTGATTATAATTATCAGTAGTATGATTAAATTACAGTTCCCACTTTTATAGCACTCAAATTTTATGTAATACTTAGAGATACATATTAAAATTCAACTTTCCTCAAACAAAGAAAGCTAGTGAAATTATTATGATCACATTTCTACAAATGAGAGTACTGAGAAATAGAGAGGAAAACTGACTTGTCCAAGGTCACACATGTGGAAGTCACAAACTGCGAATTTGAACCCGGTTTTTCTGGGTCTTTGTTAAGTGTCTTGCAAGTATGCCTCCTTGGTTCTATGCACTTTATTTACTTTATTTACAGTGATTGAAAAGCATCATTTTGCTTTATACATTTCTCAGATGTCCAGAGAGTAACATTTCAGAGAAAAATCCTGTGCTACCTTAGAGTTTAAGGGCAGAGGGAAACTGAGAATTGTTTTATAGTGATGTTTTCATTTGAAGGATGATGGGAGGAGAAAGGTGAGAAAAGATGAGAGAAAAAAAGAACAGTGTATAAAAGGGGATTCTTTTGGATATTAAGGGATGCATGTGTTCAAGATTGAATTTCAGACACAAAATTGTCCTGATCTGAAACTTGTCAGAGTTCTAAAATTTCCTTACTCTGTTTTTTATATTTTTTTCAATTTGGTTTTCTCAGGCTTCTTATTGTATCACATACAACAAAGAAACTGTTACGTGAAGACAGCTTCTCTGGTGATATTTTAAAACAATAATAAATTGAGTACCAAAAATTATATAAATACTTTTTTTTTTTAACATCTTTATTGGAGTATAATTGCTTTACAATGGTGTGTTAGTTTCTGCTGTATAACAAAGTGAATCAGCTATATGTATACGTATATCCCCATATCCCCTCACTCTTACGTCTCCCTCCCACCCTCGTTATCCCACCCCTCTAGGTGGTCATAAAGCACTGAGCTGATCTCCCTGAGGTATGCAGCTGCTTCCCACTAGCTATCTATTTTACATTTGGTAGTGTATATATGTCAATGTTATTCTCTTACTTCATCCCAACTTACCCTTCCCTCTCCCCATGTCCTCAAGTTCATTCTCTACATCTGCATCTTTATTCCTGTCCTGCCCCTAGGTTCATCAGTACTGTTTTTTTCTTTTAGATTCCATATATATGTGTTAGCATATGGTATTTGTTTTTCTCTTTCTGACTTACTTCACTCTGTATGACAGACTCTAGGTCCATCCACCTCACTACAAATAACTCAATTTCATTTCTTTTTTTATAACTGAGTAATATTCCATTGTATATATGTGCCACATCTTCTTTATCCATTCATCTGTTGATGGACACTTAGGTTGCTTCCATATCCTGGCTATTGTAAATAGTGCTGCAGTGATCATGTGGTACGTGACTCTTTTTATTTATTTATTTACTTATTTATTTAATTTATTTACTTTCGGCTACGTTGTGTCTTCGTTTTTGTGCGTGGGCTTTCTCTAGTTGTGGCGAGTGGGGGCTACTCTTCATTGCGGTGCATGGGCTTCTCATTGCAGTGGCTTCTCTTGTTGCGGAGCATGGGCTCTAGGCACGTGGGCTTCAGTAGTTGTGGCTCGTGGGCTCAGTAGTTGTGGCTCACAGGCTCTACAGTGCAAGCTCAGTAGTTGTGGCGCACGGCCTTAGTTGCTCCACGGCATATGGAATCTTCCTGGACCAGGGCTCGAACCCGTGTCCCCTCCATTGGCAGGTGGATTCTTAACTACTGTGCCACCAGGGAAGCCCCATGACTCTTTTTGAATTATGGTTTTCTCAGGGTATGTGCCCAGTAGTGGGATTGCTGGGTCATATGGTAATTCTATTTTTAGTTTTTTTAGGAACCTCCATACTGTGCTCCATAGTGGCTGTATCAATTTACATTCCCACCAACAGTGCAAGAGGGTTCCCTTTTCTCCACAACCTCTCCAGCATTTCTTGTTTGTAGATTGTTTTGATGATGGCCATTCTGACCAGTGTGAGGTGATACCTCATTGTAGTTTTGAGTTGCATTTCTCTGATGATTAGTGATGTTGAGCATCTTTTCATGTGCTTGTTGGCAATCTGTATATCTTCTTTGGAGAAATGTCTATTTAGGTCTTCTGCCCATTTTTGGATTGGGTTGTTTGTTTTTTTGATATTGAGCTGCATGAGCTGCTTGTATATTTTGGAGATTAATCCTTTGTCAGTTGCTTCGTTTGCAAATATTTTCTCCCATTTTGAGGGTTGTCTTTCATCTTGTTTATGGTTTCTTTTGCTGTGCAAAAGCTTTGAAGTTTCATTAGGTCCCATTTGTTTATTTTCGTTTTTATTTCCATTTGTCTAGGAGGTGGGTCAAAAATGATCTTGCTTGATTTATGTTATAGAGTGTTCTGCCTATGTTTTCCTCTAAGAGTTTTATAGTGTCTGGTCTTACATTTAAGTCTTAATAGTTTATTTTTGTGTATGGTGTTAAGAAGTGTTCTAATTTCATTCTTTTACATGTAGCTGTCCAGTTTTCCCAGCACCACTTATTGAAGGGGCTGTCTTTTCTCCATTGAATATTCTTGCCTCTTTTATCAAAGATAAGGTGTGTGGGTTTATCTCTGGACTTTCCATCCTGTTCCATTGATCTGTATTTCTGTTTTTGTGCCAGTACCATACTCTCTTGATTACTGTAGCTTTGTAATATAGTCTGCAGTCAGGGAGCCTGATTCCTCTAGATCCGTTTTTCTTTCTCAAGATTGCTTTGGATATTCGGGGGTCTCCTGTTTTTCCATGCAAACTGCAATTTTTTGTTCTAGTTCTGTGAAAAATGCCATTGGTAGTTTGATAGGGATTGCATTTAATCTGTAGATTGCTTTGGGTAGTATGGTCATTTTCACAATGTTGATTCTTCCAATCTACGAACATGGTATATCTCTCCATCTGTTTGTATCACCTTTAATTTCTTTCATCAGTGTCTTATAGTTTTCTGCATACAGGTCTTTTGTCTCCTTAGGTAGGTTTATTCCTAGGTATTTTATTCTTTTTGTTGCAGTGGTAAATGGGTGTGTTTCCTTAATTTCTCCTTTGGATATTTCATCATTAGTGTATGGGAATGCCAAGATTTCTGTGCATTAATTTTGTATCCTGCTACTTTACCAAATTCATTGATTAGCTCTAGTAGTGTTCTGGTAGCATCTTTAGGATTCTCTATGTATAGTATCATATCATATGCAAACAGTGGCAGTTTTACTTCTTCTTTTCCAATTTGGATTCCTTTTATTTGTTCTTCTTCTCTGATTGCTCTGGCTAAAACTTCCAAAACTATGTTGAGTAATAGTGGTGAGAGTGGGCAATCTTGTTCTGTTCCTGATCTTAGAGGAAATGGTTTTTAGTTTTTCACCATTGAGAACAATGTTGGCTGTGGGTTTGTCATATATGGCCTTTATTATGTTGAGGTAGGTTCCCTCTATGCCACTTTCTGGAGAGATTTTATCATAAATGGGTTTTGAATTTTGCCAAAAGCTTTTTCTGCATTTATTGTGGTGATCATATGGTTTTTCTCCTTCAGTTTGTTAATATGGTGTATCATATTGATTGATTTGTGTATATTGAAGAATTCTTGCATTCCTGAGATAAACCCCACTTGATCATGGTGTATGAACCTTTTCATGCGCTGTTGGATTCTATTTGCTACTATTTTGTTGAGGATTTTTGCATCTATGTTCATCAGAGGTATTGGCCTGTAGTTTTCTTTTTTTGTGACATCCTTGTCTGCTTTTGGTATCAGAGTGATGATGACCTCGTAGAATGAGCTTGGGAGTGTTCCTCCCTCTGCTATATTTTGGAAGAGTTTGAGAAGGATGGGTGTTAGCTCTTCTCTAAACGTTTGATAGAATTTGCCTGTGAAGCCATTTGGTCCTGGGCTTTTGTTTGTTGGAGATTCTTAATCACAGTCTCAATTTCAGTGCTTGTGATTGGTCTGTTTATATTTTCTATTTCTTCCTGATTCAGTCTCGGAAGGTTGTGCTTTTCTAAGAATTTGTCCATTTCTTCCAGGTTGTCCATTTTATTGGCATATAGCTGCTTGTAGTAATCTCTCATGATCGTTTGTATTTCTGCAGTGTCAGTTGTTACTTCTCCTTTTTCATTTCTAATTCTGTTGATTTGAGTCTTCTCCCTTTTTTTCTTGATGAGTCTGGCTAATGGTTTATGAATTTTGTTTATCTTCTCAAAGAACCAGCTTTTAGTTTTATTGATCTTTGCTATTGTTTTCTTCATTTCTTTTTCATTTATTTCTGATCTGATCTTTATGATTTCTTTCCTTCTGCTAACTTTGGGTTTTTTGTTGTTGTTGTTGTTCTTCTTTCTCTAATTGCTTTCGGTGTAAGCTTAAGTTGTTTATTAGAGATGTTTCTTGTTTATTGAGGTAGGATTGTATTGCTATAAACTTCTCTCTTAGAACTGCTTTTGCTGCATCCCTTAGGTTCTGTGTCATCGTGTTTTCATTGTCATTTGTTTCTAGGTATTTTTTGATTTCCTCTTTGATTTCTTCAGTGATCTCTTAGTTATTTAGTAGCGTTTTGTTTAGCCTCCATGTACTTGTATTTTTTACAGTTTTTTTCTTGTAATTGATATCTAGTCTCATAGCGTTGTGGTCAGAAAAGATACTTGGTACGGTTTTAATTTTCTTAAATTTACCGAGGATTTGTGACCCATGATATGATCTATCCTGGAGAAAGTTTCATGAGCACTTGAGAAGAAAGTGTATTCTGTTGTTTTTGGATGGAATGTCCTATAAATATCAGTTAAGTCCATTTTGTTTAAGGTGTCATCTAAAGCTTGTGTTTTCTTATTTATTTTCATTTTGCATGATCTGTCCATTGGTGAAAGTGGGATGTTAAAGTCCCCTACTATGACTGTGTTACTGTCGATTTTCCCTTTTATGGCTGTTAACATTTGCCTTATGTATTGAGGTGCTCCTGTGTTGGGTGCATAAATATTTACAATTGTTATATCTTCTTCTTGGATTGATCCCTTGATTATTATGTAGTGTCCTTCTTTGTCTCTTGTAATAGTCTTTATTTTAAAGTCTATTTTGTCTGATATGAGAATTGCTACTCCAACTTTCTTTTGATTTCTATTTGCATTGAATATCTTTTTCCATCCCCTCACTTTCAGTCTGTATGTGTCCCTAGGTCTGAAGTGGGTCTTTTGTAGACAGTATATGTACAGGTCTTGTTTTTGTATCCATTCAGCCAGTCTTTGTCTTTTGTTTGGGGCATTTAATCCATTTACATTTAAGGTAATTATCGGTGTGTATGTTCCTATTACCACTTCCTTACTTGTTTTGGGTTTGTTATTGTAGGTCTTTTCTTTCTCTTGTGTTTCCTGCCCCGAGAAGTTCCTTTAGCATTTGTTGTAAAGCTGGTTTGGTGGTGCTGAATTCTCTTAACTTTTGCTTGTCTGTAAAGATTTTAATTTCTCCATCGAATCTGAATGAGACCCTTGCTGGGTAGAGTAATCTTGGTTGTAGGTTTTTCCCTTTCATCACTTTAAATATGTCCTGCCACTCCCTTCTGGCTTGCAGAGTTTCTGCTGAAGGATCAGCTGTTAACCTTATGAGGATTCCCTTGTATGTTATTTGTTGCTTTTCCCTTGCTGCTTTTAATATTTTTTCTTTGTATTTAATTTTTGATAGTTTGATTAATATGTGTCTTGGTGTGTTTCTCTTTGGGTTTATCCTGTATGGGACTCTCTGTGCTTCCTGACTTGATTGACTATTTCCTTCCTCATGTTAGGGAAGTTTTCTACTATAATCTCCTCAAATATTTTCTCAGACCCTTTTTTTTCTCTTCTTCTGCTGGGACCCCTATAATTCGAATGTTGGTGTGTTTAATGTTTCCCCAGATGTCCCTGAGACTCTCCTCAATTCTTTTCATTCTTTTTTCTTTATTCTGCTCCCTGGCAGTTAATCCACCATTTTATCTTCCAGCTCATTTATCAGTACTTCTTCCTCAATTATTCTGCTATTGATTTCTTCTAGGGTATTTTTAATTTCAGTAGTTTTGTTGCTCATCACTGTTTGTTTTCTCTTTCATTCTTCTAGATGCTTGTTAAATGTTTCTTGTATTTTCTCCATTCTGTTTACGAGATGTTGGATCATCTTTACTATAATTACTCTGAATTCTTTTTCAGGTGGCTTGCCTATTTCATCTTCATTTATTTGGTCTTGTAGGTTTTTATCTTGCTCCTTTGTCTATAACATATTTTTTTGTCATTTCATTTTTTTTTTTTTTGATGAGTGGTCCTGTATTCCTGTCTTACCGGTTGTTTGGCCTGAGACGTGCAGCACTGAAGTTTGCAGGCAGTTGGATAGAGCCAGGTCTTGGTGCTGAGATGAGGACCTCTGGGAGGCCTCACTCTGTTTAATAGTCCCTGGGGTCTGAGGTTCTCTGTCATTCCAGCGGTTTGGACTCAGAGCTCCCACCACAGGAGCTCAGGCCCAGTCTGCGGCCTGGGAACCAAGATCCCCCAACCTGGTCACTGGGTGTTCCTCCCATCCCCTTAGGTGTCTGTGGTCCCCCACCGGTGCCTGGTAGGTGCCCTAGTTGTGCAGAGACGTGAATTCCACATCCTCCTGGTACGCCATCTTGACTCTTTCCCAGAAGTTCTGTTTTTATGAGACTCTTTTTAGGACAGATTTGGAAGCTCTAAAAATTATTCAGGCTTCACATCTATACAAATGTTCAAGCCTCTGATGTGTTTTCAGTTGTCCAAAAGGTTAAATCAACATTCTGTATTATTTCTGCATTTATTTTTTTTCTTTTTTCTTTATCGTCAGTGTTGCCACCAAGGACCCAGTTTCTAGCCACAAGGCAGGGCAGAAGGCTTGCGGCCAGTGCTACAATCAATGCTAATGTTGTTCTTTAGCCAGCTAGAAATTGGACCCGGGTTTTTCTCTGGAGCCTGAAATCCTCAGGTCATAACACTAACATCTCCCAGCACACAGCCCAATCTTATTTAACCTTGCTTCTGGGCATTGTACATTTTAGAACTATTTCACTTTGCTGAACAGGTCTCCAACTGACTTATGTTGTGAGTATGAAATTATTTTTTTTATGTAGAAGAAAATACCATACAAGAAGCGAGCAATAAGTCAATAAGAATTAGGTGCATGCACATACATTGAAATAAATGGTGTGGAGACCTTACCTTAATTTGTTAAAGATGCAAATGGCTGATTACAAATTGATGCTATGAATAATTGAATTTCAAATGTGTTTAATAACTAAAGTGAAGGTACAATTTCATCTTTTGAAGTTTTTGCTTTTGATTACTGGCAAGTCATCATCATTTTGGAGTAAAAATAAGTTTATGGAAATCATTATAGTATAGGAACAGCTTCAGTGGTTCTCTGTCACTATGGAAAAGGTGTGTTTGACTGTTATCTACAACTGACGGCAAGAATAGAGTAGGTATTTTTGTATCAACTGGAGCAATGAATAGCTGATGAGATTAACTCATGTTACTGGGGAATCAAATCTTCCCATTGGCTCCTCCCATCATTTTTTCTTTCTTGTGTTCATCTAGCAGCTGTAGTTTATTTAATCAACATTAAAAGGAGTTGGATCTTTTTTTCCAAAGAAGAGTATGTCAGTCTGAAAGATCATTTGGAGATATACTTTCCAGAGCACCTGTCTGTTCCTGGTGTCTATGGTGGCTAATATCAGATATCTCCAAATGCATTAGTTGTATTTTGATGCAGTTCTTATCTATTAAAGAGGCCCTGACTGAAGTGCAGCTACTCTGAGATTTGGAGCGCCAGGTGTTGAATCAGAGACATAGTATTGTCCAGTGGTTGTAGGATGGGAATGCAAATCAGCATTCCATTTATAGTATTTACTTATTTATCAATAATAAGAACGATTTAAATCATATGTAGTGAATATCATGGGTTCATTTGCTCAGCGATTGCTCTGGTAGACTTTCAGTGAGTGACTGCACTCCCTTGACCACATTAGGAGAAGGTTGACCCAAATTTAGACAATCAGAATCTCCCTCATACGGGAATTGAACTCGAGAAAGGTAAGGAAGGATGGAAGATGGTGGGAACGAAGTCACCTAATGGTAACATTTCCATGAATTCCTGCCACAGAAGCCTCTGGTACTGCACTGATACTTCCCCTTCTTGAAGCAAGAGAAATAGTCTCTTTCCCTTTTAGAATTTTCTGAAGATAATTGGAGTCTGTTTCTTTTGCCTAAAAACAAAGAATCAGAACTGGTTCAGCCTATTTTCTGCCTAATTAAGGTATAGAATATGGCTAATTAAGAAACTTAATTTTCACATAATTGTGAAATATTTTAATTCACAAAAGATATGAACTTGCTAGTAATTATTGCTGTGAGAGACAATTACTCATAGAATTGGTTGTAAACAAACTTGTGAAGTAGGCTAGATTTATCCTGAAGTTTTCTGTTTCATTTTTCTGGACCCTTTATTACCATCCTTCTCCTGCCCATGCCCCTCAAAAAGTTTTTATTTTTTAAGCCACTGTTATAAGTGACCCCACATCTCAAATGCCTAGCAGTTTGGGTTTATGTCTATTGCACTGTTGTAATTGCTAATGACATTGCCCTTTACTCGCAAAAGTCCCTCAGTTTATGGTCATCTTACTTAAATGTTTTTAATAGCCTTGACAGAAACTTCTACCATGAAGAAAAGTTGACATGATCAAGTGATCATCAGATTACTGAATTTTTCTGTCATCTTTTTTATTTTAAAAAAATAGCTATAAAGACCTCATACAACTCACTAAGCAAAAAAACCAAACAATCTGATTTAAAAATGGGCAGAGAATCTGAATACACATTTTTCCAAAGAAGACATACAAATGGACAACAGGTACATAAGAAGATATTCAACATCACTAGTCATCAGGGAAGTGCAAAACAAAGCCACAATGAGATATCACCTTATACCTGTTAGAATGGCTATTATCAACAAGGTAAGAAAGAGATAACAAACGCTTGTGAGGATGTGGAGAAAAGGGAACGCTTGTACACTGTTGGTAAGAATGTAAATTGTGTGATCTGACAAGTAATCCTGTTATTGAAATAGCTAAAATCATATTTTAAGTGAGCCACTTTCTGTACTGAAATCTGTGACGAGTTTCTTCATCCCATTGTAAATTGATCTTATTTCTTTTGTTTGAAATTTTTCTGCCCTAGCTTCAGTTATAAACATGTCAGCATTTTTCCAGGGTCCAATAATAGCTTATTAACAAGTGGGACTTCAAAAAAAAAAAAAATCCAAAAAACAAAAAACAGAAGGTCTAATTACCCAACCATCGAATTTTGGGTATAAAATAAACTGAAAAATTTTCTTTAAAGACAGCATTCCCATAAGAATGGTTGAAACTATTGCCCTTCTTTGAAAAGCACATGTATTTGCTAATCTGCCAAGTAAATCTACCTGTTTCCACTCGGCTTTAGTAGTTTTTCTGAATTAAATGTAGACAAATGGAAGCACCACAGCACCTCCTTTACCGCTGCTTAATTCTCCTGTGTTATTTTCTTTATTGCAGATGTCTACCTTTAAACAGATTTGATGAGCTTTTTGAGGTTTTGACTTCAAAAGGGGCTCTTGAATTTTTAATCACCTCACCCAGGAACAATGTTTTCTTGGTGTGCCTTCCATTTCTCTTTTATATGGGGAAATTACGCACATTTTTACCAAGTCATCAATTCCTGCTTGAAATCCTACCCTCAGTTTCATGCATGCATGGCTTCATAAAAGTGGGATAAGTTGTATATGCTTCAGGGACTGTGCAGTGAAAGCAGTGTCCAGCAGAGATTTGGCTATATCTGACAAATACCTGCTGTCAGATTTTTCCCTTCTCCTCTGTTTGACACGATAGAATCCCTTACAAACATGTCGATTCAGACCAGCACGCTGCATACTAAATTATGACAACAGTATTCACACATTAGCGTCAGAAAAAGTGGACTCATCATGTGGTATTGTTCTGAAGTGAAACCTTGGTGATGAGACAAGAAAAGAAGACTGTCCATCAATTATCTCAATATTTTGAAGGCTGTAGCATAGGGCGGATATTTGACTCTTGCTGGGGGATGGCAGGTTTGCTGTGATTTTTGTGAATCTCACTATATGATTTTGGTTTTGCTGACAGATGTTAGAGGAATAATATTCAACTTTTCTGATGTGTTCTACTATCCTTGGGGTAAAAATGAATCTATGTAGAATTGAAGAATATTGTAGTTGTATTTGTTAATTGAAGCTGCTGTGCTTTGTACCTTATTTCAGAGCATCATGCCTGAACAGACATAGAAGAAAAGCAATTATTTTCAGCAAATGTGAGACTGGTTTGCAGCATTGCTGGCATGTGGTGAGCCTCTAGACATGTAGGGAAGGGAAAGTGGGGGGAGGGGTCACAGGCTGGGTTTTCACTTGTAGGATATCCTTGTCATTTCTGGAAAGCAGTAGTGTTTTACATGTGTTTTGTTCCAATCCTTTATGCACAATAAGTTAGCTTTAAATATGATGGAGTTAAGTAAAGTGGACGTATCTGTGACAACTGAAAGATCTACAGCCATTCTCTCATTCTTTCAGTGATTCAACAATTTAGCCATTTTAAATCCTTATAACACGTAGCATTGAAGATTATATTTTCCTGTTCCACATTCAGGCTGGGAATCATTAGAATAGAAAACACCCTTAAGCGTATACCCAGTGGAAGGGGTCTCCATGACGCATAACAGGAAAGGGATAGTCCATGGGGAGTGAACACTCAGGAGCAAATGTTGAGACAACTGAAACAACCACACTGCTCTCTCTGCTAAAAATTAGCAATGGGAAATGAATTTAACAAGACATTCTTTTGTCCAAACCATTCTGAATACTACTTCACAATGAACTCTTAAATGTATTTTAATCGTGTCACTGTATTGATAAAACAATGTAAATGGCTCTGCATTTCCTAAACTACAATGGCCATGTGGCACGCTGCTAGCAAGGTCTTTCTCAAACAGGCTGGTGAATCTAATCCCCAAGGTAGACTCTCTTGGTCTTAGCTTTGGGTTTCTACTAAAAGGCATTGGCAATTATGGTGTCTAGCCTATTGGAGAACTTCTTACCCACTGTTAATAGTAACTGCTAACATTTTTAAGTGCCGGTTATAGTACTGAGTGCTTTATGTGCATCAGCTCTTTTATCTCTTTTATGTCATTTATCTCTTATCACAACAACATTGTGCAGTAGGTTTTATTTTCCTCATGATGAGAGTTAGACGCCAGATGGATGGAACTTCCCCAAGGTTGCAAAGCTCAAATATGAGGCAGTCGGTCTGATTCTAGAGTTAAGAGTAATCAAACCACTAAACTGCACTGTTTCCATTTTGCTTCAGTTTCTCTATACAATATCTCTGTGGATTCTGCCCTAGACTAACCTCTTGGGCTTGCTACCTTGGCTGGTCTGTCTATGTGGCTTTCCGTTTTGCACCTGAGCCCCGTCTCACATCAAACTTGGTTTCACATTTCCTAGTCCTTAAACCACCCTATTTCCTCTAGATCCAATCTGACCTTCACTTCCTGCTGGGGGCACCCTCTCTGCCAATATCCTGAAGAAGCATTATATTAAGTTACCTCTGCACCATCACTTTCATCGACTTTTCTTTCATCTGTCCAGAAGTCTTGGAAGTATCTCCTTAGCTATCAATTAATGAATTCCACTTCTGTGGCTTTCTGAAAACAGCATTATTCTAGTTCTTCTCTGTCCTTTCTAAGTGCCCTCCTTCTTTTGTCCCCTAAACTTGGGCACTCTGTATGGTTCTGACCTTTCATTGTATCTCTCCGCTTTTCATACTTTCTCTTTAGATATCTCACCCACTCCCATAGCTTGTTACTGTTATTAGGTGGATAATTCTGAAATCTGGGCCTTCTCCCGGAATCTGTCATGCAGTACCTTGCTTTTATTTGTCCTCCGACTAGTTTTTCCACCACAACCCCATATTTCTGTAACCAGTCTTTAGTTTCCACGTGTATACCCCTTCCCTTTGCCCTAAACCTCTTCCTTCTCCTTTAGATGCCCCCTATTTTTTAATGCTCTTAAAGTATATCAGATAACTAGGATCCAATTTCAGCAGGATTTGATTTCTCCCTATTCTTCTTATATTGAATGATAGTAATAACAATAATTAATTCTTATTGTACTATTACTATGTACCAGACAGTGTTCTAAGTTTTTTCATGGATTATCTCATTTAAATATGTAGACTTTGAAGTAGCTACTCATTGTTATCCCCATTTTATGGACAGAGACCCAATCAATCATACTGTCCTGTTAATTTCTTGGTCACAAATTCTCCCTTATCCATCCTTCTGTCAGTGGTATTAGCAGTGACAGTTCATATTGGTATTGCCCCAACCTTGCACTGGTCTTTTTTCCTCTAGACCTTACTCCCCTCAACAGTGCCTTCTGCATAGTTGTCAAGGATTATTCTTCCTAAAATATTGCGTTGATAGTGCCACTTTCTGGCTCCAAGGCCCTTCATGACTTTTTTTGGTTTACATATTACAGTCCAAAATTTTCCCCTCATATTCAGAGTTACCACCTGTATTTCCAAAATTATTTTCTATCGCCATTGCACAAAAGCTGTCGGCAAACTAATTTCCTCCAATATCTTTCGAATTTTCAAAGTTATTTCTTTCCAACCTCCTTACTTTTGTTATTTGATTCTTTGAGTGTGAAGGCTGCTCATCTCCCTCTTCCTCACTCCTGTCTCTGTCTATAGAAATCTTATAGTGTAAAGGCTGGGCTTGAATGCTATTTTGCACACTAAGTATCCAAACAAAAGGGATGTCCCTTTTCTGAAATTTCATGGGACATTTGTACCACTCACATAAAACCTTGTTTCTGGTCATTTTTGTATGTTCCATTTTTTCCTACTAGGCTGTAAACCTCTGGGGGAGTCGTAGCTGTCACATTCACCATGTATTCCCCTTGGCATAAAAGAGATGTTTTTATGGAAGGAACCCTTAGAAAATATTTGACTGTAGGACTGAGTGAAGAATCTCCTTTATGACGTATCCATTTTCTTAGTTCTTAATGTTTGGGGCATAGTTCCTTTTTAGAATCTGATAATACTGAGAATTTTTAGCCAGAAAAAAGAGAACTACACATAGGGGCAAGATTTTGTATGACTTCAGTACATTCCTGGATCCCCTGAAGCCAATCCATGTTAAGATGCTTTCAATTCTGTTCATCCATGTGTTTTATGGTCTGCAGTTTAGCAGCGTAAGGATGGAGGTCGCCCAAGCTGGGAGGAGTCCTTTCACAATTCTCTGGCAAGGTTTCCAAACTATAAATAATACTTCTGTGTCTGCCTCAATGGGATGTGAGGTAATAATAAATACATCTGGGAAGTGTTTATTGGCACAGACATCCAGAACTCAGGATACATGGCACATAGGGTACTGTATTAGGGATAGGGGAAATTATAAAGACCCACCCCCAAAATCATTCTTACTCTCTGAGGCTATAATTTGTATATTCTGATGAGGTAGAGAATGAAGGACTTCAGCCGTATATGTAGGGTACAGTTGTATACCTTACTATAAATAAGACTCATATCCACTCCACAATCCTTTCTTCTAGGAGCCTTAATGAAAAGAGGCAACAATATTGTCAGTGACTATATCGGAATCATGTCTGGGTGTTCCTTTTCCCTTTACCAGCCATCCTCACCTGCGTTCTCTGGAGAAAGCTGTTATGATTTTGAAGAATAGATGTAACCATTGGCTCCACTATCCCATTGATGTAGAGGGATCAGAAGATGGACCAAAATTCAAGATAAGGAAAACAGAAGGTAGAAGAATAGTGTGCCTGACCTTCTGTAACTCTGTGGGTGTCATTAGTGGCCGGCTGTAGATCTTATATCTGAAGTGTGGCTTGTTTGGAATCACACGCTGCTTCCCGGTTGTAGTCACAATTACTGCCTTGATGGTGATCCAGAGACTTTCTCCTTCCATTGCTTCTTTCAACTGCTCCTGACCTTGCAAGAGAGCCATATTTGCAGTTTATTTCTAATAGAAAGAATGATCCACAAAACTCAAGTGTCTATGTGAATTCATCCTAACTTCTCTTTGTAAAAGCTGAAGGTAGATAGGTATTAGGGAAGGCAACATCATGGAAGAGGCAGATGAAATAAACAGCCAATTAAACCAACATGTATTAAGCTCAAATGATGGGCTGCACACTAGGTGTTGGAAATCTAGAAATGAGTAAGACATAATTTGTGTCCCAGAAAAAGAGGCAGGCATCTCAACACACAAGACTTTTGTAAGAGCAGTGACTGATATATTCTCTAGGCATTGTGGCAGCACAGAGGAGCATCTCAACCGAACTGAGTGGGTTAGGGAAGATTTTCTTAAAAGAGCCGCCCTCACTATCAAAATTCATTTGCTAACATATGCGATGTTATGTTGATGCTTTATAGAGGCACATGTAGAAGGGATTCCAGTCCTTTAAGACCTCATACAGTAACATAAACATACTGACTTAAAATAGAATGTAAGACAACCCAAGAGCAGACATGTTTACAGCAGTAACACTTCGTTCAGTGTTGTGTCTATAGAAGGCAGATAGTTCAGTGTGTGTGTGTGTGTGTGTGTGTCTGTGTGTTTATTCCTTAGGTCCTCAGATCAGTCTAAAAATAAAGGTCTTAATTAATGCAAAATTTTATGATGTGATGGAGACCACCGGAAATGGGCTAAAGCTAATAATTCATTACACCAAGGTCTCTGCAGCTCATCTCAGATAGGTATACCTTTTGCTCTCTGATGAACTGATATGCTTGTGAGAGAGTTAATGTCACCTTCCAAGTCTCAGGAGCAATCTATCCCACTGTCACGTCTTTCTTTTGAACCATGACATTCTGAAAAAAATGATTGTAATTCTTTCTTCTATTATTTCACAAAGGTTATACTGTCAAGCACCCTCCAGGAGGTATATTTTTAAGATTTGGCTTCCTCCCTGGAATCATGAACTCTTCAGATGCTATGATAATGGACTTGAAAGTCATCTATGAGCTGGTGGTTCTATTTATATGAATAATGGGCATGCTAATTTCTAGTTATAACGGTTTTAGTGATTGGATCTTTCCACACTTCTCCTGGCAGATGAAGCATTCTAGTTAGAAAATGGACCTCTGGCCCATTCCCCAAGGAAGTAACAAGTACTTTAGAAACTTTTAATTAAAGATAGAAAATTTGGGTTAATAGAGTGGGAATATATGTAATAAAATCACATAGTTTCAATTAGACTTTAGAAAAAGAACACAAATCAGTGATGAATTTGATTTTATTTTAGAAAAAGATGCTATGTAAACTTACCTACATTTTATGCATCTACGTAAATACTTGACCTGCTGACCTGATGTACATTCCATTCTTTGTAGTTAAGTTGCAGGCCTTTTTGCCTTGAGAAACATAGTTTGTCTGTTCATCTATATCCATTGATCTATCATCAATCTACCTATATATCTATCTATCTCTCATCTGTCATCTATCTCATATATCTGTCTATCCTATATATTATAGATAATTTTGAATATGTATACATATGTACCATTTTCTTATGTTACAATTACTACTGAACACACTTAAAAGGACAATATTCATTGCATTTCTGTTAGATAATAATTATTATAATTTTAACCATCTTATAAAAAGTGAAAATGCGTGTTAGTTATTCCTATTGTCCTTGCCCTTTTCTGCTAATTTTGGGATTTCAGTTTGTGTTGAAACTGATTAGAAGTGAATGAATTTACACATTCAATTCCCCAGACAAATATGAAGAATATGATGGCAAAAGATTTATTTCAAACAATATATTCCTTGATATAAACATGTGCTAGGTCAGTTTCCTTGCTAATTTTTGAAATAGATCTAATTCAAAAGCTTTTTAGAGCAGAACATCGTGCATTTGTTAGTAATTGTGACTGATTTTCATAATGCACTGATGTAGCATGTCAAATCTTAGGCAGTTAGTTAAATTCTGGGAAAGAAATTAAATTTGGCAATAGTTGGAATTTTTTCGCCTTGCAATTAAAGAAGGCTCTGCTTCTTGTTATGCTTCGTGTGCATTGCTTTCTTTTAGCATCACTTAAGTGTACTCTAATTTTTCTGTCAAATTCTAAGTGACTTATCATTTTGTCAGTTTCCATTTTCAAGCCCCAATTCTGTCCTTGAAATACTTGTGCAAATTCAATGTGGAATTAAGTGCAGGAAAGAAACTGTTTCAACTTTCTGTCCTTTATTTCTTAAGGAAAATGTTTCTCCTTCCATGAGGATTGTCTCCTGCCCAAAGCATGTTTTATAGAGCGGTGAACAATAGGAAATGGACATTCTTCTCTCTTAAAAAGTAAACATTTAATATCACCCAGAGGTTGTTTTTTTAGTTATTAAGTACATCATGCAAGGAAATATACAAAGTGTTTTGGTTTTCAGAAGGCCAATTATGTCAAGTATATGTTCTAAATAAACCAAGAGGTTTAGAAGACCGATGCATTAGTATTTAAATTACCTCCAGAAAAGCAAATTTAGATTTGTGCATATTGGTCAATAAAATAAATTCCAAAAAAAATTCTCTTCCCCACCCCATCACCTTATTTTGTGCATGCTGGAGAAGGTATAAAAGTGGACACAGCCCAGACAGCTGCAGCAGGGCAGGTAAAGTTGGTGCAATAGAACTACATGACAGGACTCTATTACAGTAAGTAATGCAATTCCAGAAATAACTTATGTGGAACATATTGCCTCTGCTACACATGTCAGAAAATGAACTTTGATTGATGGTGTTGCAACACAAAACCATATACTAAAATTTGGTAATTATGATGACTGTGTAAAAGTGTACACAGCCTTGCCAGTAGTGTTAGTGGCTCTTACAATTAACAAATGGGCAAAGCACAACAATTTTGTATACAGCTCATGTCTTACAAGTGTTTCTGGTTGCTGCCATCAGCATGTACGTAAGCAGGAGGGCACGATGGTTCTGGTGATCATCACCTCTGAGAGGTGGAGGCATTCTCTGGAGGGGGGTGATTATCCACGGATAACCACACCACCTGGAGTGCCGTATCGCTACTCTAAAAGTTCATTAATGTGCCAGAAAAATGTGTCCTTTTGTGCTGGAGGAGGAAGTCAGCAATTTAGAATACCAAACAGTGATATCTCTGGCTGTGGTTTATACACATTAAATCCTATAGAACACTCACCCATAAATTGAAATACTCTGTCACTTAAACAACTTCATAAAACTTAAAAAAAAATAAACCCAACGAATGTTCACAGCATTTCTGTAGAAACATTTGCTGACAGTGAAAGTGGCAAAATTGCAATGTTTTAGATTGTCTAGAGAAGTGGCTTACTTTGAAAGATGAGTGATTTGATTTAGAAAAAGTTGGCTACAAATTCTGACTTTTCAAAAAGTGTATTTGCAAATTGAAGTTAAAACATATGGGGCATTTTTATTTGCTCATTTTTTTTTATTGCAAGACTGCCTTATAAAGGAAATTAAAGAAAAGAAGAGAAACCACATGGACTACCACCAAACCTATACAATTTTTTCCATATTTCTTTGCTGCTTTAGTCCATAGCAGGTTTTAAAAAAACTGAATACAACTTGGAAAAGAACCAATTATAATAACAAAGCTTACAAGGAATTTATACATTTTCTATAGTTTAAAATAATTTCTATAATTAAATATTATATTGTAAATAAGTCTTTTTCCCAGAATATATTTTGCCAATGAATATACTGAAATAACTAATTATTTCAGTGTCTTATAGAAACAGTCTTAGTCAAAGTCATCTATATATTCCTCTGTAGGTGTGTGTGTTTGTCTGTGTGGGTAAAGTTTTAACTGTATATAATTGCAAGAATTTCATATTAAATTTTTTTCTAAAGAGTCTGTAAGGCTAGGAATATTATTTTTTGCATTGGTGACAACATTGATTTCTCCCCTAGGTGAAATTTAGAGGTTGTTAAAGGTTTGGATCTATATTTTAGAAATTGGGAATTACCTCATTTTTCTTTTCTTTTAAAATCAAATTATAAGCCACCTGCTCTGTTTTTCTTATTTCCTCTTAAAAATATAAAGTAAATAATACTACTACATTTGGTTTAACCTTGAATTTCCAAGGTAAAATTAGTAAAACATGCAGAAGCGTTTAAGCTCTGTGAGGCATAAGGCTGTGCCTGCCTTGTTCTCCGTTGGTCTCTCATAATAATGGTGAACATTTGTTGAGAGACTGCTTTGTGCCAGATGTTGTTTATAGCACGTTCATGTGATACCTTGTTTGGTCATCTTGACCACTGCTCCTTTCTGCCTTAAGGTAGGTGGAGTAAATGCTTTAGAGACCCTCAGCGCTGAGAAAGATTACAGTGTCTCATGTCCTACTTTTTGCTATAGGTAATTCCTATTTTTTTTTTTAAAGAAAAGTAAACCAAACCCAAAGGCACAAAACTTTCATAAATACTGAAATTAAGTCCATTTTTTAAATTAGATTTTTTTCTGATCAAATTATGGGTAATTTCCTCAAAGCTGAGCTTTAGTCATTTTTAATCCTCTCCTCAGTATTCAATATGCGCTTAATTTGCCTTCTATGAAATTCATCTATGACCCTCTGCGCCTATTACAGTCCTGGAGCCATACCACAGTGCCGGCTGATATGGTGATAGAAACAGGTATATGACATTACCACTGTCTTCAAATAACTGGGGAGATAGGGAATGCACATTTTTATGGAAAGCTTAAAAGTAAAAGAACATTTTAAGGGAATACCAAGAAGAGCTTACTGACAGAAAAGCATCCATTTCCATTTCACTCATCTATTCATTTTTTTCCTGTTTCTGTATTGCTGGGAAAAAGACACATTGAGCCCATACAAGGAATGAAATGTTGATGGCATGAAAATGATACAAAATAAATAAAAAAGAAAATGCACACTCCAAGTCCTAATAAGATTTACATGTTTCAGTATCACCAGAGTAGGGTGAAAAGTGCCCCAATATAGTAGTCAGAGCCCTGGGTTCCAATTCTGCCACTGAGTTGCTTGAAACAAGCTACTTAATTTATCTGACCTTCAGCTTATCTGTAAAATAATATTGCTGAGTAGCAGGTTGTGATGATTCTTGTGGTAGATCCTTGGTCTAGTGTTCTCTTCAGATTGTTTTTCTCTTTGAAGTTATTTCCCTTTTCCAGAGATCTTTCAGCAGCATTTGGGGTATCAACTTATGAAAAAATGAAAGCTGACATTTACATACAAACGGGTGAGGGTTATGGTTAGTTTTTCAATAATTTCATTCTGCCTACATGTACTGAGTCTGCACCTATGGTGTGTAAAATATTGTGGTAGTGCAAAAATGATGAAGGTAGAGTCTTTGTCCAAGACAGAGTTCTAGAACATGAGCAATGAGAGAACCAAGGGCTGTGGTATAGAATCTTTAACGTGAGGAAAGTGAAATGAGGGAGGACTTCATGGCAGAGATGACATCTGAACTGGGCCTTTTAATCAGTCAATTATCATTACATCTGTATAAATGTAGTATTTATTACCTGAAGCACATGATGTGGTCCTCAGTATAGGAAACACAAGCAAGAAGATACAGACCCAGATTGCATTTGCACTAAGTGGATTTTTGGGAACAGTGAAATTTATTTTTAAAATATTGCCTCTGATTTTCTTAGCATCTGACATTCAGATAAAGACATGAATAACCTCATGGGATTTTTAATAATTCGTATTTTATTGGGAAAAGTACAAAATCATTTCCATTTTCTTAATCTAATAGGATTTATCTCTCGCTTGGATTATTGTTCATTCCGTAAAGTAGCCTATAATTTCACGTTGGAAGAAACATTACTGCATCCAATAGAATGTAGTTTACTATTCTCTGTCCTTTCCAAAATCATGCTCTGCTTGAAACTGTTGGTTTATGGGCTTTTCCCCTCATAAGAGTACTAACCTGAGTGTATCCTATGAAATGTCACATTGCACAAAAACTAACTTTTCCAGCTTTCGTGAAGAAGATTATATAGTCCTTGGGTTCCGCCTGGCAAGATTTTCCTCACTGTACACCTCCACTCATGGTAAGCCCCACGGACTGCAAACAGCTCTGCCTTTAATGGATGTTACTACATTTCCTCAGTGACTGATTTTTATTAGTTTCAAAAGATAACAGCATATCTATGCACACACGCTGATGTTTCTGAAGGGCACTGTGATGAAAGATTAGAATGCTTTTGCTTTCTTCCTGATCAAACAATGTGTTTTAGAGACCATGCGTGCATTTAGCTCTGTGTCACCAAAAAGAATAAAACCTGTTGACATTGTTACTTACCAGCTTTGTTCAGTCTTAATGCCAAAGTCTGCCTGTTTGGTCAGTAAAGGTTGAGATCATGAGGTTAGATATCAAGTAAAATTCAGAATTTTCAGAATGTAATGCTAATCCAGAAATTATTTCAAAGGGAAGAGGCAAGAAGCCCATGATTTAAGCACAGGTGTTTAATGGCCAACCATGGGTTAGATTCACATTATAACAGTGAACCTGGGGGATTGAAAATTAACACAGAGCGTAGGTCTTCATTATAGTGAATACCAATGAGAGAAAAGCACAGTTGTGAGCTTTGAACAAAATTAATTCAGCTACACCTGGCAAGCTGTATATCATAAAAGACTTTAGTACACATACTGGCAGCAGTGTAAAAGAGCGAAAGGAAATCACTGGGCCTGGCAAGATGCATCATGGTTTTATCTTAGACATTGAAATCTGAGGAGTGTTTCAAATCCTCAATTATAGCTTCTATAATGACATTTATGCAGTTATGTCAAACAATCTAAGTATAATGTATGAAAACATTGGCATCAGTCAGATCCACATGAAGCATAGGAAGTCTGTCTGTAAAAGTATAGGACTTTCCTTTGCAGCCTAGAAATTTTATCTTAAATGGATAATGTGTGCAGCACATAAGGAACAACTTCTGAAGTCATATTCACTCTGCAAGCCCATATGGTGCTTCTACAATGTGCTGGATACTGTAGTAACAGACTCAGTCAGTAATAACATGAATAAAATGCTTAAACTGTGGGCTCTTTCTTCAAGCTGTTCATGGTCTGATAACATAGGATAATCTTCAGCGTCCTTCAGCTAGATGGGACATGATCTATACAGGGAAGAAAAATGATACCCAATTAGCTTGTGCATAGCTGGCTTAAGATAGTGTTACACTCGGTGGAAAGTCTGGAATTCACAACTGAAGGGTCATTGAAGAGTTAATTAATGATGATGGAAAGTATATGTGACAGAAATTCATATGGTTTCTTTTTCATAGGTTTTGTCTTTTCATACTTTCAACATCTTGGTAAGAAATTGTCAGCATCTTCAGGTGTAGTGTCAGAAATCTCAATACCCTTTGACTTAGATTAAAACAAAACAAAACAAGTTATTGGCTCACATACTTGCGAAACCCAGGGGTAGGTCTGATTGCAACACTGATCTCTTCACATTTTGGGTGTGCTTTACAGGGCATTGGTCTCCTGCCAGGCTCCACCTGGTAACCTGTGGTCCAAACTCAGTGAAAGAGAACGTCTCTTCCCAACAGCTCCCAGACAAGTCTTTGAGTTCCCTCTGCTTAAATGAGCCATGTGCACATCCTACTTCTCAGTATGCTCTCTTCTGCTCTCCTGCCCTCTCTTCTCACTCTATAGCTGTCCCTTGGTGATCACATCTACACCTAACTTCAACCACCACCCGCATGCTCATGACTCCCATGGAGCTCCTGTAGTATTCCTGAACCACAGACCTATATGTCAAATTGCCTACTAGAAATCTTTACTGGGTGTCCCAGAGGCACGTAGGTATTCAGAAGGCTTTGTTGTGTAGACTGCCACCTGCTTCATTTCAAGAGCAGGTGTGGGACTGTGCAAAGTGGATTTTAAGGGAAGGGGTATGTATCTATAAGCTAGGAGTCTAAGAGAACTGAGATTATATCTTGCTTCTATACTTACCACAATAAACATCAGTTTCATTATTTGCAAAATGAACACAACAGTACTCATCAATTGTGTTGCAAGGATTTATAAATGTTATATACGCAAAAGTTTCATTCAAGTGTTGGAAATATAATGGACTAAGGCGTGTTGACTCTGATTGATGGTGGTTATTGGAGTGCTCTGCTAGGAAGGAGATTATGAAGCAATGTCCAAGCTCTTCAGGAAGGGGATTGCTGATTGGTCAGTGATATCTAACCTGGGCATGAGAAGGGGAAGAGGCAGTCTTCATGCCTCATACTTGCTTCTCTAATAGGAACTCAAGGGATAGAAGAAACATCTGTATGTTCAGTTGTGGTTGTTAATGTTCCCATCATTCTTTACTAAACATTTTTAGTATATAAGTTTCAGGTGTACAGCATTGTAGTTTAACATATATATTCACTACAGATTGAGCACCACCATCATCCATCACCGTACAGTTGACCCACTTGACCCATTTCACTTACCCCCCTAACCTTTTTCCCTTCTGGTAACTACTGATCTGTTCCTTGTATCTATGAGTTAGTTTTTGTTTTGTTTTATTCATTTGTTGGTTTTGTTTTTTAATTATTTACTTGTTTTTAATATAATTTATAATTTATATTTTAACCTTTGAAAATAAAAGTTTACCTAAACTTCAGATCTACAAGGTTAATTAAGAAAAATAGCGATCATTTGTGCCTCTCTGTCCCTTCCCTTTTTCTAGAGACAACAAATTTCAATTATTATAGCTGTTTCTTTTAGTTTTTACTTCTCGATCTCTAAATAATATGATTATAATGCTACTTCTTGATTTTTATTTTTTTTGTCATTATCTGTAGTGATAAAGACTAGCTTTCTTTCACCACCATTCCAACATACACACATACACTTTCCATCATCCCAAATAAAAAATATTGCTAGATCAATATTCGGTATTTATATTGTTATGATTATACAATTATATTCATACTCTGATTACATTGTTACTCTTACACACCTTTTTGTTTTCCATATTCAACTGGCTTCTTTATTTGCTTTCTCAATATGTGTCCTTAATTCATCCCCAACTGTACCACAAGTATAAATCTCTCAGCTATCATATTAGTATCATCTTTACTGTCATCCTGAGGATTCCTTTCACCCGTCTCCTCCTTTGGATCCTGCATTTTCTGGACCCACTATCTTCTTATTCCTTGTTCATCTTTTTGGTGGAACATATCCTCTAGAAATTTTCCCAAAAAAGGATGCATTGGAGGTAAAGTTTTTGAAAACTTGCGTGATTGAAAATATTCTTTTTTCTACCTTCACACATGATTTATGGCTTGGCAGCAAATGCTGTTGGAAAAATGGCAAGGTTGCCACAAACCTTCAGTTTGTAAAATATAGTATCTGTAAAGCACACTACAGTGAATCACAATAAAATGAGGTATGCCTGTACAAATATGAAGTCCAATGGATCATGGACTTAAATGTAAAACGTAAAGTTCTAAAAATTTTAGAGACAACATAGAAAATCTTCAGAATTTAGGGAGAAGCTAAGTTTTCTTAGATTTGACACTATAAGTGTGGTTTATAAAAGGAAAAATTGATAAATTGTACTTTATCACAATGAAAAATATTTTGTTCTGCAAAATATCCTGATAAGAGGATAAAAAGACAAACTACATACAAGGAGAAAATGTTTGCAAATCACATATCTAACAAAGTATCTAGAATATATCAAGAACTCTCAATAATCAACAGTAAAACACCAAGCTACCTAATTAGAAAATAGGTGAAAGACATGACATTTGATGAAAGATGAATATAGATGACAAATAAGCACATAAAAAGATTTCAACATCATTAGCCATTAGGAAATTGCAAATTAAAACCATGAATATCACTACATACCTTTTAGAATTGGGTATATAAATTAGGATACATAATCAACAAGTCACTTATGCTCTTTATTTTTTTCACAATTTTTTCTTCTTTGTTTTCAGATTGATTAATTTCTGTTGATCTCTCTTCATGTTCATTAACCCTTTATTGTGCAGTCTTCAATCTAATTTTTGCCCCTTCCATTGCATTTTTCATTTCTAATTGTATGAAATACAATTATCCTTACAAATGCATTTCATTGTATTTGCCAGTTCTAGAATTTTCATTTAGTTCTTTTTAAAATTTCTTTGTTGAGACTATTTATCTATTCACTCTTTATGCCAATCTTATGTATTTGCGCAAATTAATAACAGTTGTTTTAAAGTCTTTGCTGCTAATTCTAACATCTGGATGATCTTGGGTGCCTATTTCTGTTTCTATTGACTGTTTCTGTTTTCCTTGATTAGGGATTACATTTTCCTGTCTCTTTGTGAATCTTGTCATTTTGGATCATATGATAGACATTCTTGGGGATAGTTGTAGATAACTAGAATTACATTGCCTTTCTTTAAAGAGTACCCAGTTTTCTTCTGGCTTGGAGTGAAACCACTGTTGAATACCTTCTATGATGTCAGGTTTTAGTTTTTCTTTGTTAGAGTGGGTTGTTCAGTTTTGTCCTCAATCCTATGGTGTTTTCTTTTCTCTATAAATGATTCTTATTCCTAAGTAATCATCTTTCTGGAGTCTCAAGGAATTAGTGATGTCTCGGTAAGATCGCTCTAATCTGGCTGGGTTAGACCTCCCATAATTACCAGGGTTGTGTACCCCGGTATATCAACTAAACTCTCAACCCCACACAGTCTGTAGACTTTTCAGAGTCCCACCTTGGGCCATACTCCAGCCCTTAGCTAAGGATCTATAAAGAACCTACACAGAATTCTGGGAGGACACCTTTGCCTAGCTCCTACCCTTCTGGCAATGTGCCCTGCGAATTATAGCTTCTTCAGAATCCACAAACTCTTTTTTTTTTTTTTAATTGGAGTATAATTGTTTACAGTGTTGTGTTAGTTTCTGCTATACAATGAAGTGAATCAGCTATATGTATACCTATATCCCCTCCCTCTTGGACCTCCCCCCTGCCCCCATCCCACCCATCTAGATTGTCACAGAGCAGCGAGCTGAACTTCCTGTGCTTTATTGCATGTTCCCACTAGCTATCTGTTTTACACATGGTAGTGTATATATGTCAATCCTCATCTCCCAGTTCATGGAATTTACAAACTCTCATCTCTGCTTCTTCATCTCAGACTATCTGCTGCCTTTTGCCTTGGCCCCATCTCCATGATTTGCCCCCAAAAGAAAACTGAGGTCACCATGAGGCTCAGATCATATGTTCCCTTCCTTCCACAATCACAGGTTTGTATTCATTGCTGTCCAGTGCCTAAGAACAGTTACCTCATAAATTTTGCCAAGTTTTAAGCTATTATTGGTAGGAAAGCATGTCTGAGACTGATTACTCCAGCATAGCCAGGAGGCAGTTGGCATAGAAAACTTTACTTTAATTTTCTTCTTTTATTCTGGCTCTATTTTATATGTTTAAAATTTTAAGTCGTGTGCAATTTTTTTTTTTTTTTTTTTTTGGTGACTGTTGTGAGGTAAAAATCGAAACATTCCTTCCTTAATTTATTGAAACAAAAGCTTTCAGTATTCTTACTGATTTTTGCTGTTTAACTGTGTATGTAACTTTTCATATATTATATTTCAGGGATATAGAGTATGCTGTATTATCTTCCTTCCTTTTACTATGATATCTAATGGTTTTATTTATTGTTGTTTTATAAGAGATTTAATGTCTGTAAATCTTAGTGTGCCATTATTACTCAACGTGTAAAATTTCTTAGTTATATTTATGACTTATTCTCCCAGTTTAGAATCATTTTGTAATATTAAAGAACAGTTCAACCCAGATATTTAGATAATATTAATATTTAAACTAACGTGCAAAAATTGTTCTTGTTACATCATTTCATGGACAGAATTAATTTGAGGAAAAAGAAAAGATACCTGGCTTACTTCCAAATAGTTTTCCTCTGGTTTACAGAGAAGGTCTCTTTAACAAAGTTATTTCTATAGACTGTTAGAGATATGTCTATTGTTTAATTTGAGGGGAAGCAAGGACTGGGAAAGATTAAACAAATGAAGGTGATTTACCAGTCTATTTTCAAAATGTCTGAACATGGAGGTATTAAGTTTTATATCATGTTATTTTTAACTTTATATCAAAAGAATTTCTTATCCTTATAATAGAATGAACCTCCTGTAATTACAGTCTAGCACAATTTACCAGGCAATGGTGAGGGAATTCCTCAAATATATATGGTCACAGAGTTTTAGTTTATCAAATATGTTAACAGGTATATATTTAAAATAACTCTTCTTTGAAGCCAACTCTCACAAAATATTCATAGTGATAGAAACTGTGATTGCTGACATGGAAATGTGTTTACGCTGAAAACATCAAGCTTTTCCAATTTACTTAAAATTTTTGTACTTTTAAGTGAAAAAGTCAGCTTGGATGATTATCATCTCTATTTGAACATGTCTTATTGAAGACCAACATGAGGTTTTGTAGTGTTGAAGTCTTAATAAAACCTTCAGGTTGAATTCAAATCTTTTTCAGAGTGAGGATTGATAGGATATTTATTTCCCCTTCTGTGTTTTGAAGATTTAGTGTACTTTCTACAGAACTGCTAAAAATACATGTCTTTTAGTTCAATTCAATTCAGGGAGAACATGCTTTCCTACTCTGTATGTTTGTGTATGTGCTATAACTCATAATGACCATACCGAGACTCGAAAATATTCAACATCCTTTTTACTTATCAGCAAGAAATACAAAGCTGTGCTGCCTTTGGCACTGGGTTAAAATTCATTCTAGAAAATGCTTAAAATGTCATGACCTCAGAGAAGTTATTCTGATGAAATGAGAGGAAACTTGGCTTTCATTACTTTGCCATTTTCATACTTGATGTTTACATGTATTTTTCTTTCTTTATTCATTATTTGTTGGGTGTTGGTGACCATAATCTAGTAAAAAGCACCTGGTTGGCATGTGAGCTGCACTGCCAAAGTCTCTAAAACTAAAGGGTATGTAATTCATTATTATCCTCTCTTTTTTGAAGCAAACATTCCACATTTCTTTACTGGAAAAAGGACAATGCTATACTTTATTAAAATTAGACAAATGGAGAGTGGATTTGGGGGATCTAGACAAAGATAAAACCCTACAGGTATAAGAAAAAAATCCATGTGTTACTTATGAGAAACCAGATTAAATTAAATACTGTTACACAGTAGACATGGCGGAGATTAGAGTGAGAAGAATGAGATGATTCATAATAAAAATAAAATAATACTAATCATTTATTGAGCACTAATATGTCAGACACTGTGACTAAGCACTGAACATGTATTTTTTCAAATATAATTCTCAGGTAAATCCTGTGATCCAGATACTATTATTATTATTACCTTTTTTGAATCTCAGAAAGTGACTTGCTCAAAAATAAAGTAACTTTAATATTACAGAAATCTGTAGAATATCAGGAGAGGAATAGATCTAGCAGGCCATTTAGTCAAATGATAAAAATAATAATGGCAACAATATCACTAATTGTAATTGCTAATGTTTATTATGTGCTTACTATATGCCTTTCACTTACTCTACAGGTATTATCTCATTTATGGTCACAATTCGTCTATGAGATAGGTACTACTGTTCTCATTTTACAGAAAAGAAAATGAAGGCACTGAAAGATTATAAAACTTTTGAGAATGTCCTCTAAAGTATCAGCACTTCTTTCCCAAATTCTGAACCTGTTGAAAAGGAAGCCAAAATGTCAGCTAGTGGAAAATCAAAATACCATGTTTATGAATGTGGCTTATTTCTGTGGACAACTGAACCTGCTAAGAACAAAGCTGAGGCATAGCCCTGCTAGCCTAGGCAGGCCTCTCCAAATGGGGATGGTGGGCCGTAAGAGGTAGGGCATGACGGAGCAGAGAAGCTGCTCTCTCTGCTGGTGGATCCCTTCCGGAAAGAGAAAAAGTGCAGGTGTTTGGCCTTGAATTCTCACTTTCCCCTACTCACTTCACCAACCAGGTAGCCATCCATTCTCATGGTTAAGTGAGGCAATGAGGAGGACCAGAGGACAAAGATCCCTTTGGGTGGAAGGAAACAGCAAGAGTGCAGAACAAGTGTTTTCCCCAGCAAACTGCTAAGTGATGAAGCAGGTCTACTCATTGGTATATCCTGGCATTCTTTCTAGTATGTCAGTAAGGTAATGAATATAAAGCACTTAGTACAATGTCTGGCACTTGGAAGCACACAGTAAATGGTAGCTATTTATATTATTATCAATATAGAAGCTGATGCTCAGTCTTGGAGTCAGGTTTTTGTGCCTCCTGTGCTCACACGCTTAGCCCTGTGTTGCTTTCCAAGGCTTGCTCGTGGGAGGGGGGAGCGTTTTCATTGTGTTGGCTGGTGATCCTTCAATAGAGAAGCTTGGTCTTATACTCAGCTACCTAAGACAGGACAATGAGAGGCAGAGACGTACAGTGTGCATCGATAGACTTCAGCAGCTGCATGGGGAGCCTTTGGCCATCACTCAGTAGGAAGGAGTCTGTCTTGCAGTGGCCCAGCAGTGGTTTGGGAAACTCCGGCTTTGTTCTTTGCAAATCAGGCTTAACTAGGTCTGGAGTAAAACAAAAGTAATGGTTTTTTAGCAAACTACTGCTTTGTCTATGAACACCTTGTCAGCTTCAAAGACTCGTTTCTGTGGGAACTAAACAGCTTGAGCAGAATGCTGCCAATTTACAGGAAGTTTGAAGACTCTTGGAGAGTCTTTGATGGCGGCAACTACTTTTTCGTTAATTTGAAAGGCTCTTTCATGAGTAGCCCACAGTTTGCAGAAAAAAATAAAATGAAGCAAAAAATACTTTGACAAAACTTTGTTTTTTTCTTGTGGATTTCTGGATGATAGAGTCAGATGTCGAAGCTTTTTAGGTATGTGTTACGTGTATACATACATGTAATATACATATATGGGGGGAGAGAGAGAGACTGGCATGGATCTCTTCATGCCTGTTTTGTGACTTCTACTGCTCATTTATTTTCTGGGAGCTTCCTATGTGCTAGGCACTGCACTGTTTGCCTGCACTATCTCATTTAAGACCTGCCTGTCTTACTCACTTCCGTCTTCCTGGTCTGGCACAGTGCTTCACACATTGGTAAGCATTTAGTAAGTATATCTGTTGATTGCTGAATCCATGAAATACTAAAAATGAAACCATGAGTCAATATGAAGGTATCACATCAGTGATGTTTCTGATATTCTATAGTTTTCAATTCCCGCTCCTGGTTAATTCAACAATAAACAATTACTGAGCACCTACTATGTGACATAAGGTGTACAAAACTCTGAGGATATAACTAAACAATTCATAACCCCTGTATTTAATGACATCAACTTATTTCCCAGCATATGCCAATATTAACTGGTAAATTTTTTTTTAATTTAAAGATTTTAATTTTAATTGAATTATTATACATATATTCATATAGAATTACTATACATATGTCTATACCAAATGAATGATTTAATTAAATATTTTAACTGCTAAATAATCAGGGGTAACTGGTGAATCTTGAGACTTACTAAATCTTATGATTTATTTGAAGCTTTCTGTATCAGACAGATTTGGAGGGGTGGCATCTCTGTGTTTGAAGTGCTGATAAATGCTGATTTTTAATGGTTCTGAACTGATGATCTGGTGATGACAATGTTCCGAATCTTACTTTGTTCTTCTTAGAGTTAATGAAAGCAACATCCTTCTGCCTAATTTTGCATTTAACCAACTATGCCTAATTTTGCATTTAACCAACTATGCCTAATTTTGCATTTAACCAACTAAGTCAAGCAAACCAGAATTTGACTTTACTTTTGTAGAACATACTCTTAAAAGAAGATGATGACGATAATCAGAACTATTCTTTATTATCCTTTAAGAATCTCCCTCAGTGCCAGTATTGGTCACTTGACATGTTGTCCCTGATCCTTAAAACATCCTGCAAGGTGGGAGTTATTATTCCAGTTTTACAGATGAGGAAAACCAGTCTCAGAAAGGAGACCTGACTTGCTCATGCCACACAGTTAGTGAGTGAGTGGTGCACGGAGGACTCAGACGAGGGCTGACCTCAAGAGCTTTGCCTTTTGTCAGGCAGTGCTGACCTTCTTCATGATCTGTGATCACATTATCAGTGAATGTCTTATGTAACCGAAACTCCTTTTTATTTCATTCATTTACCAGAAGTCCCAAGATTATTTAAAGTCCTAACCTTATTTATTAGAAATACGGTAACTAGCCCAGAGAATCAGCAAAAAAATTAGATTACATCAAAAGTATCTAACCTTCACTAAATTCTAAATAGCTAAATGTATAGAAATTAATATTTTTAAATGTAATGGCAAATATATAGTGCATAATAAAACATACACATAATCCAAGCAAAGAATAGATGAATTTCGTTTTTTTTTGGATTCAGCTTATTCAACTCACATATTTTTAAATAATTTATCTCCAACTTTTATAAATATGGCCTTTATTCTTTGATCTTAATCCTATTTTTCATTCATAGGAAAGTGATATTTTTATGGGCCAGTGAAGCTTATATACCGTTGAGTGACATTTAGATACCTTAGTTATTTCCATGTGAGGAGAATTAATCTCTTCAAAGAGGGGACTCAGTCCTTCTCTCCACTGCTGGTTCCATCACCGAATATCTCCAGTTACACTTGCTGCCTGAAAGAGCACAGCCTTCAATGCTGTTTTAAATCTTAAAACTTTTTTATGAAGGTTCAGTGTAATAATTTGCTTGTTGAGCCACCTTTGTGTCCTACTTTGTGACAGATTATTAACAAATATATGCTGTTATGTTTTGATTGTCAATTTTATTAGAAATTAACTTACTTGCTTCCTAGGATTATGAAAGAATTGAATGTGATAGTGAGTAAGTGATTTAAAATTTTTGCAGCTGTAAACAAAAAGAATATACTAGAACATATTCATGAAAATGGAATTGTAGCTTTTACACTGAATTAAATATTTTTAAAAGAAGTATCTCAGGTTGATTCGTTTTAAATATTGATTTAATTTTTACGGTTTAGTTTTATGTTCAGTCTTGTCTCAGGGAATCTTTCCTTGTTTTTTCTTTCTTTCTTTTTTGTTTTTTAAAGTAGAGCTCTCTGACTTCCTCTTTTTACAGGCAGTGGCACATGTGCTTGTTAAATGGGCAATTTTTCTTTCTTTACCTGCCATTCTCCTTTCTTTCCTCCTTCCCGTCTTGAAGCCTTATTCCTTGGTTCCTCTGTGACAATACATCTATTACCAATGGCTAAACAGACCTGAATAGAAACAACATTGGGAATGTTTTCAGGTTTTTTGTTTTTTGGGTTTTTTTGGTCTTTTTTAGTCTGGGCTTTGGCAAAGGTCCATGACAGACAGTAAATTGCTCTGTGAAAAATGTTAGTTTAGCTTCTGGTTGGTAATTGGGAGTGGATTTGACCCGGTGGACTTGCTTCAAATTTCCACAGTGGGGTAACTGTTCCAATGGGAATTAAATTGGCATTAAGCTTGGGAGTCCGCTGCCACAGGGACCTCCTGGGTTTGCTTTGTCTGCCTATTGACCTTTCTATATCAGTTTTATAACTGGATCACTAAGCTCTGTTGGAAAATATAATATAACTGAGGTGGTGAGATTCAAAAAGAGGGAGGGGAGAAAGAGAGAAAGGAGAAAGATTCAGTTGTGGTGGTGAAAATCCCAAAGGAAACTCAAATTCAGCGTGAACTGTGTCTCCTTGTTAGTACTCAGCTTTTAGATAAATGACAGCAGTAGGATGTCTGAGGCAAAGAGTGGAAACAGATGATGGAAATAGTCCTGATCATTAAGAGACAAAAACTGAGCAATAGGTGAGTGTCCTCTGTTTCAGGAGCAGGTAAGGCTAATATATCTGTTCCTGACAGTCAGATACATCAGGTTGCACAAATTATAGGCTTTTACGGAGAGGATTTGGGAGCAAGATTAAGGTTTTAACATGAATTCCTTCTGGTGACAATTATCAGTTTGAAGAAACTGTACTACACCTTGCAGAAAGAGGGCACCCATCTCAGGTCCCTGAATGCTTAGTCTTGTAGACCTGCTTGAACCATCCTGTGTAAAAAAATGCGTGCCTGGGGCTTCCCTGGTGGCGCAGTGGTTAAGAATCTGCCTGCCAATGCAGGGCACACGGGTTCGAGCCCTGGTCTGAGAGGATCCCACATGCCGCGGAGCAACTGGGCCCATGAGCCACAACTACTGAGCCTGCGCGTCTGGAGCCTGTGCTCCTCAACGGGAGAGGCCACGACAGTGAGAGGCCCGCGCACCGTGATGAAGAGTGGCCCCCGCTTGCCACAACTAGAGAAAGCCCTCGCACAGAAACGAAGACCCAACACAGCCATAAATAAATTAATTAATTAAAAAAAAATGCATGCCTGATTTAAACGACTAAAATGGAGGCAGGCATTTTTAGAGAAAGAAAGCAGAGGTGTGCACAAGCTCTTCAGGCTTTAATTCTGCATCTATATCATGGGAAAAAATAGCTCCCCCGAAGAAACAAAGACAAACACCGTTCTATTTATATCATGTTCTTTAAACATAATTCCTTTTCTTCAGTTATTCTTGAAGCAGGAGAATTTTCACATCGTGAGGTCGCCTCCTCCCAGAAAAGATGTTAGCCCCTTCCCCCTAGTTTTAGTAATTCAGTATGTGAAATTCTTTGATGCTTAATATTTTAATTTCTTTGTTGTGATTATTCTACAGCTTGGAAGGTTACTTTGAATTTTATACCTTCTTTCCTAATAGTTTAATAGGGTATCTGTACCTTACAAGGAGAGTAATGAAATGAAAGGTGCTGTTTGAATGGGAGAAAGGAGAGGGTAGAAAATGGGGAAAAAACATAGCTGGTTTTTCTTATCATTGGAGGTACAAAAAAGAATGGTTTGAATGAAAAAGAAAAAAATAAGGAAGTAAATACCAGGCATGGTTAGAAGCCAAATGTGTGTGTTTGTGTGTCAGAGCGAGAGCGAGAGTGACAGATTGTGAGGTTGGTTTAAACACAATTGGTTTCAAGGATCCCAGAATTCCATTCTTCCTGTATTGAGATGTAGTTTTTCAGATTTCCTTTCTGTTTAGTTGTTTTTTTGTTTTTTGTTTTTTCTGTTTTCTGTTCAGTTAACTTCTTATGAGCCCTTCACTGTTTGTTAGTGTTTTTCTGCACATGCACAGTATTGAAGATAATTTTTGAAAAAATTTAAATATTGAATTTAAGGTGGGCTAGAGAGCAGGTCTTCTTCAGGTCTTGTGGATGAAGCCTAAGCTACATTCTCCACGGGGTTTCAACATGATGTTCTGACACAGGAACCACTAGGAGTCAACTTGCGCTGGGGACCGAGGACCTTCATGGGAGAACCCATTTCTCAGTGGAGAGTCAGTGCCCCAAAATTTGCTCTAATATTAATGCTTAGGGCTCTGTGATGAGGGGTAATGAGATATCAGTCTGCTATGTGCCTTTCCTTACCACTTCTTGGCAAGTAAAATATTGGGAACATGAAACATCTCTGTTTTGGTATAGACATGACATAGCGCCACACACAGGGGGAGAGGGCGTCATTGCATCTGAGGGCAGAACCCAGTGTGGTTCTGTGCATTCAGGTGCTCTGGAGAACATAGCACAGCTGTGGCATATTAATGGTCCAGACTCCCAGAACTGATGCAGTCCCCAGACTGCCAAGACCAGTTTCTGGGCCCAGCAGAACAAGCGCTGGAGGTACCACCATCTGTGAGAAATATCCCTGGTACCTTTCGAAGCTGCACAAAGCACCACCCTTGCACAGAGGTCAGGGCCCTCATCGTCAACAGAGGTTCATGATGCAGCAGCGGCTGAGACAAGGCTTGGGGCCGAGTAACGGCTGGGAGATTCCTTCTACTTATTGGCTGAGTACCTTGTGGGGCTTGGATGCTGTGGACTGCCTCCTGTGTCAGAAACGTCAGGCACCAGGCTGGGCTACATAGACCTTAGACATTTTCTCAAGAGCGTGCGAGCAGGGGAGGAGGAAAAACCAGGTGCCCTTTGATGGTCACGAGGGCTTATTTCTAAACATATGGGATCTTTCCTCTGGATTTCCGGAATAATTGGAGGCAGGGGTGAAGTGGGGCAGCCATTAGGGTAATACGTATCAGGCAATAATAGATGAGTCCTAGATCCAAACAATATTGTATTTTTTGTAGTGTAACTTGATTTTACCCCTGACTGCCTCTTTGTCGCCCTTCTCACTTCTACCCCTCATCAGACTGGAGAGACCCAGTGAAATGTATTCATCACCTGGCACTAGTCATAGTTTGGGTGGGAACAGCTACAAAATCCCTTGCAGTTGAGCTCCAGAATCAGGAAGACTGTAGAAAAAAACAACTGCTTTGAAGTTTCCAATTTCTTACACAGGACTCATTGTCTGCCTTTGATAAGTACAATCCAAACTAGACAACTATTTCCCCAAATAGCCAGTTAGGTGGATTTTTGGAAATATTTGAAAACACATTACTCTGCAGTTTCAATCAAATGTAAGCATAACAGAGCAGAAAAAAAATCTCATTCACTATTTTTCATCCAATGAATGGCCAAATACTCAATATTAGTCTCATAGAGACCTTCATCTTCAGGCAAAATTGGTTAATTTGATCCACATAAAGCATAAAGGCAGCTTCTTATCTTTTCCTTCAGAAGTTATAGTGTTGCTAAACCTAAACATGTTACTGAAATAGTCTCCTTTCATTCAAAGAAGTTCTATAAGATAACAAAATTGTTACTTCGAGAGGCAATTATAACTTTGCCATAAAGGCAGGGTAAGGATGAACTAATTATCCTCTCTGTTTTCTGGAAACTGTTTCTCGTGGCAGGGGAAGAACAAATATTAGGTAGACAGTTGGACTGTTTGCTTTTTTGGCTCAAGAACAAGCGAAATATCTCGCAGGAGGTGAGCAGTGTTCACAAGCTGTCCATGGTATGATTTATTGTTAGGACTTCCTGACGTATGTTGTGGGCAGTGGAATGGGATGCCTTCTTTTTTCCCTGTGGCTTGTTAAGTATTTAAATGAGCAGACAGAACCATGCATCTCCTTCCTCCCCCCATGGGTCATGCTTTTTCCTCTTTCTCCGTATTGGAATAGACAAGAAAGGAAATGTTTGCAAATGGGGCTTTCTTCCTAATTTAGCAAGGTTCAAGAAAGTGCTAACTTCTTTCCAAGCATTATCTCCAAATGCTCTTTGCACAGATTCATTTTCTCCCTTCAGACTTTACAGGGCCACGGGCCATGGAAGAAGTTTGCACAGCTCCACTTCCTCTACCTACCATCGAATACTATCGTTTGCCCCTCTAATCTATCCAAGTTATAAGCTGCTGACTTTTGTGTTCTGGAATTTTACAATTAGGAAGAAAAAAAATAAAACCAGTCAGAAAAAAAAGAAAGTGTCCCCAAGTGAGTCAGTATCAATTAAAGGGACTACCTGATGCAAATACCACATCAGCATCAATTTTGTCACTTAAGAATTTTAAGATCAGAAGCAATTACATTCAATAGCACCTTGTTTTTATGTGTCTACCCTTCATAGCCTTGGCTAGTAAGTCGGCCTGCACCATAATTTACACTGACATCTAATTTCAGCAGATCTGCAAGCGATCTAACGGAAGATGGAGCTACTAAGAGGAGAGGAGTCCAGCTTTATCACTGCAGACATGAAGATTCATTATTTTTGCCAATTTCAAAAGTGAACCTTATAATATCTATGCTTTCCCCCTCTGTTTTGCATATCTCATTACTTAAATTAATTTATGTTTTAGGGGAATGATTTCTGCTTAAAACTAGATGATTAAACACTTTAGCTGGTTACAAGAAACACCTAAGTATGGTAACTACTCCAGTTATAGATTTTTTCATCTTAGAAAATTTGCTAAAGAAAGAGCAAACACTAAGTTTTTTTTAAAAAGTACAGTTACACCAAGAAGGCTCTATTTTGTGGTACACACTATTTGGAATGTCTACCCAGGTCATTGCAATTTTCCCACTCTGAGAATGGCATCCATACAAGGAAGGGGGCTTCAAGAGGCCATCCCAGGCCCTACCTCCGTGTGGCCCTTCTCTTCTTGACTACAGTTGAGTGGCACTTGACTCAAATAAGTCTATTTAGAAGCCATCCTGGAAAGTTAAAAAAATTTGAAACTAGGAAGAACTTTCAGTCTTTCTTTGATGGTGAGACCACCAGACAAGCGGCCTGAAAATTAAAGATTTCCTATTACTGAATATACAGAAGGAGTAGGATGGAGTAGATGAGGGTTTCTCAACTTCAGAGCTGTTGATAACTTGGGGCCTGAAAATTCTTTTTTGTGGGGACTGTCCTGGGCATTGTAGGATGTTTAACAGCTCCCTTGACATTGACCCATTCAATTCCTGTAGCATCACTCAGTTGTGACAACAAAAAAATGTCTCCAGACATGCCAGATGTCTCCTGGGGAGCAATATGACCTCACGCCTCTGATAACATCCATGAGAGCAAACAAAGGCAACACATGGAGAGAAGCAGAAATGAGATGGTAGAAAGTTTACTACAGACATTGTCTGAAAGATCTTTGAATTATTTTTCTTGTCTTAAAGCCTCAGATGTATTTCTGCCCTTTCCACTGTTACATGAAACAGCATAGTTTTTTTTTCTTGTTCTTTTTTCTTTTCATTCTTCCTAAAAATTTGAGTTGAGCTTCTAGGAAAACATTGGGAAACAAAAATAGTCCTGACTGATATGGTAATAGATGGTGGTAGATTAAGCTTATTTTTAAAAGGCCATTTCAGAAGGAAAAGATATACATACTGGACGTATCCACCAATCTTCCCCCGAGTTTTAGAAACAGAGGTTTTTAAATAAGTAAATTTAAAAAGGTAGGTGTGGGTTGTGGGGTGGAATGGGGAACACTTGTTTAATAGGCACAGAGTTTTAGTTCTGCAAGATGAAAGGAGTTCTGTGTCTGGATGGTGGTGAAAATAGCGCAACAGTGTGAATGCACTTAATGTCACAGAACTGTACACTTAAACGGTGGTTAAATGGTAGATTTTTGTGTTATGTGTATTTTACCACAATTTTTAAAAAAACGTAGCTGTAGGGGAGAGAGAAGGAGAGAAGAAGAAGAATGGGTTGGGCCAGGTTCAGGTTATGATTCCTGATGCGCTTACTGGTCGGCAGTTCAGTGTGAAGCAGGGACACCACCCACAGTTTACAAGACTGACAGCATTTTGCCTCTGCCTGTGATGTTCTTATTCCTTCAGCAGTTGCTTTTGAAGAAGATGTATTGAGGCACAGAAGAAAACCTTCTGAATTATTCTCTGTCAGTTTCTTTGTTTTAACACTGTGTCAGGTCACCTTCAGAGACCTCCAGACCTGGTAGGAACTGTCGTATATCAGAGGATTGCAAAGCTGTCTTGGCCATGTGTGGGTTTAACCCGTTCACAATCCTACCTCTTGGGATTCACAGTTTGAAGAGGGTTTATTTTTTTCCTCCTCATAAATGGTTTGTCTTCTCAATCCCAGGGATTGATCAGCTGTAGCTAGGGGCATTTAGGGCTGTGTCCTTAGAACACCAAAAATGAGCAAGTGCTCATCTGGGGTCTCCAATGTAGAATGCGGATTGATTCTGACCATGAAGGGAAAAGGATGTCTACAGGCAAAGACTGGTAAAAATGAACATGTCAGGGGGGCAATAGGACCAAGAAGAAAAGAGGATCTTGTAGGAATCATGTGCTTAAAGTAAGGGACATGTTTATTTCTTTCTGAATCCTTCCTGAGGTATCTTGCTCAGTTAGTGTAACTTGAAATAGAATTTATAATCTCAGCAGATGCATTTTTTTTTACAGCTAAAACATAACATACACGCAGATTCCTTGCTTTGAGTGGCTGATTAGAAACTATTTGCATTTAACAGAAGTTTAAAAAAGTTCTCTAAAGGAAACATTTTGGGGGTGGGGTGGAGGGAAGGCAAATTTATAAAACATTCAAAGTCCCTTTAACTGCTTAATCATTTAGACAGATAATCAATTTTCTCAACGGAGGCCATCTTTTGCCCTTAAATTTGCAGATGGGGTTGGTAATCAGGCAGTAAGGCCATAATTAAATTTCTCCAAGAGTAAGTGAATAAAACCCCAAATTTTTATAAAAGCAAAAAATGAAGACAAGAAAATCGAGTAAGAAAGGAATACCCATCAGATTTTCTAATCAAGTTAATCTTCTCCAATACACAGCTATATTAGAAATATAGGAAAGTCTTTGAGACAACTGACATATTTTCTTGTATTCAGCTTTAAATTATTATAGTTATTAAATATTCTGTATTTTTATCAGTCATATTATATCCAAGGCATAAACACAGTTAAAATGATTAAAGTCTTAGTATTATAAATATCTTCTAAACCAAGAATTCTCTGGTGCAAGTATTTCTAAGTAATGTTAGGTGCACAAAGTGCTCTGCTATCTCATTGAACAGATGGGATGCAGGATCACATCTAAGGCGGTGTCGCCAAATTCTCTGTGTCACATATTTGTTTTCATACCCACTGCCATTTCTCATTTATAATCTGAGGCAGCATGGCGTTTTGGTGAGATAGTTCACTGGTGGGTTTTGAGAGTCAGGATCTGCTTCTTGGTCTTTGTCTTAATTGTAAAAATCCTTCACATGTGTTTTCAAGGGACCACATGTATGTTTTATGAGAAAAAAAAGAATTCTGTTTGTGTAAGTTTAAACAGTGTGCTGCATAAAAGCTTGAAGAGACCTTGAGTTTAAACTTTGGTTGGACCATGGACACCTTTGAGAATCTAGGATAATCATATAATTTATCATACAAACCTGAACTCTTGGAGAGAATAAGTGGGGTCCGATGAATAATTATTCTGAGCAAAGAGGCATAAATGAGGATTATCCCAGGCAAACTGGAAGGTATAGCCATTTTAAGATCTGATAAAAAGTATGGACCCACTTCTCAGGAAAAAAAGTGCTCATGCATGAACACCCCCTGTTTCTCATGCATCACTCTGTAGAATTCACATCTTCATTTTAAGAACCCTGAGGCCAGATACATTTGTCCAAGATACATTTGTCCAACATTTATTTGTTGTTGGTCTACTTTGTCCCAGGCACTGTTTTTAGATGCAGGAGATACAGCACTGCACAAAACTAAAACCACTCCTGCTCTCAGGTGATTTATATTATACTGCGGTAGTCTGACAACCTGGTAGGCAGAATTCTAAAGATGGTTCCCCAAGATTCCCATCACCTGGTTATTCAATCAAACCCTAATTCAGATACTGCTGTGGAGGGACTCTGCCAGTGTAATTAAGGGTAAGGGTCTTAAAATAGGGAGAGATTTCTGGATTATCCAGGTGGACCCAATCTAAATACTCCAGCCTTGAGAATCAGAGAGTTTTCTTCAGCTGGAGTCAAAAGAGACTTGGCGGAAGAGGACAGAAGGAGTGATGAGGTCAAAAGGTACTTATAGAGATTCAAAGCAGGAGAAGGATTAGACCTTCCGCTGGTGCCTTTCAAAGGGAAGAGTAAGGGTCATGAGTCAAGAATGCAGGCAGCCTTTAGAAGCTGAGAAAGACTCAAGGCTGACAACTGAAAAGGAAATGGGGGCTTCAGTCTTACAACCACATGGAACTGAATTCTGCAAGTAAATTTAATGAATTTGGAAGCAAATTCTAGAATCTCCTGCTAAGAGCCCAGCCGGCTAACACCTTGATTTCAGCTTCGTGAGACCTGGACCCAAGACGCCCACTGGACTTGTGATCTGCAGAACCGTGAGATAAATTTCTGTTGTTTTTAAGCTACGAAGTTTGTGGTAATTTGTTATGATAGCAATAGAAAACTAGCACAGACAAGAAAAGATAAACAAGCAAAAACAAGAAAAACAGCAAAATGTTTGCTAGTGGGTTATGAAATGCTAAGGAGTAAAAATAAAAAAGAAAGGAAGATATTAAATGGGAGGGATGGTCTCGCCGGGAAGCTGACTCTTGAGAAAAGACCGAAGGTCTTGTGAGAGTGAGCCATAGCAAGGCGGCCGGTATAGCTTGGGCGGGGGAACTGGGGAAAGAGATGGGGCAATGAAGTAGAGAGAATGGGGGCCAGTTTCTGAGGGCCATGTTGGTCATAGCAAAGACTCTGGCATTTATTCTCAGTGCCAGGAGTCATGAGAATGTTTTGAGCGAGGGACGGAGCACCATGATTTGACCTGTGTGTTAGCTGGGTCACTCTGGCTGCTGTGTTGAGAGCAGACTGCAGGAAGGTGTGGGTAGAAGCAGGGATATCAGATAGAAGGTTACTGCAACAGTCTAAGCAAGAGATGATGTTGGTTTGAACTTAGTTCTGGGTCCTAAGGACTGGTGAGAAATGGTCATATTTAAAGTGCAGCCAACAGGTTTTGCTGGCTGACTGTTTACACAGGATGTAATAGAGAGACTCTTTCACAACTGTTGTCATAAGACAAACTCAAGATTATAGAATGCGTTGATCAAGAAAGGGGAAATTGCCAATTTTTACAATGCATTTTTGGTGGACTAATTTGGCGAATTTAACTTTGTGTGCATGCACGTGCTTCTGAAGTGTCAACATTGTGATTCAGTTCCCTTGGTAAATGGTCTGAGGTGCTGGAGTTTAAAGGCCGTTCTAGGACTCTGAGTGTTCCCTCAGGAATGATTAGATTACATCTGTAAACTCTCAGATCCAGTACTGCCCCTGCTTTAAACTACTTTAAAAACTGCATATAAAGTGAGTAAACAAATACAGAAGTGACCAAAACCCACAACACACAGACCAAGTTTTAAGAAGTTTGGAAACTTAATAAGAGATGGAACATAGGAATTTGGTAAAAATATCAGATAACGTGGAACTTTTTAACCTGGAAAAGTCAAGTCACGGGCGGGCATGATTTAACAACCTGACTGAGTATGTAAAGCACTAACAGCTCAATCAATGGCGGCAGCTCTCCACCGTATCTGCTTGAGATAACCCGGGGGATTTAGGTCAGCTGAGGCAGAGCTTATTTGCAGCAAAGATTATTAAATAATGGAAGGATTGCCTCAGGAATCTCCGGAGGCATTTTTATTCAAACACCTGAGGGACAGAAATCCTAGCATGATAGTGCTGGAACTCTCCACAAGATGGCAATCATGGGTTGATGCCAATTTTTGTTTTCTCTTGATAAAAATATCTATAGAGTTTACACTTTGGCAGGAAAAAATAAAGACCCATGACTTATGTTTCACTGTCATATTCTGTATTATATTATCTATGGATGAGTTATATTTCCCCAAACCTCCATCTCCACTTACGGGTTTTTCTAAACATTATTTTGTAAGGCTGAGGGAGGCATGTTGCAGTACCGGGGTGGCATATCCCTCCCTGCTTTCACATCCCAACACGAGAACATTGATCTTCATGGGAAGCTTGAAGAACAAGAACGTGCCATGTGACTTAGAGGTCTAAGCAGTGAAATGAGTCACTGCTTAAAAATTGGTATATAGAAGAAAGTCAGAAACCTGGCTATTTCCTCAAAGAATGAGAAACTATGATTTAGGTCAAGACATGTGGAAATAGTATGTTTTACAGAATTCTGAGTTATGGTTCCTTTAAGAATAGCATTGTCATTCTTCATGTTCAAAATGAAATGCTTCCGATTTAAAATTCAAAGGAGAAAATGCTCTTTCTTTTTTTCTTTTAGAAATTATTTAACTACTTTTCCCCTTGTGTAGAGGTTACAGAATTTCATGTACTTAGGGGTGCTTCTTGCAACTTTATTCATCTATCACAACTTTATTCTCTATTTTGCCTGATGGCAAAAAAAAAAAAAAAAAAAAAAAAGTCTGTTACTGGTATATGCTATCAGTTCAGAATTTTCTCTGCCCTCCTTCCTGGAGTTAGTCTCCCTGATGCCACCTTTACACCACAGAACTCTCTGGTTCCTGGACTTTGTGCATGTTGTATCTCTGAGGTGGACATTGATATATTTGGGCCTGGAGTGTGGCCAGTCCTCCATGCTGGCATCCACGGAAAAGTCAAGGTTCCCTCTGATTCCCTAGTCACAGGGACCATTATCTGCCTATTACTCTGGCATCCCCACATTGCAACCACAAGATCCATCGGGTCTTCCTGCTTGTTAGTAAGCCTCTTTGTCTCAGCTAACTTCCACCATCTTTCTTTGGCAGAGGAAATCCAGATTCTCTTCCACACTCCTTGGAGAACTCCTGCGGGGCACTGGTTGGTCTGACGTGCTCTGTTTGACCACAGCGCCCTGCAGTGGCTCTTCTGCTACTTCCTAGCCAGCTTGGTGGCTTTACAGTTAGCTTGCTATGTGTTGCAGCTGACAGGCATTAGGGTCCTGCCTTTATAACCTCCACCTGAGGACCTGAGAGTTCTGACCTCCACAGGCCTGTGTGATGATTTCTCCTTTGCCTTCATCTGTTCACCCTTCACTGCATAGCATAGACATCTACAATGCAACATCTTTACATCAATTTCAGCTACTGGCTCATCAATTAGAAAATCCAAAACAGAGTGTGCATACGGTGTTTAGACTGGTTTGCCTTTCTTAATGTGTCTGAAAAATGGTGAACCAGTGCTAATTCAGGACACTTTGGGGACATAAAACGTTATTGATTATAGCTAAGAGATACTTCAACAAGTTCAGGATCCTCCAGTTACTAGCTGTGTGACCTTTGACAATTAAAAGATGTAGTTTGATAAAATCATCAATCTGTGAGGAGTAAGATCATACATTTACAAGACCTCTTCCTGTTTAATTTAAAACAATTGTGTGTAAGTAAAACCTAAATTAAGACAAAAGCGTTTAAAGCCTGGGTTTCCATAGTTCCTCAAGGCAGTTTATACACAGAGAAACTCTCCAGTTTGAAAGAAATATGTAAAACTTGCTCAATATTAATGTCCTGAACACAAAAATTGTGTATATAAATGAATTCAAGTCTTTCCCATATTATTCATCTAAAATTGTCATAAAATTATGTTAAACAATATTCTTTTCAGTACATCTGAGCATATGATTAAATTCCACTTCTTTAAGATTTTCAAGAGTAAGGAGGAAGGAAACGTGGACCTATTCAGGCAAAATGAGGGAACAAATGTTATTGGAAACAGCGAATAAAATCGTTACAGATGGCAGTATAGATGTTGAGAGGGTTCTCAGTATAAATATTTAAGTTTACATGAATTTCACATGGTTAATAATTTACAATAATTAAATCACATGTCGGCAGTAACACTTGTGGGTTCTTCTTCACACAGTATTGAGTATAAAACTCTTTCTTTAGGTTTAAAATGTCAACTTAGGTTTCATGAAATATGCCAAAGGGGAATTTCACGTGTGCTTTGCAATATGCTGGTTTCCAGCGCGGTTCCTTTCCCACTGTGCTTATGCATCGCATGTCTCGTTGGCTCTGTGTGAGTGAAATGGCTTGGCAGCGGGGAGGGGGAGGGTCACCCCCCCCCCCCGCAAGCCTGACATAAGTGGCAGCTCCATAGATTTTCACTGGAACATTTATAAAGTTTTAGACAGTGGCCACTGCCGGCTCAGAAGATAATTATAATAAGTGAATTCTGTCTGGAAGCCAAGGAGAGAAAATTTATCTGGCATTGAGAGAAAAGACAACGACTTTATTGTTTTACCAGCCTTCGTACTGGAGTCTGTGGCAGCAGTAGGGGATGGAAATCGTGCTTTCCCTCCCGTGCCTTTCTGACCCCAGAACAAAGCAATTACATCTTTAGAAGAAACCATTTAGAGGACAACCAATTTCACTGCAAGCATCCCGGAATCCAACAGCTTAACGTGGCTCCGGTTGCAATGACATCTCTGAAATTGTATCTCTGCTGCTGTGTGACTCCTAGTGTTTACTATAATTTGGTGGCGGAAACCATATGACTTGGCGCCTACTGTGTGCAGTCTCTTGTGGCAGGCTGCTGCCATCATGGCCCTGTGACTGCACTGTGGTAGGAAGCCAGCCTTAAGTGGGCTCCTTCGGGAGGTGGGAGGGGTGGGTGGAGAGCAGTAGAGAGAAGGGAAGAAATTTCTTCACAACAGCTGGGTAGGCAAGTGGCTAAGCTCATTACAGGATTCTGATTGTCCAGTGTGTCTCTTTTGAAACAAAATTTCTCATTCTTAAAGCAAAAGAATAATTTTGCTAGTTAATGGGATTTTCTCTGCAAAGCTGCTCTCAAGAAATGACGTATAAGTAGCCCTGAAGTAGATACTGATGGCTTAGTTAAAGCTATTGCAATATGCAATTCCAGTGCATTGTCGTCTCGGGAGAATAGTTGCTTTGTTCTGACTGGCAGTGCAAGTCGCTTGTGAGGGGCAGGAATAACGTGTAATTTGAAAGAATTCATTAACAGCAGATTTTTATAGATTTGAATGTAAGTATTTTGTTGTTTTGTTTTGTTGGCTATGTATAAAACCCATATTTTAAGGACAATGGGAATCATTCAGATATCATTATGCTAAGAACAGGCAGCAGGTATTCATGTGTTTGAAAAGTTGGCTGTTGCTTCAATTTATATAAATTAAATCCTTTCCACATTGATTTATGATCTTGGGTTATTACTTGCGTGCTTGGACTTAAAGTACTATTATTGGTTTTAGAATGTAATAAAACTTACAATTGAATATAATCAAACTTAAATATATTGTTGCCTACTACTTTTTGATGGTTCTTTGTATGACAAAAAAAATCCAAATGTCAGACCAGTGAAAACTCTTTATGGGTCACCAATGATGTATTGCTTTTGCCTTAGTGCCTAGCTTGGTTTGTACAAACTGCTTGCCTGCTTCTAATGTGAGATGCCACTCACCTGTTACACTGTACTCTGGAGGTGGGTGTGGGCAGGGAAGACGAGTACATTGCTTCTCATGTTTGTGAGCAGATACTGTTTATTGGCACGTCTTCCAGCTTACTTCATGCCTCACAGATGGATTTAGAAAGTATGCCTGAGAATTATATTACTTCCATCGAATGGTTCAGGAAATCTGCGGTAACGTGGTGAAAATGATATGACTTACTTTACAGAAATCTAGACATTTTATGTGGCACAGTGGGAAGGGAAGTAAATGGAATCCTAACAGTATGCTTTCCTGAGTGTTCGGAAGGGCCTGGGGATTAAACAGAACTCCTTCTACTTTTCCTCTTAAATGGCAGGGCATGTTTGATAACACAATTGGAGATAAAGCTTTAAAAATTCTTTTAAAAGAAAGAGATAAACCATAACACTGAGTATAAATGTTTGCTCTGAAAACAAATTTTGACAGCAAGACAGTCTCAGGTAGATAGGGGAGGGAAGGACCAAGGAAGGGAGAAGAAAGAAATGGCCAGGGTACAAAAAAAAAGAGACATTTATTAACTTTGGGGCTGTGTGTAACAAGAAATAGTCTCCAACTCTCAAAGAGGCTCTGTACCACCAAAGCAGTGGAAGTGACTTTGGTATGTTTCCAATGAAACAATATTGTGTGTGATCAGGGGTGACCTCTTCAAAGAGGTGATGTTTCCAATAGGGCCAGAAGCAGGAGAAAGAAGAAGTCCTTCAAAGAGCAGGAGGGAAGGCACATCTCAGCAGAGACAATAGCCTGTGTGAAGGTTGGAAGTAGGAAGAACTCTCAGTATGCCCAGAGAGCTGAAAGGAGCTTGCCATGGTTGGGGAATGGTGACATGGAGGAGCACAGGTGAATCCGAAAGGGAGGCGGGTGCTGGGTCATACAGGAAGGCTGGACTTTATTCTCTGTTCAATGGTGATTTTTAAGCAGAGAAACAACTTGGTCTAAATGTGTTTTGATAGGTAACTGTTAAAATCTGAGAGAGGTCAAGTTAAGGATCTATTTTATTTTTATTTTTTTGTTTATTATTTTTTAAAAATTTATTTATTTATTTTTGGCTGCATTGGGTCTTCGTTGCTGCGCGCGGGCTTTCTCCAGTTGCGGTGAGCAGGGGCTACTCTTCGTTGCGGTGCGCAGGCTTCTCATTGCAGTGGCTTCGTCGCAGAGCACGAGCTCTAGGCGCCTGGGCTTCAGGAGTTGTGGCTCATGGGCTCTGGAGCACAGGCTCGGTAGCTGTGGTGCACAGGCTTAGTTGCTCCGTGGCATGTGGGAATCTTCCCGGACCAGGGCTCGAACCCATGTCCCTTGCACTGGCAGGCAGATTCTTAACCACTGCGCCACCAGGGAAGCCCCAAGGATCTATTTTAGATAGAACAGTTTTGCCTCACCTAGGCTGTTGTGTTTGTGATCTGGATATGGGAATCTGGGCATTGTCTATGTAAAAATGGGATTTAATGTCACGGGAATAGATGAGATCACTTAGGTTGAGGGGACAAGGAGAAGAGAAGATGAATGAAATTGGGAGAATGTGGTCACAGAAGCCCAGAGAACAGAGAATTTCAGGAGAGAAAGGTCTAACTGAATCCGGTTTTGAGAAGCTGAATATCAGGGCCCTTCACTGAATTCAACAACGTGGAGGCCATAAGCAGCCTTGCACAGAGCAGTTTCTGTGATATGGGGAGATGGCAGCCGGGCTAGAGTGGGTTGAAGATACATTCACAAGTGCGTGTGGTTCTTTCAAGACTTACACTTAGCGGGGAGAGGCTTGAATTCAAGAGAAAGTTTTCTTTTTTCTTTTTTTCCCTTTATTCTTTTTGTAGCCCAGAAAGTATAGCAAATTAGTATGCTACTGGGAATGATTGAATGGGAAGGATACTAAGAAATATGAAGTTAAGAAGCTGGGTATACTACATGGAAACCTCTGTTTCCATAGAGCCCATTTCTGTTGATCAGGCAGAAATGGACTTTCTTACTGGGCATTAAGCACCTCCCAGAATCCCCAGGAGAGGTAGTCGAACTTGGAGACTATCCCTCCAAGGAAGGACCTTCCAAACACACTGAGGGGCTCTGTAGCGAAGCCCCCTGCTGCCTGTTGTAGGGGCCGGGCCCACACTCTCAAGCGGGGCTTTAAAGGCCTGAATTAACTTTCTCTGATGCCCCTGAGAGCCAGATGCTTCTGACATCAACCTCAACCAAAAGGAAGCATGCAGGGGTCCTGCTTCCTGTCTGCCGTCTCCCAAACTGAAATAAAACGGGTGGTTAGCTTGGAGGCGACAGAGACCATGCCTGACAGAAGCCTGGGGGTGACACACGTCCCGGTGCTTCTCTGCCCTGGCCGGCAGCTGCACAGTCCTCTCCCCAGGGCTCTGGCAACGCGAACGCAGCACAGACTGTTGCCAGAGGAACCGACATTCCTTCCTCAAGACTAGCCTTGTGAGAGAAGACAGGACTCGAGTAGCAAAAGTCACTTGTGCCTTTCAGCAGCCAGTGCTTTAGCACCATGACATGTTTTCCAGGTTATGCAGGGAGGACTTCTTTTCTCACAGGTAGATCACAGGGGGAAAATGCCCACGTCACTTGTTCAGTGTGGTGCAGATTATTCATGCATAGGAGTGAATGAAGTGCAATTAAAGGGCCAAAAATTAATTAGCTTTTATATGTGGATGTTCTCAATGGAATGTTCGTTTAACACTGCCTGAACTACTTAACTCTTTCTTTAAGCAGATTTAACTTTTTCTGTTTTCAGTGTTGGACTCTGATAACCTTTCAGTATTCAATAGTGTGAAACAGTCCGCCATGTAATATAAGAGAACTCAATTTCTCTTATATGAAAGTCATCTTTCTGTTATTATAAAAATGGGTTAAATGAACAACTTATGGTTTTAAAATGCCCCATTTTGTAAATGTATGTTTGTAGACAATTTTGAATACGGTGAAGACCTGTTTTATAAAGTCACTAATTGTGGTATTAAATCAGTGTAAGTTCTATAGGTTGGTTTACATCAGAATATTTAAACTAATTTTGTATGGCATACTTTCATAATCTATATAAGATTTGGTGACATTGTGTGAAATATTCAAACTAGATTCTCTGTCAGTGAATTTTGAGGGCTGTTCCGTTATAAGGAAATGTCATTGCGCCAAGTTTTGCCATGTCTAGGGGAGGAGAGGTTGATAGAAAAACTCTATGTAACCCTCTTCTTCTAAGAAGCTCAGAGAGAAAGTACCAGGCAGCAAATGGTGTCTTAAGCAGAAAGCTCACACTTTTACAATGTGTACTCTGAACAATGAGAGTGCAGAAGGATTTAGCCAGGGATAAAACCTGCTCGTGGTCAGCCAGCAAAGCAGGCAGCCAGAATATTTCAAAGCATATATATATATATATATTTTTTTTTTTTTGGTTTTTAAATCACTGAGTTTGTGGTAATTTTTATTTATTTTTTATATCTTTATTGGAGTATAATTCCTCTACAATGTTGTGTTAGTTTCTGCTGTACAACAAAGTGAATCAGCTAGATGTATACACATATCTCCATCTCTGCTCCCTCCCACCCTCCCTATCCCACCCCTCTAGGTGATCACAAAGCATGGAGCTGATCTCCCTGTGCTATGCGGCAGCTTCCCACTAGCTATCTGTTTTACATCAAAGCATATTGATGTGTTCATAGAACTCAGCTTATTTCTGTCTTTAAATGTAAACATCTACAGATACAAAAACTAATGACTTTGTACAAAAAGAAATAAGGGCCCTGAATGGACAAAGCAATATTCCAGTAGAGAAGAGTAAGGAGTAAGAATTTGTAGGATGTTGGATCTTAAGTAAGAAATCGAGACTAGATAAGCAGGCAGTTGATGGATCAAAATGAATTGATATTTTTGCCAATTTCTAAAAAAGAGAAACTGGGAGTTCATCCTGGAAGCCACACTACAGTATTCTGTAATGCATTTACTTAACAATAGTTATTGAGCACATCTTTGCAAGGTCAACAAAACAGATCATGCCCTCGTTCTTAGGGACTTTACATTCTTGTAGGAGAAGACGAATGTTAAATATATCACATGTGATAAGAATTTTGAGAGAGTAAGCTAGCTAATATATATAGAATGAATATGTACCAAGGACCGGGGGCTATAATTGGGCAGACAGGAATGTGGAAGAGAGAAGAAAAGCCCTCTGTTACCCCATGGCACTAATTTTTCAGTGTTGTGAAAACAGTTTTTCATATACCCTCCTACTCCTCTCCACATACACCTCAGGAAAGTTATAGGAGGCAGGTCCTGGAGAAGATTGTATGACCTGGAATGTTTGTCACGCTCTCTCCAGTCTTCTCCTTTTGTCTCTTTGAATGGCTTGTTTAATCAAGGATGGCTGGTGGCACCGCTGCCCCAAGGAGAATAGGGACCAGTAGAAAGAGTGCTTCTCTTTGCAGCGCTGACCTGTGTGCTAACGGGCTATTCATAGTCCTTCCAACAATGCTAATCATTTCTCACTCCCCAGCCCCACCTCAACACTGAAACATTTAGAGGAAAAGACAGCTAAGACCAAAGGCAGAATGGAAGCAGAGTCTCAGATGCTTGGTGCTTTTGGGGAACTGTAAGAAGTCTAGTGTGACCAAAGACGAATTTGATTTTTCCTTATCACCTTCTGTCTTTATTATAAAATATACTTTGAATTTTAATTTGGATGTTGAGATTTTTCCTGGATCTCTCATCTTTGGACGACTTCACCTTATTCGTAATTTCTACTCTAAATATCCTTAGAGGTACTATGAGTAAACTTCTTGAATGTACTCATAGTGACTTTAACAGAAGGTACAGTAAGTAGCCTTACCTCTTAAGTTCACTCATCCATCAGACATGCTAAATGGCAGGCACTGTGCTAGACCCTCTGTGTACAAAGGTGAGTTAGACAAAGATGATTTTTGCCATTTCCTTTAAGCTGAGTTCACCAAGAAAAAAAGTCAAATAATTAGTGTAATGGGATAATGAACTTCAATAGAACGTTATTTCAGAGGCATAGAGTATAGAATACTTAACTCTTTAACAGATGTTGACCCAGCGGGAGGACCCAGGCAGGCTGTGTTTCCTTGCCTCCTGGGTCTTCTGGTTTCTGACTGGCTTTGGGCAATGGGAGACACTGGGGAGATATGGAAGGGGGGAGTGAGGCAGAACTTGGGGTATCTCTTTTCCCCACACTGTACCTCAGATGGTGGCCCTAGCAGCAGCTAGATCTCCTCTGTGGCTCCAGCTGCTACAAGTCAGCCCCTTCTTCCGTGGTCTCAGCTTCTGAGTGAAGTGCATTATGGCTCCAGTCCTTGCTGCGTGGCTTTTGCTCTACATTCTGGCAATGCCACCTTGCCTGTTGCGTCCCCAGCTGGAGAGGTAATAGTCTTTTTGCCTTTGCTATTCTTTGGGTTGCCTCTTCATCCCCTGTATGACTTCTGAACTCTTATTACTGGGTAAACGTCCTCTGTTGAAATGCCTAGAGTAGTGACTGATAGTATCAAATGCTTTGTTCAAAGCACTGTGCCTTTCTGATGAGTGCAGACAATATTCTAGGTCTGAAAGAAGTGAACTTTCTGCAGAGGCTCTACCTTTGGTAGAGCATATTGAGAAATTTTATTTCTCTACCATTAAAATGGTCTTCCTTGTTTTTCCTACTGCATCTTCATCAATCCTTGCTGCCCTGTCCTTGAAATGCCCTTAGACTATGTTACTTTTACTTACCTTTTCTGAAATAGTACTTCCTAATTGTGGGTTCCACTGGTACTGCCCTCATATTTATTTAGCCACCTGGGATTTCAGGGATCTGCCTCTGGCCTTGCTGGTCTCTAACTGTAGTCTTCTTTCACCTTTAGTGTTCTACAGATCATAAGTTTTGTACCACCAAAGTACCACTTTGTGACCTCATGAGTAGATTGGGGAAGACTTGCCTACTGGGGCTCCTTATCATGTAATTCACTTCACAGCCATTCTAATGACTAGCATAATGTCAGAACAGAAAGAATCTAGAACAAGCTGGGGGAAGACTTGAGTTGTTTTTCTGGCTCTCTGATGCAGGGCTGGCTGAACTGATACATGACATGCAGAGAAAGAAGGAAAAAAAGAACCAAAATATCTGCCCTTCCACCTCACTGAGTTGTTCAGAAGGCCGAAAAAATAGTTTAATAGTATAATATTAGTCGGCTGCTTGATTTAAATATGCTATTAAATTTTTAATTTGATTCTGTAGGGTGGTAGTAATTCCAGGTGAGAGAACTCAGGCTGAGAAAGGCCACATGACTTCTCCAAGGTCATATATTGAATAATAGTGGATATGGAACACCTGGAATTTCAACCTGTTGGCTTGCCTTCAGTGTTCATGTTCTTACCCTTCTACCTGGATGCCTTTGGATGTGAAAAGATGATTCATCAAAGTGTGTTCAGAAAAAAAATCTGTGCTATACAAATTCTGGAGCAGAGCAGTAGACGTTACCTTCTTTGAATTAAGGCTGTCACATACCAGAGAAAATAACCAGCAGACTAATTGTTCTCTCTAAACAGCTGCTGTACTTAACAACCTTCTGAGCTATTTCCTTTGAGTGAAAGCATTTTTTATTTTTTAATAATCTATGTTCACATCACCGTCGTTGGCTATGCAGCCTTTCTTCCTGGATTTTTAGCTATAGACTCTGGTGGGAGCAGGAGTCCATTTGATCTCTTGAGCCTGCCTACAGATCCACAGCACTGTGAATAAAGCGCGAAGCATGCAATAAAACAGTGTGAGGTGACAGTTCTCTGCAAATCAAGGTAATCTAGCTGTCAGCTGTTTGCTTGAAAAGTTCAGTGAAATGCATTGGCTTAAGTTTCGCTTTTGTTGTATCACAAAAAAGACGCTAAGAACTTTCATACTAAAAGTATGACATACTAAAGTAGTCATTCAAATCTCTTCCATATCTTTACTGCCTTCTGAGCATTCTGAAAATGTTATGTTGCATTTATGCTACATTTTAACTGTCATTCTGTTTGCTCCGTGTTATGTTTATTGCTGCTCATTCGGATTATAGTTTCCAACTGAAGTGTACCACACTGAGGGTGTGTAGACATTAAAAGAAATATTTTTTCCCCTGGCTGTCTGACATTGTTAAATTCTCATTCTGTGGATCTTTCTTTTTTGACTGTGCAGAGAAATTAATAAAGATGACCTTTTAGCAGAAAATTATGAAAGAGATTGAGTTCATCAATGTGTGCTGTCATAAAAGCACCTGCCTATTTTATGACGGTAAGGAGCTGCCGGGCTGTCAGCTTCACCTTGATGAGCACACACTGCTTGCTTCTTCATTTTGCTGGGAAGAAAAGCAGCTGTAGCTTCTAGGGCTCCATAATAAAATGTTGATTTCATCAGGACATTTATTAACTACTGATGACAAAATTGCAAGTCATTTGACCACATTTCTGTTTCTTTTGTCATTTTTGTAATTAGATGAGAAGTGTGGGAACATAATCATTACGATGTTCCAGTCCTATTCATTTCTAGGAATTTCATCGAAGACTCTGCCATTATATTTTCAGCAGTACAGTTCTTCTGGAGCAGTGTGAAGTGGGCAGTGGAAGAGAGCTGTGTGGAAATAGGGCACAATCTACTTTCTAATCCCTTCGAATTGTCCTGCATGTGCCATTACTCCACCTAGACACACATCCTTTGTACATTTTGATTTATGTTCCCAGGTAACCAAAGTAGTCACAGAAGCCGTAGTGTCCATTGGCCAATCCTACCTGACAAGGTGGCAGATCTTCTCTGGAACAGTCTATTTCCAGCTGCTGCACTGGAAATAGAGAAATGAAAAAAGGCAGTGGTAACATAGAGAGGCAGGACAAAACTAGAAGAAACCGTGAGGCATTTCTGGAGTGATTGTTCAGAGGTTAACAAAGAAGGCGCTGACCAGGAGAAAATAATAGTCTAGCACAAGGATCAGCAAACCATCTGTAAAGGGCCAGAGAGTAAAAATTTTAGGCTTTTTGGCCCTACACGCTGTTGCAACTATTCTACTTTATCATTTTCTGATGAAAACAGCTATAGACATTACATAAACGAAATGAATGTATCTTTGCCAATTAGCAGACTTGAGGTTTATGTTTCTGTTAAATAATTCTATAAACTTAGACCATTTGTAAGGAGATGGGAGTAGAGAGAGCAGTGCCCGATTAACATGTTATAGTTCCCCCAAGTATTTTGAGTGGAGATTTGGCAGTAATTGTGTCACATCCTAAGCACGAGTGACCAGGGTCCTTAGAACCATATGAAGGTTTGGGCGTTTATTTTTAGAGCATCCTATTTATAACACATTTATTGATACGTAATTACTTCCTAAATGATCTTCTGACTTTTAGTCCCTCTGTCCTCCTGATGTCTCAGATTGTCTCCAGAGTTTGAAAACTATTTGACTTTATCTTTTTAATATCTCTTCATCACCTACAGAATACAGTATTATTTCTTTAGCCTGTCATTCAAGACTTTCACAATTTGAACCCAACCTGTCTTCCCGGTTTTCTCTCCGGCTTCTCCCGTATCTTAAGTTCTTGCCATAAAGTGGTTTTTGCCACTCCTCTGAGCACAGCCTGACCTCTCCACCTCTCAGCTGTCGTCACCTGATCCCTCTGTGCCTTCTGCTGTCTCTACTTTTGAAAAGTCTACCTGCATCTTAGTCTCCAAAGAAGGTAATGATACCACAGTGCCATATATAATTATATGACTAATTACTAAAAATACTAGGAAATGTATCTTTGCAAATATATGAAAACTTAGGCTTCTATTTAATAACACAACCGGAGAGCTCCAAATTAGAGCAATTTAGAGTGTCAAATTTGACCCAGTGAGCTCAGAAGGTATAATAAAGATATCATACTGATTTCTGCAAATTGCAGTTTTTATCGAACACTTTCCCAGCGTGAAACCACCCCCTTGTGAGGACTAGTGACTCTCAAGTTATTCAGACTGGAATGATTTAATATTACTGCTGTTTGAAGTTTAAATAATAGTAACAATAATAACATGTAGATACAGCTATATTGAATAGTAACAACACAAAGAGCTAGGAACACGCAGGCCTGTAACCAAATAACACTTTTCCTGCAAAATATATCTGGGTTAATGATGAAACTTATCTTCTCCTCTCCCCACTCCTAAGTAGCTTAAACATACAAACAAAATAATCCCAAAGAGCAAAATGTTAGCATTGAATTGCAATGTCTTTTATAACACATCCCTTCTTACCTAGCTAATGTAATTTTGATTTTTCTCAATCCATATATCACTCACTAGAGTTGCTAATAAAGTCCTTATACTAGTAATATTTCTTTGTGGGACATTCCTGCCCACTGAAACATATAGTCCACAGCACAGCTAGTAGAAAGCAGGACCCATGTTATTTGTTTCCTCCTTTCAGATGTTCCTGGGAAGAACAATATCTATTTAACAATCGTTTTAAGTAAATGAGAATTTATGTACAGGGACTGAAATAATATATGAATCTCATCTAGGATATATACTCAAGATAATGTACCTAGAAATATTTCCATGACATATAGTAGATACAATAAAACAAGAAAACAGTTCTTCCTATTTCTACATCAGTTCCAATCAATACAATTGCTGTCGTAAAGCTTTATTTTAGCGTTTTAAGACCCAGGGCCTTAGCCTGTGCACTTGCATTCCTGGTAGCTGTGGTCAAAGGAAGCATGTTGCTTTGAATCTCAAAGTCTTGGAAACGTTAAGATCCACTGCTATCCCTCTACAGCCAATAAGTGCAGATGAAAGGTCAGGGAAGCTGCAGTTTTCTGAATCTCATAATCAAATATCATGATTCTTTATCACTTTTCTGGTAGGACTTGATTCAGAGGTGAGAAAATCTGTTTAAAAATAACTTATTTTGTTGTTCAGACAGACCAAAGAAGGTATATTATGTAATTGTATGTCTGCCAAACAGGGAAAATCAAGGGCAAATTTGGAAGGAATCAGTGAAACAAAGAGATAATAAACTGTTGAGCATAACAAGTTAGTAAGCCTTTAGTCACTGGGAAGAAGAGTTGAGAGAGGAGAGGGAAGGGGCGGGGAGAACAGAAACACATGGGCCCTGAAATGGGTGGGGACAGGTGGTTAGTGGGAGGCCCAGTGAGGTTTAAATATTATATGTATATCTCACTACAGACAGGTCTTTTCTGACTCTCTGTATACAAAATGGTGGAACATCAGTGCCCCAGCTGTTGGTTCCATGGCACGATGCAATTGATCCAACTTGGGTCTGTGTTACCTCTGGCCAATCAACTATAGCTATGATACAGGGTAAAGTAATATTAAAAAGATTGTCACAGACCCTCTGTGTGATCTGATGTGACTACATGCCTCAAAATGTTTCTGCCCAAATTCTGCACTTAGGATAGTGACTAACACATAGAAGTGATAAAAGTCCTTGCTTTCTAGTAATTTCCCTCATCTTGGAAATGCATGTTATTAAGAGACAAGGATGAAACTAATAGTTATTATAGCATTCTTGCTGTAGCTTTTAAATTAGCCTATTAAGCTAAAAGCTAGAAAGATTTCAATGCTTCCTTCAAGGAGTGGTATGAAACAAGCTCACAGATAACTAAAAACAATGGGTACAATGGCAAGAACTATAGGGAAAGATACATTACAGGAGTTTAGCAGAGGGGAAAAAAGGGCCACACCTATTCGGTATCGATCAGAAGGCTTCATGAATGTGATGCTGTTTGAACTGAACCATGAAAGATGGCTTAGATGATGAAAAATAAAAACAAAAAATAAAAGCAAAAATTGGGAGAGAGAAAACGTTCTAGACAGAAGGAACTGCATGAAAAAGGACGTGGACATGGAAAGCTGTCAAATATGAGAATTTAGTAAATGATACAGATTGACTAGATCATTAAATATGTAAGAAAATGTTGGGACAGCATATTGGTACAAGGTCTGTTAACTAAATTGTCCAAAGCTTTGGAGAGCAGGTTTTGAAATCCAAATATGATAAGTTTTATATGTGTCTGCTTGCCTTTATTTTGACCTGAAAATGGTGAAAAGATGACATCTCCTGGAGGGAGGAGTTGCAGGTGTGTCAGAGAGAATCTCCTCCTGTTGGACTTTTTTAGCCCAGCTGGCTGCTAACGCAGTAAACAAGGATAGGAGACAATAAATGTCAGCTGCACTCGACAGACACAACACATATTATTGATCAACAGTAACTGTTGATACCAGATGGCAGGGTCCCCGTGAGATGTTATTGTCAGGAAACTTCAAATAAATTATTTCTATTTAGGCTTCTTGGTAGGAGATCTTGTCATGTTCTGTTGGAATAGCACTTTTATACAAATTAAATAGAATATAGAATAAAAGATTCCTCACAGTGCTCTTTAAGACAAATATACAGGGAAGAGGGAACAAGCATTTGAGTTTCTGAACGTCAGCAGGTGAACTTCTCCTTCGAAGGAGTTGAAGGCTGCCCCCCACCTCTCAGAGAACCTGCTGAGGTTGACGTTTCAGAGAAATGAGTGTCTTTCAACTCAAGTGTCAGAAAACCCTGTTTGATGAAAAAGATTCTTTCCAGAGGTCACAGTAACGCTCATATTTTCTTTGATTTGATGCAAAGTAAGCACCTCAAATTTCTTGAGAATGAAGATGGTACAAAATAGAACACAAGGGACCGTGTAAATAGTGAATAGAGCAAGACTAAACTGAGAGCCAATTGTGATACTGGTGGAGAAAGGTCCTTTGACTTTCCCAACAAAAGTAGGCAAAAAGCGCATTTGTGATTTGAAACTGAGAGTGTGAAGATAATGTTTCTTTTTAATTGTGAGAATCACCCCAAATCATATAGGAAAACCAGAAATAGCAATGTAATCTCTATCTCCTGTGAAACAAGAGATAGCTGGGACTTGGGCTCTAAACTTGGAGGAAGGGTTGCTTGAAGCTGGGATGTCAAATGAGGTAGAGGGGAGACCAAGAGAGAGGAGAGCTGTACTGCAGAGCTCAGAGCTCTGAGTAGTACGCCCTGAGTACAAAACCACCACCTCTTCTTTACAGCAAGAATCTAGAGAGACCAGAAGCTCCTTCCTATATAAATAAACCTCCTGAAAAAATCTAGTCCAGAAAAAACTGCTTTAAAATATGAATAATAATCAAAGAGCAAGAGAAATTAGCAGTATATATAAATGATACCATAAGACAAAGGAGTGAAGTAATGGGAAAACACAAATAGCAAAGCATTATCATAATACCATTGTCATAAAATAAATGATAATTGTTTAATTGTGAGCAAACATATTGTGATGAATTTTAAAGAATAATTTTGAAACAATTTTCAATATAAAATAAGAGCTCAGGGAAGACATGGGGAAACAACGGAAGATGGAATATGGAGCTTTTAGGAAACAAATAAAAGAAAAATGAATTATAGAAATCAAAACCATAAGAATAAAGAAAAGTCACTGCTAAAAACATATTGATTGTCATGGACGATAATATTGAAAAGAGCAGGCACAGGAGAGAGAATTTTGGATGTGAATTTTAGGCCAAAGGAGTGAACATAATGCACAGTGATTCCTGTAACAGAACTGAAATAATGGAACAAACTCATGTTTAAACATAATTATAGAACATCTTTCAGAGATTAAAATTAAACATGAAGGATTGGTGGGCTATTCTAAAGTTACAAATATAAATGAGAGATTTATTTTAAAAAGTGATAGTGGTTGAGTGGGGGAAAGATGGATATGAGCTAAACCATAATATAGTATAGCAATAAAAATCAGTGATAAAGCAGGAAAATAGGTGATATTGATTAGGTAGAGCTGTGCTGACCAATACAGTAGCCATAGTCATATGTGGCAATTTAACCTTCATTAAAATAAATGTAAATTTAAGTTTCAGACCTTTAGTCACACTAGCCACATTTCAGGTGTTCACTAGCCACATGTGACTAATGCCCATCATATTAGTACATATATAGACTATCTGTAATCATAGAATCACAGAATCATGCATGCTACAACATGGATGAATCTTGAGGACATTATGCAAAGTGAAATAGGCCAGTCACAAAAGAACAATTACTGTATGAGTCCACTTACATGAGGCACCTAGAGTAGTCAAATTCATAGAAAGAGAAAGTAAAATCTTGGTTGCCAAGGGCTCCGGGGAGAATGGAATGGGGAGTCATTGTCTTAGGTACAGAGTTTCAGTTTTGCAAAATGAAAACAGTTCTGGAGATGGATGGTGGTGATGGTTGTACAACAATGTATTTAATGCCATCAAATCCTTCACTTAAAAATGGTTAAGATGGTACATGTGTATTTTAACAATTAAAAAAGTAAAAACTAAACACATAAAAAGCCAAAAAGCAAGTTTAACCTGCAAATTAAAAATTTTTAGCATGTTGAGGGAAAATTGACACAGAACATCAATAAACTATAAGTAAAATATCTTTGCAAAGTTAATAGATTTCAAATAATTTGGGGGTTTCCAGGCCAAAAGAACAAGTTGCCTAATAAGGGAAATGTATCAGGCTGGCCTCAGGCTTCCTGTGCAGCAATTGACATTGCAGATAAATTGTCTACACAGGGCTGGTTGGGCCAGGGGGGATGTGTGACCCAAGAATTTTAACAAGCCAAATGGTAGTTAAACTAAAAGAAGTTGGGGAATATTACTCCAACTAGTTTTAAAATCCAGTTGACTATGTATGAACGTGTTCCCTTCCTGCTGCCTCAGTCACCCGGTGGCCGGGGATCTGTCTTGTTCTTATATAGCCGTTCTGCTAGTTCCCCTATTAACTCTGTTTCCAGTCCTTGAATCCTCTGATCTTCAGATATGTTTGCCGTCCTCTTGCAAATCAATTTGCCATCTTTCTGAGTCTGTGCATTTTGCATTTCATTTCATTAATGACACAGGCTCTTCTGTAGGGCCCTGCTCTAATAATCGTTACTTCCATGACTCTCGACCCTTATTAACTCACATTTGGCTTTGATACCTAACTTCAGACTTTAAACTTTGTCAATTTGTAGAATAAGTATCCCTTAGCCTTGCTTCTTTCTTCTTCTCAACTTCACCTATTATTCCCTGGCTCCTAAGGATGATTATTTCCTAGTATGGCCTGTGGCAGGTCTATTAACAAGTCTAAAACTTGCTTCGTGTGGTTTCCAACACAGTATCGGATAGCAACATTATAAATGTGTTTGGATGAAGATGAGCATGATTACTGTGAGGCTTTATTTCCATCTCCATAAGTGACTTGTTTACGCTGGAATTGTTTACAAGGAAAGCATTAGCACTGGCATGATTACAGCCAGGTCAGTGCCTAAATAATTGAGACAGTTTCCCATAGATGAACAATGTAACGTTAAATCATTGCATACAGGTCTCAGCTTCACTAAAGAATAATTTATGTGAGTTTGTGAATATACATTTTTTAATGTTTGAAGTTGGTTTTATGGGCATATTTCAAAGGTGATTGAGCCCACAGATTTATCTGTCAGGAAGGGGGCCATAGTATTGATGTCGTTGCTTTGACATATGATTAGAATGTAAGTGATAGTGTGACATAGGACATTAAGCTGTGAATAAATGAACAAGGGTAATAGGGATATAACCTGAGCAATGAAGACAGGTGTGGGTGAGGCAGCACTAAAATAAGTTTTTTTAAGAATATAAATGAAAAATGAATTAATGTATAAAAAGATGTTTAAAACCAGGTTCCAACATGGTGTAAAGTAATTATAAATGCAGATATAATATTTAGCATACTGATGTTCAGGTGAAGTTTATGAAAGAAACTTTGGGTGTGCTGAAGAGAAAGTAGATCAGAGTGATGATTTACCTTTTCAAATTACGGTTTTCTTAAGATATATGCCTAGAAGTGGGATTACTGGATCATATGTTAGCTCTATTTGTAGTTTTCTTAAGAAACCTCCATACTGTTCTCCATAATGGTTGTACCAATTTACATTCCCACCAACAGTGTAGGAAGTTTCCCTTTTCTCCACACCCTCTCCAGCATTTATTGTTTGTAGATTATTTTGATGATTTACTAGACAACGTTTTTCTTACATGAAAAAAATTAGGCTAATACTAACCTTGATCAAGAAAGAGAAGAGGACACTGAGAAAACAATGGGTATAAATACTGTCATAGTGTCTATAACACACATTCTTAAAAATTTATTTATAACTAACATATAAAATAAAGAGAAATTAGTTCTAGATAATGAGTCTGATTCACTACCTACAAATGAGAGAATAAAAGGAGATATTTCTGAAACTTAATTCATAGAACAATTTTTAACTTCTCTCTAAAAGTAGTGCAGGGTTGTTTGATTCTGGTTTCATTCTTACTTTGAGGGCAGAATCTTCTAAGGAACGTCACAACAGCTCTGAAGTTGTGAAGTCGGCTCAGGTGCTGACAGGACCATGTAAATTCCATACCCCCTTCCCAGTGACTTCATGGCTGGGCTCAACCACGTTTCAGGGTTTGCAATGGATGCTGTCAGGGATGAGTTCTCAAGGTAACATTATTGTAAACATGGTTCTCAAGTTGAGGTCTAATTCTAATAATAAAGCTTCCATTTTGTTCCCTTATCCACATGTCTACCTAGTATCTGTTCTGATACCTGGAGCCCTATAATGGTCCCCTTTGCTTAAATCTCTAACTCAATAATCAGCCCAGTCCTTCATTTTTTTATTTTTTATTTTTTGGCAATTGAACACTGCTTTTATCTTGCTCTTGTAGGAATTTTTAACAACCACTAGGTTATGTAGCTAAACAAGATTCAGAAATCTAGAATCAGGTGAAAGCATTAGAGCTGAGGAAAAATGGCAGACATGAAATGCAAAATCCAAAAGCGTTTTCTGTGTCGGGCATGCTCTGTCAACGTTATCTGTACTGATGCAGGTATTACTGAGGACTGTGGACTTGCGTGGTGTTCCCTGGGCACAGTTCCTTGGGCTCCGACCTCCTCAGAGTTGTCTGATCATGTAGGTTTTCACAGTACCAGAAGCTAGCACTGGTCCACTCTGTCTTCGTTTTGGTTCCTCTGAAAGCAAAGCCTGCGACCAGGACTTGATTACATGTAATTTATTTGGGAGGTGACCACAAGTAGCAGGAAAGAGGGAATGTGTAGAGCATGACAAGAAAAATTGGTGCGTTACTGATGTCACTGCTGTGGGCAGGATGGGCTCTATTTCACCAGAACCTCTGAGAAGCAAAGAGAACACCTCCAAGAAATGTATGTATGAAAAATGGGAGTCTGAGTATTTGCCCACAGCTGCCATCCCCCTTGATTGAGATACTCCCTGCAAAGTCTTCTCTGCATTTCTAGGCTGTCCTTGGTCACTTTGGAATGGTTTGTTTTCTGTCCATTATTTTGACTGGTACATCCTCTCCAGCCTCATACTGAGTCCCAAGGAAGTCCATACAACAGATCAATGCCAGAAACTCTGAGATCAGCTTCTAGTTTTTACATTCACTCTATTCTGTTTTTACTTTTCAGGGTCATTCAGGTGAATAGAAGAGAGAGATACTGGATATTTTAAGTCTTTGCATTCTTACAGGTCTCTTTCTTCCAAGGCAACAAAAGCCAACCAACTCCACAAGCCATATGAGTACACTGTTGCCCCCATACTATTCAAGTGATAGCACTACTGTCCAACCACATGCTCCTTCCTCCACTGTGATCAGAGTCTTAGTTTCTGAGATGCTACAGCCCACCCCTACTTATCACCACTAGCATTTAATAGATGTTCTTATTTGTCTGGGGAGTGAGTTAGGTCTAGAATTCTATTCTGAGGGTCTGTTCTCCCAGGACATTCTAGGAACCAACTGCCTTAATTTGAATTCTTCTGAAAGCAGAGCCTGAAATAGGACTTGAGTACAGGTAACTACTTTGGGAGGAGTATCTCCAGGAAGTAGGAGTGATTGAGTAGAGAAAATGAGACAGGGAATATTAATATAAGGCTGTGTTGGGACTTTCCTGGTGGTCCAGTGGTTAAGACTTCACCTTCCAATGCAGGGGGTGCGGGTTCGATCCCTGGTCATGGAGTGAAGGTCCCACATGCCTTGTGGCCAAAAACCAAAACGTAAAACAGAAGTAATATTGTAACAAATTCAATAAAGACTTTAAAAAAATGGTCCACATAAAAAAAAAAATCTTAAAAAAAAAAAGGCTGTGTTACTGAGGACTTTGCTATAGGCAACAAAGGCCCAATTCTGCTGGTACCTTGAGACCATATAATGCCTACACATCATGGGAGTTGATTGTGTGCTGCTAAGTTGTATTGAAACCCTGGATAAGAATAATGAGAGACTGAGAACTGTTAGCAAGTAGGCTAAGTGTAATAACCAGGGAACTTTCAAGGTAGCATATCGAGATGCCCTTATTCCCTGTAGGGGAAGGGCAGATGTAGCAGGCTGAAGACCTAATTGTTGCATTCTCAGAGCTCAGAGACACTTGAATGTTCAGAGGCGGCAGGTCTTTCATGGAATGCTAGGGCTATAGTGGGGGAAATCTGGGAACCTGAATGACAGGAGGAGAGATTTGGATGGATAACTCTGGGGATGTTTATGCTACAACGTATTTTAGATTCTCTGGGTATGCAGTGGTGACCCACCCTCCCCTGCTAAGGGCTGGCACTTCTGCAGAGCTGGTAGGTGCTACTGATCCAGATCCTGCCTTACACTCCATGGAAGTCTAGGATGCTTCGCCCAGCCTTCTCTCCTTAGCTGGGGTCAGCCTTGCATAGCGTTCTGATGGCTCTCCCAATCTTACCTGGCTCCTCCTTTCATACAGTCATTTCCCCTAATGCAGTGTTTGCACATCATTTAATCTTGTCTTGGCATCTGCTTCTTGTAGGACCCAGACTACTATATGAAGAGTGTAAGAAAAGAGAGACAATTGAGAAAGAACAAAATCTCTTTTTAAAAAAACCCTAGGTAAACTAGACTAAATTGTTTTACTCACCATCTTCTGGTAGCCAACAAAAGGAGAAGAAAGTTAGACAAAGAGAGAGGAATAGTTGAAAGATAGCAGTCAAAAAACAACACAAAGAAATGATAAAATGATCATGAACCCAAATCAGACTTAGAAAGATGTTAAACACGTGGGATGTCAATGAAAAGGAACAGTGAGAACAAAACAAAACACAAAGAAGAAATCTACAAACTCTGCTTCTCCTAAAACAAAGTCCTGTTCTGTAGAACCGGGAAGTAGTGATTCAGGAGGAGAGGGCATGCATCTGAGTGAGTGATTATTCTTCTCCAGGAATGGACTTATAACCCTGCATCAGTTTAGTCCTTTGTGTTATTTCCTAATGCTGTATTGGTTGACCTCAAACCTTGAAGGATATAGATCTGAGCTACATATGGTTATAAAACATCTGAAATCAATATTCTTATTTATATCATCCACATGGATAATTGTTTTGATGTGATGAGATCTGAATAATCAAGCTGTTTAATTTTTCTGGGGATGCTTCTTCACAATAGCGAAAAGCTGCATGCACCTACAGCAGGTGTGTGTTGTTTGTGTCTCTTTAATAACTTTACTTACATAGCCCTAGAATTTGATTCATTGTATTATAATAGTAATAGAGCAATATAGGGAATGTACTGGTTGTGTGTTCATAGTGGTGGGGGTATTCTGAATGTTATTACAATCCTAAATATATGATGAATCCACTTATGGTCTTATTTGTTGGTTTGAGAAATTAGCATTCTTATAGTTATGACTGGAGATGAGCTTTGGAAGAAATAATCCTTTAGCTGTCTGACTAAATTTTCTGCAGCTGTTGTATTACTTTGAAACGTTTAAGTATACACTTATGGGTTTGGTTTTGATAGCTTATTAGGCATTCATTAAAGAAACAGAAGATTTCTAATAATACTGTCTCTGGCAGTAAGTAGCATATTTGATACTGTAAATTTTTTTATAACATATTAAAATGTCATTTTTATCACATTATTCTCTATCAACAATACCAGTGAAAGCTATATGCCCATCCAGGATCAATATTTAAAATAAAGGTATAGCTACCCCGATTTTCAAATTTGGACTTAATCTGTTTTAATAATAATACTGAAAATAAAAGAATAATATATTTCTTTTTAAAATTTATTTAATTTATTTATTTTTGGCTGCGTTGGGTCTTTGTTGCTGCGTGTGGGCTTTCTCTAGTTGCGGGGAGCAGGGGCTACTCCTCGTTGCGGTGTGTGGGCATCTCATTGCGGTGGCTTCTCTTGCTGCGGAGCACGGGCTCTAGGCGTGCGGGCTTCAGTAGTTGTGGCTCACGGGCTCTAGAGTGCAAGCTCAGTAGTTATAGCACACGGGCTTAGTTGCTCCGCAGCATGTGGTACCTTCCCGGACCAGGGCTTGAACCCATGTCCCCTGCGTTGGCAGGCAGATTCTTAACCACTGTGCCACCAGGGAAGCCCAAGAATGACGTATTTCAAATTGACCTTTGTTTTAAAATAAAAGACAAATCTTGACAATAAGCTTTTTTAGTTGGTCTCAAGTTGTATCAAACTAATTTCTTGATTTAAAAAAATTGTCATTTGGACTGTTCTTTTACGTGTTAGCCACAAAGAACTGTTGAGGTTCCTTTTTAAAGAAAATTCCTTCTGTATATTTATTTGTGGTAGGAGAGTCCAGCAAGTGTTCACATCTAGAACATTTTACAACTTCATTTCAGAGAAGACAACTATGCCCAAATAATGTAACATTAAGACCCATCTGGAGGTGGGGTCCTAAGAGCCTTTTATCCCATTATATCAGCTTTCTCCTCTTTCGGGCTAGAGCCCAGATCTCCACTACACTTGAAAGTAAATCTTGCCTCCAAGTAACAGATTTCTGTAATTCTAACTCTTTGGGGAGAAATATCCTTATCAAGTGGCATTTGTTGAGGGCAGAAGGAAAAGACAAAGGGCATCTAGGCCCAAAAAGGAATTGCTCTGTGGTTGCTTAAAAAATGAAATACTTCAACTTGTTCTTCATAGGAAGTAAAATCATTATGAAATCAATTATAAAGGAAGGATGCAGTAAATACTTAATTTATCCTGTGCAGTAAATTTGAGTATAGGTGCTATTAAATCCAAACTGTTGGAACAGTAATAAAAATTCCTATCCCACCTACAATAGCAGTACTTTCACGACTGACCAGTCATTCTTGTGTCAGCAAAGGAAGTGCATAGAATTACATGTTGCTTGTGACCACATATAAACTAGTGGCACTTTTTGAAAGCAAATGATTCAGGTTTTTCCTTCCATGTGTGGTTTAACAAATATGTAAGTGAGATACTAGACATGTCAAAAGAAGTTTATAAGAAAAAGCAATGTCGATCTTTTTTTTTGTTTTTCCCATTCTGGGAGGAAGAAAAGGTGCCTGAAAATGTTGGGACCACTCATCCATGTACACTGTAATCCACAGACTCTGAAAAGGTCAGATATTTGGTGCATTCAAATAAACAATTTACCATTAGAATGGTAGCTAAGGAACATATTTTAGACAAAGATGTGCAAGTATTCTTAAAAATGAAACCCAGAAATGAGGCAAGTTCAGAAAAGTTGTTCATGTACTTGTGACGAATGACAGGTACAGAGTAGCCCTCACATTAGGCAGTAGGCTTGACCCTCCCGTGTTACCCCACCTTCAGCCAAGAGGTGGGAACATAATGTATTAAAACCTAGAAATCAGTGGTAAAATGTGTCATATCTATTTTGACATGAGAGAAACTATCAAAATTGGTGTGAAACACACCACCATCCCTGACCTGGGAATAAAGATTACACCAAAATATTGCTTCTGGATACAGTGTGGGTTTGTTTCTTTGATATCCATGGCTTTGCTCATGAAAAATTCAAGCCACAAGGCTAATCAGACTTTTCACACAGAAATTCTGTGGCATCTAAGTGCTTCTGTGCATGTGACGGCCTCATACACCACAGAGCTTGAGTACACCGCTCTGCCTTTTCTGAAGACACCCTAGAACAACAGTGACGGAACTCAACTCCATCAGCTGCTGTGCTCCGAACCTCACACTGGCTCTGACTAAGCCCACCCTCAAAGGACATAGACCTGTAGCTGAGAATGAGTGGTTGGCTCTGAGAGTAAACCTCATAGAGGGGTTCCAAAAAAAATTTTTGAGCAATTGCAGTACATTAGAATAAGTTCATTTTCTCCCAGAGTCGTTATTTTGAAGGGACCAGTACTCATTTAAGGGGATAGCTTCTGATGGATTTGCTGAAAGAAAACCCTCAAGTCTTACTCAGATGCCCTCATAAAAATGAATATACAAACCACCCAGGCTTAAATATGTTTTGAGTGAAGTGCATCTGCCTTTATCTAACTTCTGCATTTCTAACTTTTATGACGTTATCTCTCGTGTTGTCTGTGACTTTTTCATCTGAATTCCCCGGTCAGGTTCCAGATGCCATTTGAATGACAAATGTAGCAATCATATAATGGCTTTTTAAAGACAGTTATTATGTTGTCTTTGAACTACAGCCACATATGTCTTTCCAGTGATTATTTCTTTTTCTGTATAATTTGGAAATGCTTCAGATATGAGTTTCCCCCCCGGAAGAATGTGGTGTTTTCTTAGCTCTCATTCTATCTGAACTCTGTGCAGTTTCAAGGTCTTATCCCAAATTCTTCTTTATCCCTCATTCCTCACACCAGCAAGCTCTGCTGTGTCTACCTCCCAAATATCTCCCCCAAATTTTCTGTCCTGTGCCTCCATCTCCACCACCTTTGTTGAAACCACTGTCATCTTCCAACTAGCTTGGATGCTTGTAATTGCTTCCTTTGTGCTCTTCCCGCTTCCACCCTGCCTCTTCACACAAGCAACCTGCCGTGTGATGCTCTTCACGTGTAGACTGGGTCATGTTACTCTCCTGCGTAAAATCCTCCAATGCCTTCTCACTGCACTTGGAAATCTCCAGCTCAGGACCTTGCTCTCCTGCTGTCTCTTCAGCCTCATCGCAAGCCATTCTCCACTGAGTTGCTCACAATGACTCCAGCTACACTCTTCTCCTGGCTCTGGATTGACTTGATCTGGTTTGCTCTGACTGGGATACATGTCCCACTGAATTTCTCATAGCTCATACTTCTTGTGCTTCAGATACCATTTCAAATGCCATCAGTTCAGAGAGCTCCTTCCAGGCTCTCATTAATCTAAATCTCGTATTCATCTAAATTGGCCAGCTAGTAACTCACTGTCATATCACCAGACTTGAATTCTCTAAACTACTTACTCAGATGGTTTTCTTCTGCAAGTTTACATTTCTTGTTTATTGCACATCTACCCCCACTAAAATATAAGGTCCATGGGAAGCAGAGATATGACACTTACCTCTGACTCCCCACTGACTAGAATAGTACTGACATATAGTAGACATTCAGTAAATATTTGTGGAACAAATGAATGAATATCAAACACGAGCCCCTCCTTGAAAACCTGGCAATTTTCAGTATTTGATCTCTCTGAACATTTACTTCAGTCTTACTACAGTCCTATTCTGTATTGGTGTCCTCTCTAAACCTCAATTTTGTTTGACCCCTGTTGTTATCCTTACATGATACATCATTTTGGAATGCTTATGAGCCTGGGGTGTTAATCATTATGTTTAAAATACATCAACTCCTCTGTGTGACCTTGGGAAAGCAAGTTAATATTTCTGAGTTTTATTTTCCAACCTATAGAACAGGCTACTAATGGTGCCCTTGCCAGTGTTAAATGAGATAATAATTGTAAAATGTTTAGAATTGTGCCTGGCATATGGTAAGAAGACAGTACAGTTATATATGGATCTCTCTCTCTCTCTAGATATGTATATCTAGATATGTATGTGCATATCTAGAGAGAGAAAGAGAAATTTTTAAACGAAGATTTTCTTTTTATAGAGCAAGTTTAAGTTCAGAGAAAAATCAAGGAGAAGGGTGTAGAGATTTCTATATACTCCCTGCTGCCACACATGCAGAGCCTCCCCATTATCAAGATCCTCCACCAGAGTGGAACATTTGTTTACAGTTGATGAACCTGCAATGACGCATCATAATCACTCAAGTCCTTAGTTTACATTAAGGCTCAGTCTTGGTTTTGCACATCCTATGGGTTTGGACAAATGTATAATGAAATGTATCCATCACTAATAGCATACAGAGTAGTCTCACTGTCCTATAAATCCTCTCTGCTCCATCTATCCATTTCTCCCTCATCCCCTCCACCGACTCTGCTACCACTGACGTTTTTTTTTTAACTGTCTCCAAAGTTTTGCCTTTTTCAGAAGATCACATAGTTAGAATCATACAGTATCTGGCCTTTTCAGATTGGCTTATTTCACAGAGTAACATGCATTTAAAGTTTTTCTTGGCTTGGTAGATCATTTCTTTTTAGTACTGAATAATATTTCATTGTCTAGATGAACCATAGTTTATCCATTCACCTACTGAAGTATACTTTGGGTTGCTTCTACATTTTGACAGTTATGAATAAAGTTGCCATTAACATCTGTGCACAGGTTTTTGTGTGGACATAAGTTTTCATCTCTTAGGGTAAATGCCAAGAAACACCCTATGAATTTTTTTATCTGTGACAGTAATTCTTTGTAATCTCTTTTTCTAATATATGCTATGGATTCTAGTATATGTATTATTGAGAGCACCACTATCAGCTGGAAGTGTAGCAGATTTAGCAATCTGGAAACTTGGGTTAGCATTAATTAGCTGGGAAATCCTGGGACAATGACTTTATTTTTCTGGGATTTTTTTCTCCTGTAATATAAGTATGGTCAAATCATACTCATTATAAAATTATAATTATTTTATACAACTATAAAAAGCATTTATAAAACAATTTTAGCAGAAAAACATTTTTCAAATTTATACTGAATTCTAATTTTAATGACAGGCTAAGCAGAGATTCTCTAGTTGAAAGAGTTCGGCCACAAGCCAGGGTCTCTCTGTTCTCTCCCCTCCCCTCCTTCCTTTTTACATTATGGCAGCCCCGGAGCAAAACCCCAGAAGTTGTGCTTTTCACTTTATTTTGTGTACATTTTCAATGGATATTACTTTAGTATTTTATTTTTAATCATTAGCCACAGACAATTTAATTTTTAGTTTATTTCTATTGCTCATAAAATGCTACCTCATCTTCGACTGCAGTTCATAGCTGTAGGCTTCCTAGCTGGTGCAAATCTCTATTCTGTACAAATCTCTGTTCTGTAATGTGTCCAGTTGAGTTATAATCACAGCATCACTCAGTTCTTTGGTTGACTTTACTTTGTTCCTGTTGGTTGGAATATCAGATGATAATGGCTGTTCCCAACCAAGAGTGTAGTTTCCAGTAATTGATCTTACAATTGAGAATTGCATATTTTACATGGTACATATTTATTCAAATGTTTGAGAATATTCACTTTACCATATTCTGTGAATATCTACAATATCCATGCCCTACAAAAAATTGAGAAAATACATTTCTACGTATAGTGTCCTTACATGAGACAAATGTGTATGGATGGTTCTGGAATGTGTTTCTGTTCAATGCTTTTCCAAATTCTTATATTAAATATCTCATACTAAGAAGGATTCACTTTTGGTTTTAGAAAGGTTCTTGGCTTGGCAAGCTTTTATATGTTTGGGATAGATACCCACTGAAAATTAATTCTGTATTTAAAGTAATCATAAAGTAACTCTTTTAGAGCCATAAGTCCCTTTATTTTTAACATAAAAAATCACTCTAAGTTATCTGATTTGTTGAATTAGGTTTTTATGTATTTGGTTTTCCTAAAGCAAGGTGTACATGAATATTAAGCATCGTCTCTTTCTTTTGCTTCTGACCTTAATTCTTTTCTTGTGATCAGTAGAAACTGTGACAAATGTGTTGCCGTCACTGTATTATTTTCAATGTAGTTCTGAAATCTAATTATATTTTCCTTTGAAAAATTTTACCCTTCAGTTCTATATAGTTTTCAGCTCTCTCTCATGTGGATGGGCAAAAGTAGAAGGTAAACATATTGGATAGACTTAATGCTCTCAGTTTCTTTTCACTTTTCCTGCTTGCAAATCTGTGTTCCATATAAGCATATATTTTCCCCCTTGCTATTAAAGGTACAACATGCTGATAGAATGCTGTGTTCTGGGGGGAGCCAAATGGAAAGATGCATCCTGGAAGCTCTGGTTGATCCTGCCACACCCCTAACTTCGTAGTCTACCCATGGCATGCTTGGTCTCACAACCACTCCTGCCTGCCCTGTACCATCAAGGTCATCCCCATTATGCCTTTTCCCCTTTGTAAGGCAGTGGCCCTACATGTCACTCGGACTCTAAACTAGGTGTGGTTCCATCAGAGTCAGTCATATTCCTACCCACTGCTCTCTCCTATCGGGCTCATTCTCTCCCTTTTCTGATATTTTTCATTGCACACACTTACTCTCTGAGATGCTAGATATTTTACTTATATATCTCCTTGTCTCCTTTCCCTCTGTTAGAAGGGAAGCTCTGTGTAGTTAGATACATTTTTGTTTGGCTCCTTACTCCATCTCTCGTTCCTAAAATAATAACACACAGAGGAATCTTAGTATTTCTTGAAAAAAATGAATAAGTAAATCCCCTGCTGAATATTGCTCCCCTTTGTAAATCTCCCTTTCCCCTTAATCTCTCTAGTGAGAGATTGTGAGAGAAATGGTATATTAGTTAAGATAGTGGTAGCTGCTATGGCAGATAAACCCCCTAATCTCAGTAACTTGGGACAACAATTTATTTCTATAGGACTTCCATAAGACGTCTAAAATGAGTGTTCATGTCATCTGGAAGCTCTGCTCCAGGCAGTAATTTGGAAATCTAGGCCCTGTCTGTCATTTGGCTCTGCCCTCCTTAACATGGGCTTCCGAGGTGACTGGGCTTATCTGCATCAAGCCAGCAGAGGGGAAAAACCTTGAATCATGGCACAGGGGCTCTATCATCACAGGTCACATTCCATTAGCTGGGACCTGGTATACCCCTCCCCTCCCAGGGAAGCTGAGAAATGCAGACCTTCTGTAGGTCCCAGAGGAAGAGGAAAAAAGTTTGGTAAATAGCCAGTCTCTGTCATAAATGGGAACATCCCATTTATGGTGCTTTGTGGATTAAGACTTGCCTATGGTGTCTCATTGTTATTCCAACGAGATTCCATCCCAAAGAGATCAGGGAAGTGATACCAAAAGCAGCCTCATTGGGGAACCTACACGAATTCCTCATGAAAGTGTCTTTAGCAAAGCTTCAGTCTTCTCCTTGTCACCTCATTTGGACACTTTTAAAACAGTTTTTAATTCCAGGATGTGACAATCTCAGAATCCAAACTGCAACATTTTCTTGCCTTTCTCATGTCCAATACCCAGAACCATTTTTAGTTTTTCTTTTTTTTTTTTTAATAAATTTTTATTTATTTATTTATTTATTTTTGGCTGCGTTGGGTCTTCATTGCTGTACTTGGGCTTTCTCTAGTTGCGGTGAGCGAGGACTACTCTTCGTTGCAATGCGCAGGCTTCTCATTGCAGTGGCTTCTTTTCTTGCGGAGCACGGGCTCTAGGAGCGTGGGCTTCAGTAGTTGCGGCACACGGGCTCAGTAGCTGTGGCACGCGGGCTGAGAAGTTGTGGCTCGCGAGCTCTAGAGCGCAGGCTCAGTAGTTGTGGCGCATGGGCTTAGTTGCTCCACGACATGTGGGATCTTCCTGGACCAGGGCCCAAACCTGTGTCCCCTGCATTGGCAGGCGGATTCTTAATCTCTGCGCCACCAGGGAAGCCCCATTTTTAGTTTTTCTGATTTGACCTCATATGTGGCTAAGCAGTGCCAAGCACTTAATTATGAATTTGGGGAGGTGAGAGGATGCTGGACTAAAACTCAAGCTCCCATCGAGTGAATTCTGCTCAGTAACAAACAGCAGCCAGGTTTGGGAAAAGAGCCTGGGGTTTTAAGTTGTCACCCAATATCACACCAAAACAGTCTAGATAATTACTACTTATTTCAAATGCTAAGCGGGTAGGCCAGATGTTTGTACACTGGAGGAAGTATTTTTAAATGACAGCTTTTTGATGACTATTAAACGATGTGGGAGCAAAATGTTAGAAGATTGTTTATTCAAGCAAATAGTAAAAAACATTTTTTAGGCACATTAACCGTTGAAAAAAGAGAGCATAGACTTCAAATGAAAAAAGTCACAAATCTAATATTAGATACACATATTTAGTGACCTAAAAATAGCGATTGCCTTAAAGGGCACTGGGCAGTCACCTAAAAGACCAGGCTTTCCTAGAGAAGTAGATTTGGTGATTGATACAGATACCTCCTTGGGTTTTAATTCCGCATGAAAAAAACAGCAGTGCCAATTTTGCCTTTCGTTAGGAGTACATAGTGGTGCCAGATCTGAGATGCCTGAGTGTAGAGGCTGGCAACCCATTTCTACGCTCCTTCGCGCATCCCTGATACCTCAACTGATTTGACAACATGGTGACTCCAGTGAAGCACTCCTTATGATTTGCCCCTCACATGTCTTATTTAACAACATTTACAGACCCAGAGGATTCAGGGATGAATCAGAGGAGGTCTTTCCGCAGAAGAATGTAGCCCAATGAGAGGCACACACATCACTGAGCAGCTATGATATAAACCAGAGGTTCAGACAGGTGCCTATTCCTCCTGGACTCTGGGCTCCTGGAAGGCAAGACAGAGTCATTCTTTTTTTTTTTTTTTTTTTAAACATCTTTATTGAAGTATAATTGCTTTACAGTGGTGTGTTAGTTTCTGCTGTATAACAAAGTGAATCAGTTATACATATACATATGTTCCCATATCTCCTCCCTCTGGCATCTCCCTCCCTCCCACCCTCCCCATCCCACCCCTCTACGTGGTCACAAAGCACCGAGCTGATCTCCCTGTGCTATGCGGCTGCTTCCCACTAGCTAGCTATTTTACATTTGGTAGTGTATATATGTCCATGACACTCTCTCACCCAAGACAGAGTCATTCTTATCTTTGTGTCCCTACCGAGAGGGACTGCCTGCCCATAGGGGCTGAAGAAATGCTTTTATTTCTCCTGGTACTTTCAAGTAAAAGGGGGTGGCAGTAAGGAGAGTAGAAGCCATTATTCGCAGGCTTGCTGGCATTGGTTAGAATCTTCAGGCTAAAACGGGGTTTTTAGTTTTTAGTTTATTTTATTTTCTTTAAAGTTATTTTGATGTGGACCATTTTTAAAGTCTTTATTAAATTTACTACAATATTGCTTCTGTTTTATGTTTTGGGTTTTTGGCCGCGAGGCATGTGGGATCTTAGTTCCCCGACCAGGGGATTGAACCCGCACCCCCTGCATTGGAAGGCAAAGTCTTAACCACTGGACCGCCAGGGAAGTCCCCCCAAAACAGGGTTCTTAAACCACAGAAATAATGACATTTGGGGTTGGAGAATTCTTTGCTGTGGGGCTGTCTTGTGTATTCTAGGATGTTTAGCAGCAACCATGGCCTCTACCCACTAGGTGCCAGTAGCACGTCCCTGTCTCCTAGTTGTAACAAAATATTTCCAGGGAGGACAAAATTACTCCTGTTTGAGAACCATTCAACTAGAAGCTATATCTTCTCTCCAGGCTCTGCTTTTTACTTTCTGCATATTGATTATATTTACTTGCTCTAGGATACACTCAATTTACCCCTTCACCTTAAATATTTAACAATTTTCTCATGTTAAATATCACCTCAGCCAGTATGGGACATCAAGGCAGGGAGTGTGTCTGCTTTTTTAAAAAAAAAGTGTGTGTGGCTTTTAACTACCGTCCTCATGGAGCGTCATACCTTCTGTGGGGGTCACAATAAGAATCAGTAATGAGTGAATGAATGAGGTAGTTGCAAAAATCGTTGCATGTTCTTTTCTGCCCTGTATCCACAGCCTTACAGTGAGACTTTGCATTCCCCCCATAAAGAGGTGGTCTATTTCCCCACCCTTTGAATTTGGCGTGCTCTCATGATTTGCTTTGACCAATGAGATCGTAGCAAATGGGATGCAGGAGGAGACTTGAGATGTTCCCTCACATTGGAACATGTGAACTCCTGGGGGCCAGCCTGCTGGAGGATGAGAGACCATGTGAAGAGAGGTCCCATCGTTCTTGAATGTCCCAGCTGAGACCATTAGAGACCAGCCAGCCCCAGATGACCACCAACTGACCTTTGATGCATAAGTGAGCCCAGCTCAATTTGCCAATCTACGGAATCATGAGCTAAAGAGATGGTTGTTGTTTTAAACTAATTTGGGGGATTGCATCTTAGATATCGAAAGTTAACAAGTGAATATTTCTTCACATCTTCATTCATTGGAGCTTAGGGCTTTTTGGTGGAGAGTGGATAAGAAGTGGTGCATTAGTTTGCCGGGGCTGCCATAACAAAGTACCGTAAGCAGGATGGCTTAAACCAAAGAAATTTGTTGTCCCGTAATTCTTGAGGCTAGAAGTCTGAAATCAAGGTGGTCGGCAGGGTTAGTTCCTTCTGAGAGCTGTAAGGGAGGAATCTGTCATAGTTCTCACCTTTGGCTTTTAAGTAATTACCTTCACTTTCACATGGCATTCTCTCTGCCTGTGTCTCTGTGTCCATATTTCCCCTCTTTATAAGAACACCAGTCATATTGGATTACAGTCCACTCTAATGACTTCATCTTCACCAGTTACAGGTGCAACAACCTTATTTCCAAATAAGGTCACATTCTGAGGTTAGGACTTCAGCCTATGAATTTGGGGGGGAGGATACAATTCACTCCATAACAAGTGGGGAGGAAGATGACAGAAAATGAGCCGAAAATGATGCCAAATTGATACTTGTTGAGACTCTTATGTCTTCCTAAGGAATTGAACTTTATTAATGTTTGTGCAGAAAATAGAGGGCCTCCAGAAATCCTTAATGTCGGTGCTAATATCCTATATCACAATTTTATTATGAAGGAAGTAGAAAAACATGAGGATTATAGTGGTAAGTGGTTCAGTAAGGAGGCTAATTAATTTCTCTTCAGTAAAGACCTGGGTTCACCCTGGAGAGGGACAGAAAAGAGACAAGAGATGTTTGTGGGGCATTATTGCTATAAATATGCTGTGGCTGTCAGTGGACACCTGACGTGTTATTCAGTTCTGGGCATCACCCTTTAACAGGGTGATAGGCAAGGTGGGACACACACAGGCGAGCGTGGTCAGCAGGAAAAGAGTCTTGATAACATGTCATACAGCTTAAGCTAGAGAGAGGGAAAACGCAGTGAGACTGATCACTGCTTTCAGCTCTTTGAAGGGCTGTCATGTGGGAGAGGGATTGAATTTGGTCTTATGTGGTCCAACAGAACTAGGACCAATGAGCGTAAACGTCTGACAGACATTTTTCAGCTGTAATATACGAGCTGAAATTCTTTAGTCAGAGCACCCCTAAGAGGTGACAGTTGGGAGATTTCTTCTGGTCCTGAGATTTCAAGTTCTGCTATAGCCAGAGAGAAGAGGAACTACTTTGTGTTAAGGTCTTTGCAGGGTCTGTGATATTTATTATGTGCCATTTAGGTAAGCAAACAGCTTTCTGTGGCTTATTCTGTGAATGGATTAGACCCAGACTTCAAACACCTTAAATGGTAAGACATTATTCTAATTGTCAAGTAATCAAATGACATCAAACATCAGTTTTGTGAGTTAAACAAAAGGAAATTAACCTCCCCTCAAATCCACAAGATATCTAAAAGCAGTTTAATGTTTAAAACTTTGATTTCTATTTTGCCCTTGTAGTTTGTCCAACATAATTAACCTCTTATCATATGTTGCCTTATTTTCTAGTCATTTCAGTGTCAGAACTCATAAATGTAGTCTATCATTACATAATGCCAGAACACATAAAGATTTCGTTCCCTCTAATTGTTCTGTCTATTCTACCCAACTAGATTTTAACTTGCTTTTGAACAAGGACCAAAGACTATATGCTTTTTATTAACATGGCTTAGAAAAGTACTTTCAAGCTAATTTCCATGGTCTAATAAACATCATAAATAAGACAGAACTTGAATATGTTGCTTCATCTCCCAAATTATTTCATAAATAGAGGCAAACAACACAAGTAGGTACATTTATTAAACAAAGTAATAAACCCATCAATAATATTTACAAAGGGTCCTCTCTCAGCCCAGAGGAGTGTTGGTACCATGGGAGTGTCCTAAGATTCACTTGCTGTTTAATAGCTCAGAGTCTAGCTTGGCAGGCAGAACTCAAGAGATCAGAAACTGAGTTCTCAACTGCATGGCAACATGAAGAGAGATTGCAATAGTAGTTGGGGCTGCTTTTAAAACTAAGTCAACTATGAAGGATGGGAAAAACAGAAATACAAAATGCAGATGAGAAGGAGAGAATGTCAAGAATGGGAATCTGTTTGAGCCAAAACCTAGTGTTGTGTGTTGAATTGTATCCTCCCATATCTTTATATATATATATGAGTCCTAACCCCTGGTACCTGTGAACGTGAACTTATTTGGAAATAGCATCTTTGCAAATGTAATCAAGCTAAAAGGAGGTCATACTGGATTAGAGTGGGTCCTAATCCAATGACTAGTGTCCCTGTAAGAAGAGGAAAATTTGGACATAGACACAAACGGGGAAGAATGCCCTGTGATGACGTGATGACAGAGGCAGAGATTGGAGTGCTGTATCAAGAAGCCAAGGAAAGCCAGGAATTACAGGAACTATCAGAAGCTGGGGGAGAGGCATGGAGCAGATTCTCCCTCAGGTCCTCAGAAGGAACCAACCCTGCTTATCCCTTCATTTCAGCCCTCTAGTCTCTAGAACTCTGAGACAATACATTTCTGTTGTGTTAAACCACCCAGTTTGTGGCATTGTCATGGCAGCCCTAGGAAATGAATACACCTAGAGTCAGAAGAGCAAAGTACATCTGGGGAGACCTAGGTGAGTGAAACAGAGTGGCTGATGGGGAGGAAGGAGCAAGACGTGAGTTGAGTTCTGTAAGAACTTTGCAGAAATTATAATCACGGACAATGTAGTGACTACTTTCCTATAGCACTGATTATAGGCCAGACACCATTACAAATGCTTTACATAGGTTATCTCATTTAATTCTCACAACAACCCTTAAAGGCAAATATTAATGTTATTCTCATCTTACAGATGAGGAAACTGAGGAAAGATGTTTAAATAACTTTCTCAAAGATACATAAGTAGTAAGTGATGGAGTCAGGATTAGGATCTAGAACACTTGATCTTCTGACCTTACCTGCACCGGAGGTGACCTAAGATGCAGGAATTATGTCTTCCTTTGGGTACAGACACAAACTGTAAACCCCTTATTTTCCCTTTCTCAACAGCCTTCTCTTATTAAAAAAATTTTTTTCTGATAAAATGTTTAAAACCTCTTGTTGGTATAACAATTTGTTCTGTAACTGTCTATAAATCAGAACTATTTCCTCTCACCTTAATATATTTTGTTTTCAGAACAATGACTAATAAGTAGTTCCTCTCTGTGTTAGGTCACACAGTCCCCATAAGTTTGCTGATTTCTTTACTCTTCTTGTCCAAAGAGTATGTTAATTGCTTCAGGAGTCATACTTTCCCCAGCATGGTTATAATTAATTGAGAAGACAAGGCCTGGATAACCAAAGCAAACTCACTTCTTGTCATCCATAGTAATTCCCCCTAAGGATTTTCCCAGTGTTTCTAATTAGAGGAAAATGAGCCAGCACATTAGATACACTCAAATATGGTTGCCAAAAGTTTCTTTAAAGTGACTTTACTTCAAGTTTTAATAATATATATATATGTAGTTATATATAGCAATGGTTTTAGCTGCTATCTTATGAATTTAAAGAGAAAAATCAATACGAATGTCATGGTTACTTTAGATTAAACATCATAGGAAAAACTGATTTTCCATAATACTTAATAAAAATATAACACAAATATATTGTAAAAATATAGTTTAAAGGATAGTGTATCTAACTTAGGGGGAAAAGCCATAAAACTTATGGATAATAGAGACAAAATTTGCAATGAAAAGGGAGACAATAAGGTTTTTTTTTTTAAGGAGAAAAGTAGGATGCTATTTATTTAAAATAAGTAGTCCTTGATTTAAAAATTATATGTGGGTTTTAGAGTTCATTGAAACAAAACACAAATATTGGACTCTTCTGTTATTTACCTCATAGTTCAGTGTGGCATCACATGTGCACACACGTGTAATTTCTAACAACTTAATTTTAATGGCTTATAGATTGCCGAAGACTGCGTTGATAATATCAACAAGTCATTGATACAAAACTTCCCTTGTTTCTTTTTTTTTTAACATCTTTATTGGAGTATAATTGCTTTACAGTGTTGTGTTAGTTTCTGCTGTATAACAGAGTGAATCAGCTATATGTATACATATATCCCCATATCTCCTCCCTCTTACGTCTCCCTCCCACCCTCCCTATCCCACCCCTCTAGGTGGTCACAAAGCACCAAGCTGATCTCCCTGTGCTATGCAGCTGCTTCCCACTGGCTATCTATTTTACATTTGGTAGTGTATATATGTCAGTGTTACTCTCTCTCACTTCGTCCCAGCTTACCCTTCCCACTTTCTGTGTCCTCAAGTCCATTCTCTACGAATGTGTCTTTATTGCTGTCCTGCCCCTAGGTTCATCAGAACCTTTTTTTTTTTTTTTTTAAGATTCCATATATATGTGTTAGCATATGGTATTTGTTTTTCTCTTTCTGACTTACTTCACTCTGTATGATAGATTCTAGGTCCATGCACCTCACTACAAATAACTCAATTTTGTTTCTTTTTATGGCTGAGTAATATTCCATTGTATATATGTGCCACGTCTTCTTTATCCATTCATCTGTCAATGGGCACTTAGGTTGCTTCCATATCCTGGCTATTGTAAATAGAGCTGCAGTGAGCATTGTGGTACATGACTCTTTTTGAATTATGGTTTTCTCAGGGTATATGCCCAGTAGTGGGATTGCTGGGTCACATGGTAGTTCTACTATTCGTTTTTTAAGGAACCTCCATACTGTTCTCCATAGTGACTGTATCAATTTATATTCCTACCAACAGTGCAAGAGGATGAACTTTCTTCCTTTTCTCCACACCCTCTCCAGCATTTATTGTTTGTAGATGTTTTGAGGATGGCCATTCTGACTGGTGTGAGGTGGTACCTCATTGTATTTTTGATTTACATGTCTCTAATGATCAGTGATGTTTAGCATCCTTTCATGTGTTTGTTGGCAATCTGTATATATTCTTTGGAGAAATGTCTATTTAGGTCTTCTGCCCATTTTTGGATTGGGTTGTTTGTTTTTTTGATATTGAGCTGCATGAGCTGCTTGTATATTTTGGAGATTAATCCTTTGTCAGTTGCTTCATTTGCAAATATTTTCTCCCATTCTGAGGGCTGTCTTTCATCTTGTTTATGGTTTCCTTTGCTGTGCAAAAGCTTTCAAGTTTCATTAGGTCCCATTTGTTTATTTTTGTTTTTATTTCCATTTCTCTAGGAGGTGGTTCAAAAAGGATCTTTCTGTGATTTATGTTATAGAGTGTTCTGCCTATGTTTTCCTCTGAGTTTTATAGTGTTTGGCCTTACATTTAGGTCTTTAATCCATTTTGAGTTTATTTTTGTGTATGGTATTAGGGAGTGTGCTAATTTCATTCTTTTATGTGTAGCTGTTCAGTTTTCCCAGCACCACTTATTGAAGAGGCTGTCTTTTCTCCATTGTATATACTTGCCTCCTTTATCAAAGATAAGGTGACCATATGTGCGTGTGTTTATCTCTGGTTTCTATCCTGTTCCATTGATCTATATTTCTGTTTTTGTGCCAGTACCATACTGTCTTGATTACTATAGCTTTGTACTATAGTCTGAAATCAGGGAGCCTGATTCCTCCATCTCCGTTTTTCTTTCTCAAGATTGGTTTGGCTATTTGGGGTCTTTTGTGTTTCCATACAAACTGTGCTGTGAAATTTTTTGTTCTAGTTCTGTGGAAAATGCCATTGCTAGTTTGATAGGGATTGCATTGAATCTGTAGATTGCTTTGAGCAGTATAGTCATTTTCACAATGCTAATTCTTCTAATCCAAGAACATGGTATATCTCTCCATCTGTTTGTATCATCGTTAATTTCTTTCATCAGTATCTTATAGTTTTCTGCATACAGGTCTTTTTTCTCCTTAGGAAGGTTTATTCCTAGGTATTTTATTCTTTTTGTTGCAGTGGTAAATGGGAGTGTTTCCTTAATTTCTCTTTCAGATTTTTCATCATTAGTGTATAGGAATGCAAGAGACTTCTGTGCATTAATTTTGTATCCTGCTACTTTACCAAATTCATTGATTAGCTCTAGTAGTTTTCTGGTAGCATCTTTAGGATTCTCTATGTATAGTATCATGCAAAATTCCCTTGTTTCTTTGTCAACTGACTTTCCTTTGAGGTGAGAGGAAAACCCCAGAGGTATACCCGGAGATAAATTTTCTTTACTAATTGGCATAGAAAGGTTTTAGTTTGTCAAACCAGCTGTGGGCTTGCCCCATCCATTACCCAGAGGCTGCTCCTCTGCTGGGCCTTGAGAGGAGTGATTGCAGTTGCCCTGTGGGTGGACTAAATACACCAAATAGGCCAAATTTTCTTGCATCTATTTCAGAAAAAGATAAAGACAGTAGTAACTTATTTTTTCAGAAGCTTCAAATAAGAGGTTCTGATCTATCGTATGGCAACTTCTGGATTTATAGGAGAAAATAATCTATTGCTAATTAATTATTTTTAAGCAATACTAATATGCATTCTTTGCTCATGGTTTAGTATTGGTTGCCAGTTAGCTGTAATAACAGAAAGGATGGATGCTCTAAACCAGAGGATACATGTCTTAATTTTTAAGAGGTATATAAGACACACTGTTAAGGTAGGGGGAAAATTACTTATTCCTAAATCATAGATTTAAATAATGGTACACCTGAGAATGGAATCATACTCATGACGCTTTGGATTTGGGAGGAGGGGGCACAGGTGTGGTATGTGATGGAAAATGTACTGAAAGGAAGAGATTTGGGTTTTATTTTCTAACTCTGCCATAAACTAACCAAAATATGGGCAAATCATTCTTTATCACATGCTAAGTATTTATCCTGCAGGGTGCTTGAATTTTTCAGCACCTCAGTTTCTCTTTTTATGAGTTTAGAAGAAAATAAGAGGATTAAGCTTTGTTACCTCTGAAGTAGTTCTCAGAGGTAAGAGTTCTGGATTCTTTGAATGTCTGCTTCATACTTTGGCATATACAACATTCTAATTTGAATTCATTTTCTTCTGATCTTCATATATTTTAATAAAGTGTCACCTCTTTTATAAGGTTGGGCCCAAAGAATTGCCTGTCATTCCAGACTCTTGAACTTAAGGCTAGTCTCAGTGCTAAGGCACAAGAGGGCAGCCTTAGGGCTCAGTGGCTAAAACCTTCACAGCTCAGGAAAGGGGACACCGGGGCCGGCTGTAGTCAGAATGACTCTGCAAACTGTATTTTCCATTGTAACAAGATTGTCCATTTCCTCCAACAAACATTACAGTATCATTTGCTGCAGCAAAGGGCACAAGTGCCATCTGGCCTGAGTAAGCACCTTCTAGTTCTCAATTTCTGTGCCTTTCATTCCTTCTCCATTTCTTAGACCCCTTCACCAAAGCAGTGTAGTGACGCCTTTTGGCTTGTCTACTCCACAGTTGGACATATCTTATTTTTCTGTTTGACAAAGTATAGTTTCTTATTCAACTCTTTTGTCAGTAAGAGAAGAATTTCCCCTATGGGAAGTATAATTTCATCTGTATCTGCATTATGTGGCTTCATTCTTATGATTAAGAACTTTCTGGATATTATTTCTTAAACAATTCCTAGCTCTACAGAGTTCTGAAACACGTGAATAATGTCCCTGAGTTATTTTTAAGGATAGCTCCTGATATAGAGCAACCCAGTAAATGAAGTTTTCTTCTTCTTACTCCCAATCACCAGAGAAAAAGTGGCTCTGACTACAAGATGAATTCCATACCCATCCACGACTTCCTTAGCATCAGAACCCATTGAGAACTGCTCAAACTCTAGAATCTGCCAAGCAATGGGAGACGATCAGTGACCTTGGCCCTGTTCCAAATTGGAACTGACTCCCCCCACCCCCATCGAAAAATTTTTCCCATCTACACCATTTGCAGTTGGAAAACATGTTTCTGTTTAAAATTTTTTTTCTTTAAACATTAGCACTACATCTATTTCATATATTGAAGTTTTCCATTTTTCTCTTAAAAAAAAAAAGACTAGGTTATATAACTTAGTTATATTTAACTTGTTTTAAAAAAAATCTTGATTCTACCAGTTAAGAATAAAATGCATATAATGATGAGAAGATACAATGAAATTGATTTTCCCAATGGCACTATTATCACTTCTGTTTTATTGTTTTAATAAGTCATCAGACATTCAGTGATGTTTAATTCTGTTCTGGGCTAGGTTTCCAGTTGGTTTCTGCTTTTCCTGCCTCTCCTTGTTTAACCTCTTCGAATGGTGGTCTCCTTTCTTTAACCCCAAAGAATGTTTCTTTCTTAAGTAGAAAGAAACATCCTGGTGTCATCACAAAAGATGATTCAAACTACCACTTGCCTGGGAAATGCTATTTTAAAAGCTTTTCATTTTTTCAGCCTACCCTCTTTGATTTAGCCTCCTGCTTCACCTTCAAAGTTTGTGTCTTTCTCCTCATCTGCTTCTGTGTCAGCACAGAGCTGTCACCAGAGCCTGTATCATCATTCTTTTTCCCAGCCCATGTGTCTGCGTCTGACCTCTGCTTCCCTCATGTCTTGGTCTTTGTTAAGCATTTCAGGATCAAATTAAATTTCATGACAGCAGCCCTCTGGTATTTAAAGAAAAAAACCTACCTGGTTAGGAGGTATATAGTTTTGAGCAACATTTCAACTTGACAGAAATCCATATATGATTTATGTAGCACATTATTTCCCTGTGAAGAAAATAGCATCTCTTTGTAATCATTAAATAATTTACCTCTACGAGTGACCCTTAGAGAGGAATAATAGAATCACTGTGTTGAGAGGACTCATCAAAGTCCACCTACCTTCTGTCTTTTGGGTGGGACTCCTGTCCTTGGAGAGAGATTCCATTTTTAAACAGTTCTAGGGGAGGGAGTTTCCAGAATCCTTCCTGTCTACATGTTTCAATGTATCATGTTAAGTTGGTCTTCAGCAGAGGAGGGCACATTCTGTGTGCCTTTCTGTACTAGATGTAAGTTTAGGAAATGAGAAATAAATAGGCACACGAGTGGAACTTTGTATTATGGGATTTGGTTGGTTGTTGTAATAACTGTGACCATGAAACAGACCTTTCCCATAATTAACTGTTCTTATTATCACACAGTTCTCAAGAAAGCAAATGGGGCAAGATTTATGTGCAAGGCTGCTATCTTATGCAAAGTAAAAAGAAAATGAAAATACCTTGGTGGACTGACAGTGGTTCAATACCAGAAAAAGAATGGTCATTTTCCATTGTTACCACCATCATTATTTCTTTATGTCTTCCTCTCTACCCCCTACCCCTGCTTCTCCAAAGTCATTATCTGTTACTCTGTCCCTTGTTTTATTTCCTCCAGCCAAGTTCCAACTTGATGTTCTTGAAGTTCAACAGGAATATTTTTTAGACTTGTTTCTCTGTCTGGAATGTTCTTCACTAATACCTGTAGTTGGCTTCTTCACCTTACTCAAGTTTTTTACTCAGTGGTCACTTTCTCAGTGAGGCCTTTCTTAAGAACTCCAACCAAAATCACATTCATCCCTGCCACACATACACATACCTCTTATCCCACTCCTGGCTTAATTATTCTTTTTAATACTTATCACAATCTAACATACCATGTAATATACTCATTTATCATGTTAATTGTCTTTTTTCTTCTCTCTAGATTGTGAGCTCCACCACAGTGGGGGTTTCTGTCTACTAGGCATTTCCCTTTTAATGTTCATAATCCATTTCAGGAAAACACATGTGAAAATGTTAACTGGAAACCTATTTCCCATTATTACAAGTGGTGGGAAAACGTGTGATGCATTATTTGTCAACCCAAGACCCATAACCAATTTCCCAACATGGAACAAAAACATTTATATAAAAGTAAAAAACTATCATGGAAGAATGTAAAATGCAGGAAAAAAATTCTTTTCTGTGCTTCCAACAGATAATCTAATTATTAACAAACAGTTGCCTTATATGCGGGAGTGCCTCACATTTTAGGGCAAGAGGTAACCCAGACACACATCCCCTGGGTTGACACTGATTGTCAAAATATTGACATGGGATTTTGATGTTTTATAGTGGCTTTCACAATATAACTTGTAACTTCATGCACAATACTTTGTGAAAAACTTGTATTTGAGTTTTAGAAAAATATTTCCTAAATATTGATTCTAAAAATATTTTATTGAAACATATTTTCTGTGAAGTTTGGATATCAAAAGTTCCACCCAGAAAACGTGAACCAGGGAAATATTATGAGAGGGGGGCCAGGATTTTGTTCGCTGCTCTCTCCACAGTTCTTAGAACCACGTTTAACACGTTGTTAAGTGCACAATAAATATTTGATGAATGAAGTAAGAACATTTAGTTTACTCGGCTCTGGTGTCTAAAACACATGGCCATGATGCAGACCCCAACTGTGGATCTGTATAAAGTCCACTCTGCAAGTCTCTGGGAGACAAGATTGTGCCAGGAAGGAAGTGGACCCCAAAGGCCTGGGCTCTGCTAACCACAGCTTTGTTGGTGAGCTGTGACCCATGGCGAGCGACAGCTTTCTGGAATCCAGTTTCTCCCTCTGTATAAAAGTACGGAGTAGAACTTCAACATCCTTAAGGTCCATTGCAATTTAAACATGTTACCATCTGTAAAATAGAAACCAAGATGTTACTTCCTTGACAGGGCTTTGAGTGGATTAAATGAAGATTGTATTTAAATCGCATAGCACATGGTTAGTGCCCAATAAATGGTAGCTACTCTTATTATTTTCATTGTGTTTAATCTGTGCATAATGTTGACTTAATTTCTAGTTTTGTTTTAGCTGCTGTTGTGCTAAGAATGCAGTCAAGTGGTATCTGTGTAGTGTTAGAGAAGATTATTTTTGCCAACTGTTTACAAATAGAATGAATGTATCAACATGCATTTGGTTGTTGTAAGATTATTTTGTAAATTATTTTAAAGAAGACATAAACCCTCAGACTTTGGAAACTCCTATTGGACCTTCAGTAGAATTATAAATGGTTTTGGTTTATTCATTTTTGTATGTCTCCTGCCCTTCATTAGTATGAATAATTAAGCATGAACCGTACAAAATTTTCAAACAAGAAAATTTTTTATCTTGGGGCACTTCTTGTTTCAATCCTGTTTCCTTTCATTTTGCATCTCTTTTGCAGAGGGTTACTTTACTTTTTCTCTCCTACCTCTCACTTTCCAAATTTAGATTTTAATTCTCTTAGGTTGGAAAAAGTATATTTCTAGGTAGGACTGATGATATGAGTGCTTTAACCTTTTCATACTTTATTACAGTGAGAGATATGACAGTAGCAAAGAATAACTACAAGAAGCAGACTCAGAGCTTTTTAAAGCATTATTTTGGAAGAATCCAAAAGGATTGAGGTTGGAGGGGAGAGGCTTGAAATTACTCTACACACCAATAAGCATGTGTTACTTTGATACTCAGGAAGAAAGTTTTTAAAATGCAAAAAAAACAACAACAAAAACCCCACTGTGAAAACAAAAAAATTTTTCATTTATGGAAAAACAGGGAAAATTTCAAAGTTTCAGCTCTTAAGCGTCGTCTCCCCCTCCCCACCCCACTGGCTTGATCACTGGATTTGACCAACTTATCACCTGATTTCAGACTAAGGTGATTTCCTTCAAATCTTGGGCTTGTTTTATGAGAGGACAAGTAAATGAGCATGTGTAAAGAGAAAATTATTCTTTATTTCCTGGAAAATATGACTGTGCTTGTGATAGTATAGATTTATACTGTGCTAGCATTATTGAAGATCATTCCAAGGGGGGAGAAGTAGGGAGGGATAACTTAATCATAAAAAACTTGAGAGTTTGAAATAGCTAGTAACCTGGAATTGACTGTGTACATATGTGTTTGCATAAATGTTGATACTGCCATTCTTGATGATACTGTACATTATTGTACAGCATTTTGAAATGAAGGTCAAAGAAGCATGCAAAAGTGTTGTGGACATTACTTATACTGCACCTCCCATTAATAATGAGGGAGAAATAGGTACGTTGGGGAGCACTTTATGTGTCAAGGGTGTGGTCATTTATTTAGCTGAGGAATTGTCACTGCTCCTTGTTTTACAAATGATGGGGGGAGCTAGAGAGGCCCTTTGCACAGGAAACTAAGGCACTATGTCATCTAATGCAGAGGTTGGTGACCTATGGGCTGCAGGCCAAATCTGGACTGCCACCTATTTTGGCATGGCCTGTAAACCATCCTAATGGTTTTTATCCTTATAAGTGATTCAGGGGGAAAAATAAACTCATAAAAGAGTAATATTCCATGACACGTGAAAATTATGTGAAATTCACATTTCAACATCCAAAAATAAATTTTTATTGGAGCACAGCGGCGCTCATTTGTTTATATATTATCTGTGGCTGATTCGCAGTACAATGGCAGAGCTGGGTAGTTGCCACAAGGAATGAACTGTTTGGCCCTCAAACCCTAAAACATTTACTGTTTGGTACTTCATGGACAAAGTTTGCTGATGCCTAGTTAAAGGCATACACAGCCTTTGAAATAGAGTCTAGGAGGCTAGGTTTGCTTTGCTTTACTTGACTCTTCCCATTTAGAATTCCCCAGGTGCCAGAAATCATTCTAGTCTTTGTCAGGAAGAATTTAAGGAGCTATAACTCAGCAAGAAGTTAACCTTGCTGTTGACGTTACAGATTTTCTACCATGATTATAGTAAAAGGGCTCCTCCCTGCCTTGTTTTTTGTGATCAAGTCTCTACCTTTTGACTGCAGTTTGAGTACCTGGGATCCTGGTTTTATTGCAGTGGACTTGAGACCTTGTCATGGGACCCTGCTATCATCCTTCTACCCCACCCCCTGAGCCTGCTATTTTGTCTTGCTTATATTAATCTTTCTTAAAACCTTAATATATCCCCTCTATTCATTCTGGTGATTGTTCCATGCAACCTGCTGTCAGACTGCCCTAAATCAGCCTGCTTTTTCCTTCTAGAGTTTTAGATGATTGGCCTGAGGTCAGTTTTCTTAGTCATTAACTTCCTGACTTTCCTCTACTCCCACTTCAGATGACCGTTCCTAGTTCTGTGAATATAGTTGTTTAACATAGATATCCAAGCCTTGTTTATGATGATTTTTGGTCATTAAAGCTGATAAATTGCTGTGAGCCTTTTGGGAAAGATGGCCCTTGTTGACCTTATCAAGGGCATGTGAGCTGAGGGTGAGCCCCAACTCCCCAAGCCAGTCCTCACAGCGGCAGACACAGATGCAGAAGAGAAGACTCGAGGTCTGCACTCAGTGAAAGGACTGAGAGATTGAAGTCCTTCCAGACTTGGCTGTGGGCCAGTCAGATCTTTCTTAGACTGGAAGCTTGAGTGATTTTGACCAGTCTCCACTTGCCAGGATCCACAAAGATGGAAGTAACCATCAAAAAGAAACCAGGACAGATTATACCTTAAGCTGCTTCAACCAAGTCAGTTTGTGCTTTTAATTAAGTAATTAATTAAAGATAAGAAATATGTGCTCTGTAAACTTGACTTTTGGGCCATTTCTAGGGTTTACATGTGTAACCTCACCCTACAGTAGAAGGAAGAGTTACATATACTCAAGTTTGTGTTCTGGCTCTACCAGTGTGAGCCTGAGAAATTTACTTTCACTCTCTAATCCTCAGTTTTCTTATCTGTAAAATAGGTGGCACTCGCTTCACTGTGAACATTAATGGAACATCATATGTAAAATGAATAACACATAATAGGCACTAAATAAGTGTTAATTCTTATTAGTAAAACTATAACTTTGTCTCCTTCATGGAACCAAGAGGAAGATGGATTTTTCTCCACCTGAGTCAGAATAATAGGGCAAGCAGTCTTCCCTACGGCTTTGTATAGTTGTGGTAGTGAGAAATTTACATCATAGCCCTGAGAAGAGCTGGGAAATTTGGGGTGAATGGTGAAGGTACAAAGAGGAGAATCAGGGACTGCTGATTCAGCTGGAGTTTCAATTACTTGAATTTATCTATGAGTCTCTGACATAAGGGTGCCTCAGTTATTTAAAATGAGATTAAAAGTGAAAGGAGTGGTATCTAGTGATATATCTACAAGGAAAATGAATTCTGCCTTTAAAATGACCTTAAAGCTCTGGCTAATGATCAGATCCAGTTGGTTAACAGATGGGTTGAATACACTCAGGTTGTGAAGAGACCAAGGTGGGTAGGTCACAGAAATACAACTATCAAAATTAGGCAATAGGGCTTCCCTGGTGGCGCAGTGGTTGAGAATCTGCCTGCCAATGCAGGGGACACGGGTTCGAGCCCTGGTCTGGGAAGATCCCACATGCCGTGGAGCGACTAGGCCTGTGAGCCACAATTGCTGAGCCTGCGCGTCTGGAGCCTGTGCTCCGCAACAAGAGAGGCCGCGATAGTGAGAGGCCCGCGCACCGCGATGAAGAGTGACCCCCACTCGCCACAACTAGAGAAAGCCCTCGCACAGAAACGAAGACCCAACACAGCCAAAAATAAATAAATAAATAAATAAAATAAGGCAATAAACCAGAAAAGGCTGCTCTTCTTTAGGGTTTAAATTGAACCAGAGGACTTCAATGGCAATATCAACCCCATCTGCTTGGCATGGTCTCTCAGTCGCTGCTGTCATATGACTCTAAACGACTGACTATGCTCATCTGAGACTGAAGAAGATTGCACTGGACACACAGAGCCTCAGAGCGCACCTTCCTGGTCATAAGTCTCTGGTCAGTAACACTGTGTATTGTGGTTGTAAATTTCTCATTCAGTATCCTTGAACAGCTTAAGAAGTTAACCTCGGTTCACCTGGATTAAGTGTGCTTTCCTTAGTAAGGGTCTTTCAAACCCAGAGTTTTTAGATAAGATATAAAGTAAATCAGGTCTCTGCTATTCATACTTTTATGTTAAATTTAGGAGTAAATTTCACTCTCACTGGAACGATCTGGGGGGACAAACCCTTAATATTCCAATTTGAGACTTTCAATTGCTTTTAAACAACTGATGCTGATTTGGAAGTTCTAAAAGATGTTTAAAAGAACTGGGCTACTTGTATGGGTGTTATATTAGTTACAAAACATTTTTTCAGGTGTTTAAAAATGGAACAGAAAAAAATGAAAGTGCATATTATATTAACAAATGATATTTAAATATGTAAGGACACTTATTTAAATAAACTAATGAATGGTACTCATTGTCAAAATAGAATTTAAACTGTTGATTCATCCTTTCAGCAAATTATTTAATGAATATTTACTATGAATCGAGTAATCTTTTAAGATTTGGATATACAGAAGGGAACAAAACAAACCATTGTTTTACAGGAGCTTAACTTCTAATCAGTTGAACAAGACACAAATACATTAATGAGTATATAATAGGTCAGGCAGACTTAAGTGCTCTGAAGGGAGCAAAAGCCCAGGTAAGAATGGAGAGCAGAAGAGGAGGTGTGTGGGGAAGGCTGTGGGCTATATTATACAGGGTGGTCAGGGAAGGCTTCATTGATAAAATGATGTTTGATCAGAGACCTGGTAAAGATGAAAGAATGAGCCGTGGACATTTGTAGGGAATAGTGTTTCTGAAAAGGAGCAGCAAACACAAAGGAATGTGTTTGAGAAGCAACAAGGAGGCCAGTGCTCTGGAGAAGAGTGAGTGAAGGATGTTTGGCTGTCAAGGTGTTGCAGAGGCCCAGACCACATAAACCCATGTAGCTGATTGAAAGGAATCTGTATTTTTACTAAGTGAAATGGGGAGCCACTGGAGGATTTTGAGTAACGGAGAGGCATGACTTTTTTGTTTTAGAAAGATGGCTCTGGCTGCAGTGTCTCCACTGTAGGGGAACAAAACCAGGAGGAAGACCAATTAGGAGGCTATGGCAGGAATCCAGGTGAGAGAGGTCGGTAGCTTCTGACAGTGTGGAGGTGACTATGGAGGTGTCCAGATGATGCACATATTTCTAAGATATGGTCAGCAAGATTTGTGGAAGGATTAAATGTGGGATTTGTGGAAAGAAGCGGAGTGACAAATGATCCAAATTCTTCTGCTTCCATGTATGTCAGGGTAAGAAACTACCACATGATCCAACTGCAAAAACAACTCTAAGAGCTGGAAGTAATGCAGAAAGCAAATCTCTGAAGCTACTAGAGAGTGAACAGAGTAGATAGACTTGAGTGAGGAATGCATGTCCTCTTGGAGGAGGGAGATGATTAACTGTATCACTAAACTCCCTCTCCATGGCTTATAGTCTACAGCTAAGTGTCCTCTGAGTGACACAGCAACCATTTATAGTGACACATACAGTGTACCACATAGGGTGGCACCAGGGGCTCAGGTGGAAAAACTCCCTGTCTTTCTGGCTTGGGGAACTAAAAAAGTGAAGCTGAAAAACCATGAATGCTGAAAAGTGTGGAGAATCCCAGAAAGTAAAGAGCTAGACTATCTCCAAATGCTGCCTACCTACATGTGAATAATACATGTGCAGAACAGACTTGGAGCAGCTCAGATAAAAACAAAAAAATCAAAATGAGACTGGAGCTGTTGTCCAAGGAACAGGGTTGGAAGTTCAAGTCCAGCTAGAAAACTTACCTGCTAAAACAAAGGAAACAATACTCACTAGAAGGAAACAGAAGAATTTAGATTCTCCACAAGTTGACATTCATCATGTTGAAAATACAATGCAAAAGTACTCAACATACAAAGTACCAAGAAAATGGAACACATTTTCTAACGAAAATAAAACATACTGAGTCTAAGTCCAAGATCAAGCAGATGTTGGAAATAACAGACAAGGATTTGAGAGTGACCTAGATACCTATTCTTTATGAAGTAAAGGAAAACGTGTTCAATGAATGAAATCTCAGCAGAGGAATACACAATAAGAAAATAATCAATGGAACATCTAGAACAATATAATTACTAAAATAAAAATATTAACTGGACAGACAGCTGAATGAACATGACAGTGAGCTCGAAGATAGATCACTAGAAATTATCCAAGATGAAGAACAAACAGAAAAAATTTTGAAAAGAGTGAACAGAACCTTAGTGAGCTATGAGGCAATATCAAACAGTCCAACACAGGAAACTGGAAAGCTAGAAAGAGAAAAGAGATTGGGGGGAAAAATTTTTTTTTAAGATACGCCAAAAATTTCCCCAAGTTTGATGAAAGACAGAAATTTTGTATGTGTAAAATCTTAAACACCAAGCAGAATGAAGACAAATATGCATATATTGAGGCATAGTATAGTCAAACTGTTGGAAGCGAAAGATAAGGCCAAATCTTGAAAGAAGATAAAAGTGGCATGTTACCTACAGGGGAATGATAATCTAATTATGAGCTGCCTTCTCATAAGAAACCACGGAGGCTGGGAGAGAAGAAAACAACTTTAAAGTACTGAAAAGAAGAAAAAGCCAAAAGGAAACTGTCAATCCAGAAGTCTGTTTCACTGAATCTCCTTCAAGAATGAAGGTAAAATAAAGACATTTTCAAGGTAAAATTTGTCACCAGCAGACCAGCATTACAAGATATGCTAAGGGACATTATTTTGTTTACTGATTTATTAAAATTTATTGAATCTTATTTTATTCTGGTAAACATAGTTAACATGAGATTTAACCTCTTAACAAATTTTTAAATATGTAATGCATTACAGGCATGCTTTGGAGATATTGCGGGTTTGGTTCCTGACCACCACAATAAAAGGAATATAGCAATAAAGCAAGTCACACCAAAATTTTTGGTATCCCCCTGTATATAAACCTTATGTTTACGCTAGACTGTAGTCTATTAAGTGTACAATAGCATTATGTCTAAAACGGTACATACCTTAAGTAATACTTTTTTATTGCTAAAAAATGCTAACCATCATCTGAGCCTGTAGCCAGTCGTAGTAGTAACATCAAAGATCACTGACCACAGATCACTGTACACAAGTATAGTTATGAAAAAGTTTGAAATAATGCGAGAATTACCGAAATGTGACACTGAGACACAAAGTGAGAAAATGCTGTTGGAAAAATGGCATCCATAGTCTTACTTGAAGCAGGGTTGCCACAAACCTTCAATTTATTTTAAACAACACAGTATCTGCAAAGCACAATAAAATGAAGTATGCCTGTATTGTTGACTGTAGACATAATGTTGTAGAGCAGATCTCTAGAGCTTGTTCATCTTGTTTAGCTGACACTTCATGCCTATTGATTAGTAACATACTTGAGATTTTTTTAGAATGAAAAAAATGGTAAAAATTTGATTCTCAGGAAAGAATGAAGAGCACCATAAATGGTAAATACCTGGGTAAATACAAATGGAAATTTTTGTTTTGTCTTTTCCCTCATATCTTTATAAACTGTAAGCATTTAAAGCACAATATTGTATATTGTATAACTATAAATGTTAAAACATTGTATTGAGGGGTTTATAATGTATATAGATATAATACAGATACAACCGCCATAATCTAAAGGATGGAGGATATGAACCTTTAAGTGTATAGCTTTCTATATTTTATATGAAGTAGTAGTAGTAACTCTGTGGAGGTGAAGAGTCAAGTATATATATTGTGATCCCTAAGCCAACTTATTTAAAACAGTGCAAAGAAGAATAGCTGAAATACCAACAGAAAAATTGAAAATTGAAATGGAATTCTAAAAATATTCAAATACAGCCTCCACAAAAGGCAGGAAAGGAGGAATAGAGGACAGAAAAAAATAAAGTCAAGTAGGAAACAAAAAATAGTAGACTCACACTCAACCCCATCAATAATTATATTAAAATGTTAATGGACTAAACACTCCAAATAAAAGTCATTATTGTTATAATGGATTCAAACAAAGAAAAAACAAAGGAAAACAGTACCCAACTCTATGCCATATAAAAATGATGTATTTTGAATATAAATATACCAGTGGAAACAAATGGATAGAAAAAGATATACTATGCAAACAATAAGCATAAGAAGGCTGAATTTGCCATATTAATATCAGATAAAATAGATCTGAGAATAAAATGTATTACCGGAGGGACAGTTCATAGGGATAAAAAGCTCAGTTCTTCGAGAAGTCATGACATTCGCAAATGTGCATGGGCCCAATAGCAAAGATTAAAAAGACATGAGGCAAAAGTTGACAGAATTAAAGGAAGAAATAGTCAAGGACACGATCATAGTTGTGGATTTTAATAGCCCTTCTCAGGAACAGATAGTTGATCTGAACAATACTATCAATCACTTTGATTTAATTGATGTAGGATAATATAGCCAAAAATGACAGAAAACATTCTCTTGAAGGGCACATGGTGCTTTACCAGGATATACCATATTCTGGCAATGAAACAGATCTCAATAAATTTAGAAATATTTAAAACATTGTTCACTGACTATGGAATTAAGAGATAAATAACAGTAAGATAACAAACTCCCAAACATATAGAAGAAATTAAACAGAAGACTTCTAAATGGTCACTGGATCCAAGAAGAAATCACAACAGAAATTAGAACCTGTTTGAATAGAAGGATAATAAACATACAACATATCAAAGTTTGTGGGATGCAGCTAGTGGTTCAGGTGGCCTTACAGGTGTCCAGGAGTGTTGAATAACATATTATTCACAGATGAGGTGGGAGGATGGGGTTCGTTCTCATGGATAATTTGAGTCTACTCTGTACCTCCGTCCTTTTCACAAAAGATTTCCTTCTGCCATTCCCTCTGTGGTTTTGAGTTACTGTTCTGCCTTTTGTCTTTCCTTATGTCAGCTGATACTAACTTAATTCTAGAGGGGAAATACCAGTCTAGCAAGTACATATTGGAAAAGGGAATGAATGCTTTTCAATTAGATCAACAATTCCTTTGAATCTCTTTTTGAGCTTTAGTGGGCTAGGGGAGGGAAAATAACCATTGGAGTGAAAGACAAAGTGAGAAATGGTAGAGCAGGAAATTAATGTAGCCAAGTCTTGAAGAAGAAGCAGTTGGTATAAGAACACAGTTGAAGGGATTCACCATTTAAATTGGAGGGAGTGAGGTGAAAGAGACATATCTTCCTTATACTCTGGAGGGAATGAAGAGGCTAGGAGAACTCTTTAGTTCAGTGGGAAATCTCATATGATTCTGTCTGGTCCTCTGACAGGTACAGGGCCTATGCCTTCAGTCTACCACAATTGCTTTAGGTATCCAAGGTCCCATCTAACCATTATTCCAGGACTTTCTATGAGTTCTGGCCAACTGAATTGGGGTTGTCTACACAGTATGATTCAGATGGCTGCTGGTAGTGGTGTTGGTTCTGAGCGAAGTCTAGGAACACAGAGGTGCAGTGTTTCACCTGATGGGTAGTCAGGGGATGACTTGCTGGCTGGGTTGTTCTAAGGTATTTACTGAGTGGCTGGGGAGGGAAGCGTCTGGTCTTGTTTCTGTGATGCTTACAACCTTCTACCTAACTTGCTCTTCTTGTTGTTGTCTCTCACATTCTCTGCTTCCCAAATCGTGAAGTCTTATCTTCATTTTCAGCACCATAGAAATTCACTTGATTCTAATTCTTTCATTAACTTGAGTTTTTTTTTGTTTTTTTTTTTTTATGCTTACAGTGGCCCAGCCCTGAAAGCCATGCAAAAGTGAGCCATTTCTAACTGAAAGTGAGTCTGAACTTGAATCATCTAGGTCCTCTAAGTAAATAAGTTAAACATGACAAGGGATGGGTCAACACATCATCTAATTCTTCAAAATATCATCCAGAACAAAGACTAAAGATACAGAGAAACTGAGATGAAGTGGAAGTTGTGGGTAATTAGGTGAGGTGACTGTTTTTAGTGGTAAACTAGTCAGGGTCACCAGTTGAGAATGGAGAGTAAAGGCATTACAGTATTTCTCTCTTAACAATGTTATATATATAAAACCTCAAATATTCTATATGTGTGAGGATATCTAGTGAAAGAATGAAATAAACACTTTCTTTCCAACACAGGATAAACCCATTATCTAGAACATCTGCAAAATAAAGAACATTGGCAGAGAATTACAGTTGAAAAAATTACAGTTGAAAAATGAGAAGAATGAGCTTCCTTTCAGTGGCAGTATTACTCCAAGTTGCAAAAGTGCTTTTTTGACTGAGACTGCTTAGAGTAAAAAAAAAAAGAAAAAAAAAAAGCTACCTAGGAATCAATCAACTTAATCTGAATTCAGATTATAAGTATATATATGGTGTCTGGCCATCAGACTCAGTTAAAGAAGCTCTGATTGAGGTTGTTTCACATGCTGTGACCAACAGTACCTCTTGCTCAATTATGCTCCGTTTGTGCCTTTAGGATGCTAGGATTCAGCAGTAAGGTATTATTTAATGTTAGAAGAAAAGTATTTTGGCTCTGTAGCTTTAAAAGGACTATGTGTTAGGATATTATCCATGAAAAGAGTTTTCCCATAGGGGAACTAACTCTGTAAAGCAAAGAATGACCACAGGGAATAAACAAATTCTATAGAACATTTGAAGAACTTTGACAAAATAACATTTTATATTGTAGAATATACCTCCTTCCTAAAACGTTCCAAGAAAGTCATAACCACTGATTCCTGTAGTCATCAAGGTTAGAGAATGTCCTTGGCTAAGAAACCAACTGTCTTTGGTGGCTGATTCTATTCCCCCTACGCTGCTGTTTGTTCTCCATAGTAGGTGAGGGGCTTCATGTAAAGCAGGTTTCCAGAGAAGGAAAACAGATCCTTTAGTTTGCTTTCCTTTTCTGGTTCTCCTCTGAATTTTGTTTTTAATACAGATTATTTTATCTGATACTTGGATTATTTGATAAAGCTTTTACATTCTGGATATATTTTTAGCTTCAGAAAATACATTCTTTATTTAGTCATCTTCAAAAGGTGGCTGTAATGTGGAAAGCTCTCCAAGATTTTTTTCAACCCTAAGTAAAGAAGTTTGACTTGGGACATCCACCAAGCAAGTTTGCTTTTGTGTGTCTACTTCGCAGATGGCAGAAAGAGGGTAGAGTGGCAACTAGAATTGTTCAAAGTGAAGTCAACTGTTTGTTGTTATGCTTTGTAGATCAGTAATATTTGGGGAATTGACTAACACTGATTTTAGTTGCTTGTTGCAGAGTTACTAGGGGAGATCGATGAGTAAGAAAGCACTGATTTAAGAGAGTTTCCTGTTTATCTCACTGAGTTGACTGCCAAGAAAAAAAAGTTGGCTGTTTTCAATTACAGCTATCTCTATATTCTAGAGCCACTGAACACTGCAGATGATTTATATACAATTCAACTAATCATTAAGAAGTTTGCAAATAGGGCGTCCCTGGTGGCACAGTGGTTGAGAGTCTGCCTGCCGATGCAGGGGACACGGGTTCGAGCCCTGGTCTGGGAAGATCCCACATGCCGCGGAGCAGCTAAGCCCGTGCGCCACAACTACTGAGCCTGCGCGTCTGGAGCCTGTGCTCCGCAACAAAGAGAGGCCGCGATAGTGAGAGGCCCGCGCACTGCGATGAAGAGTGGCCCCCGCTTGCCACAACTAGAGAAAGCCCTCGCACAGAAACGAAGACCCAACACAGCCAAAAATAAAAATAAATAAATAAAATTAAAAAAAAAAAAAGAAGTTTGTAAATAATTGGATGTTTGCTGTCATGCAGATAAAATGGTAATTGACATGTTTAGTTCCATCAGCATATTTGACATCGTGGACACATAATCATAATCTAGGGTCAGCTATCTTTGCAATGGCAAAAATGGGGCATTTTTTTAATCCAACATCTTTTATTTCTTGCCCCCAAATTACTTAATTTTGCTTAAAAGTTGTGTGAATAAAGCTGTGGTATTTTATATTATCCTCAGTTTTCCCTACTTTTGCTGAATATGCATTCTGCTAACTCTGATGCTTGAGTAGTAAAAATTTTATGTTTCACTCAGTTATAATTAAAGATCTATTATCTAAAAATTAGAGTAATAACATCCTGCAAAATTAGTGTAATTGTACATGGTTTAATATTTAGCTTCAAACCTTACAAAGCTCAGGTTAATACAACCATGTTTAAAATATAACTTTTCTTAGTATTTTATATGCCTTATCCAAGTATTATATCTATATTAAATGCAAATTGGTTATTCTTCCTCAAATATTATAATTAAAAGAAAATATTTGTGATAATGTATCTTTCAAAATGCATACATTTGCTTTAAAACAGTTCATAAGTATCTCAAAACAATATTTCAGAGAATACTCTCTTTATATAAAATATGTACATACGATGTTTCATTCTACCGTGAAACACTACTAAATTCTACTGTGGAGAACTAACGCTTTAAAATATCTAAGTGCACATTGATAGGTAATGTGGCTTGCTATGAAACATTGCTTTGAAGAAAGCTAAGACTTAAAAGCCTTTTTCAAAATAAAAATCACAAAATCCTTATTTGAAAAAGCTCTCTAGAATATTCAGATTACAAAGAATACTTTTTTGGGGCAATAACTATATTTTTGAAATCTGCATTTAAAAAGCTGGTAGTATTTAGAAAGCATATTTATTTATGTTACCTTTTGTGAGGAATAAAAAAACTCAGTAATTTGTATTGTAATCTAAGTCTTAGGCAATGGCCAGACAATAATTCTATGATTACTCCACTATTTCGTGACGACCTCATTAGAACTTTATTTCTAAATCATAATTCATTTGTATACCCACTGAAAATTCTATATTAAGAGTGAATCATCCCCTTGTGGGAATATTTGTGAAAAGACCTTAGTTTCTAAGGTAAAAGAGGCTAATGTCACTATTTTTCTTGAAAGGGAATACTAGTCCTTTTGGTAGCACTAAGACCACTTTTTAAATATATTTCAATAATACTTATTCTTATAAATCACTTATCAGGCTTACATTTCTTTGAAACGTGTAAGTTTTGTGTTAGGTGGACATTCTTTGAGGAAAATGGAATGTTAAGGGCCATTATTGACCTTAACTTTGTCTCAATTTTTTTCTGTGGCTGTCTGAATACCATCTCTGGAGCATGAACACAGGAATAATTTAGATAAACTAATATTTTATGATTCTCTTCCAAAGATATTGATTGGGATGATTCTTAAATAAGGTTATATCACTATTTGCTTATAGGATAAATATCCTTCAGATCGTTATTTTTTGTTTGTTAGTTTTTGGTTTTACTTCTTTAAATAAATTTCATCCACGAGTGCCATTTGGGTTAACTCCCATAATTATTTCATACATTTTCTGTGGTGGTAGTGTTCTTTTAGCTTAGATCTTTGATCATAATGTGTGTGCTGTGTATATATCCCTTCACAGCAACTAGCATGGAGTAAGTTCTTTGTAAATATTGTTGAATGAATATATATATATATATATATATATATATATATATATGGTTCATGGTTTTTGTGAGGTATATTCAATGTCCTTCAAATTATATTAAACAATCTTCAAGACAGATGGCATTTCTGGTTCTGATACTTTGATATCTGGAAAAGAAGTGCTACACAAGTGACATGAGGCAAAGTGGATAATTTTTCAAACTTAGTCAATAGTACTCTAGTGGAATGTAATAGATCTACTAACCTGTTAATGAAATGAAATCCAATGGGATTTTTAAATGACTCAAAAGACAAGAGGGAAAGTTATAGTGTGATTGTGACAGCTGGCAAACTTGCCTTAAATGCTTTTAAGGACAAAATTGATAACATCCATAATTGGCTACAGTTCAGGGTACCCAATTCCAATGTGCTGTCAACCGTATATATTTACTATTGATTAACACTCTAGCTACATTCTTTCTGGACATTTTGATGTAGGAAAGTTATTTAATTTTAGGGGCAGCAACCATATAGCTTTTTCCCAGACATGTGATTAAAATTTATGAAAAAGGAATAAATATGTTGCCAGTGGTAAAGTTAATGTTTTCATTAATATCTTATAAATTTAAGGAAACTGCTTTGGAGTCAAAGAAAAACCAATTTTAGTAAAAATGGAGGAAACCATTTGAAAAGAATGTGCATGCTGTTGGGTTAAGTACTGGATGTATATATGCAAATAGTATGTTGCTTTCCAAGGAGTATCCATACATGTGGGTTACATGTACAGAGTCAGAGGAATTCAGCATAAATGTTGATGTCCATTCCAGAGAACCATTCCAGAGATGCTGTGTATTAGAACTTTATTTCAAGCCTTAACAACTCCTCAAATTTCATAATATACAAAAAAAAAGCCTAAACAAATAAGACTATTCTCTAATGTACATAGAAATTTGCCTCACTTACAAAAGCTGTCACATGTTTTTTCACTTGACAAATATTTGTTGGATGCCTTATGTTATCTTAGTAGAATATAGAACAGAAAAAAAAAATCCTGTTTTTATTAGTTTACATTCTATAGAGGGTGAACAAGCAAATAGTAAACAAGAAAATATAGAGTCAAATGGTAATAGGTACTTTGGAAAAAAAAATTAAAGCAGGAAAAGGGGAATAGGAAGGGTAGGTAATAGGGTGGCCAGGGAAAGCCTTACTGGGAAGGTATCTGAGTAACAACCTAATGAAAATGAGGTTTTAAGTCATGAGGGTCAAGGAGAAGAGTATTTTAGCAGAGGAAACATCTTCCTGAAATGATAGCCTGATGAGAAAATTTGAGGGCCAGCGAAGACCCCAGGGTGGTTTGGCAAACTGAGCCAAGTGAATTAGTAGGATGGCATGCCAGAGAAGTGATGGGGTTTAAGGGCAGATTGTTATGAGCCTTGTAGGCTACTGTCAAGATAGTTGGCTTTTACTGTGTGTGAGATTGGGAAACCCCTGGAAGGTTTTGAGCAGAAGAGTAATTTTCTGTTTTGGAATTGCAAGAACCGTTCTGGACACTGTGCTGAAACCCAGCTGTAGGAGTCAGGGATGGAAGCAGGGTGACAGTGACTTGGATAATGGAGTAGTGTTCAAACTAGATATGCAACCTCTGAGACTGCCTCAAAATTTTATAGGAACATAGTCTTTAAAGGAGTGAATTTCCAGATCAACTAATGGCCTAAAACTTAGCTGCCTGATAATGAAACTGAGGTCAAGGCATTATGCTTGCTCATCCTTCCCATCTCCCATCTGACATCTCCTTTCACTTTCAAAAGAAAGGCTTTTTTCTCATTTGTTCCAGATTTTACAGTGGTACATTTCCCCAGGGTGTAAAAACTTCTAGAGTGAAAAATGAAGGGGCAATTTCAAATCCTTGGATTTGACATCTTTACCTCTTCCACTCCCCTTCTATTGCCAGAAAAACCACCATCCCTGTGGGAGATCCCTTTGAGAACAAAAACAAAAGGAGACTGAGAAAAGTACATGGTTTCATCATGTCATAGATTTGTGTCTCTGCTTCATCTATTAATCTGTCTATTCATCTCTATATCATAGAAATTTAAATTATCAGAGAAATCCAAATTATCTGAATTTAGATCCAGAAGATTGTTTCCACATGGATCTTTATTAAAACAAGTATTTACATTGAAAAATCAAGTCAGACTTTTATGACAGAAAATAAGTTTAATTGTGGGTAACTGGTTTGATAATAAGAATTGAATTCCTAACTTCAAATTTTCCTTGAAATGAATTAACTAAATCTGCAGCTCTATGGCTTTAGCAAAATTATATTTAAAGCCTGTGATAAGAAATGTTTTATCTAAAAAATTATTTGGCCAAATAATTTAGAAAATATATTTTGATTTTTTCTTTGCCCTTTCTAATTGTATTTGGTAGAATGAGGAGCCTCTAAGTGAAAGAGTAATAGGTATACTGAGTAGCTGTTTGGTGGATATTGGTAATGCTTCTTTTTGCAGTATACTTTCCATAAATTAAGAATCTAATGACTCCAATGACTAGAAAAGAAAAAAGTTGGGGTTTGGGTCTCTTATGTTCAACAAAACTAAGTATTTAAATTATCAGTTGATTATTAAAATTTTATTGCTAGACCACTATGGATTTTTGTCATAAAACGTGGATGGAGTTTAAATAGTTTAGTAACATTAAAAAAAAAAAAAAACCCCTAATTTCTATTCTAACATAGTTATGTGATTAGAGTGTCTCAGTATGAAAATAAATTGCTCTTATCTGTTATTATACAATGAATTTTTATCTATGGTTATACCAACTAACTGGAGGAAAAGCCACCATCTATCTCATTAGGATATGAAGTTTCAAAAAACAATTTATATGTTTACTTAATAATTATGAAGTATTTTAAAGTTTGTTGCTTCCATCAACTCTATTCCACTAATAATTGGAAAGATAACTTAATTCAGAATATCTTTTAGGGACTTCCTTGGTGGCACAGTGGTTAAGAATCCCCTGTCAATTCAGGGGACACGGGTTCGAGCCCTGGTCCGGGAAGATAGCACATGCCATGGAGCAACTAAGCCCGTGTGCCACAACTACTGAGCCTGTGCTCTGGAGCCCGCGAGCCACAACTACTGAGCCCACGCACCACAACTACTGAAGCCCGCGGGCCTAGAGCCCGTGCTCCACAACAAGAGAAGCCACCTCAATGAGAAGCCCGCGCACAAAAACGAAGAGTAGCTCCCACTCACGGCAACTAGAGAAAGCCCGCACGGAGCAACGAAGACCCAATGCAGCCAAAAATAACTAAATAAATTAATTTTAAAAAAACCCAAAAATTTCTAAAAAAAATCTTTTAAACGAATTTAGAATGTTAATAGACACAGGAAAAAAATTCAAGTTATAAATATATTTTTATTACAGAAAAATTTTAGGGGATCATTAGAAGATTCTAAACCAGCACTATAAACAAAAATGTAATTCTAGTAGAATTACACCCATGAGCCGTGTATTTTAAATGTAATTTAAAATTTTAAAATAGTATATTAATTTTAATCTTTTTAGTCCAATATATCAAAATATTATTTCAACATCATGTAATTAATTGAAAAATTATTAATGAGAGAGTTTATACTCAGTTTTCATATTGATTTTTTGAAAACTGGTGTGCATTTTACCTTACAGCACATCTCACTTTGGACTAGCCATATTTCACGTTCTCAGTAGCCACATGTGGCTACTGGCTAACGGTTATTGGCTAACATGCTGTATAGCACAACTCTAAATTTTAAATACGTACATACACATGTATATATAAATACATAAGTATGCTATATTTTATATTATTTATATTATATAACATATTTGTATTATATACATAGTTATGTTATATATTATGTTTGTATATAATATAATATACATATATAATATATTAATATTATTTATATATAATATAAACTTCTATGTTGTAACAGAATGGAAACAAGTTTAATTAGAAAAATAAACAATTTTACATTTCCACCTGTCATAAAAGCGCTTATTCATGTTTTTAATTGGCAGATGGGATTAAATCAAAATGACCTTTAGGTTCCATGAGATATATGTAAAATAAAAAAATTCATCCTTTGCAGCAGTTTAAACACATAATGAAATTTTTAGTAGTTGGCTTAAAAATGTTTAGAGGAATATGTGAGCAAATATGTTCAAAGACTGTTAGGCTATTTCAATAATCCTGGTAAGGATGGAGGTAACTTGAGCCAGATTTTAGAACACAGTAGAATTCTGTGTGTATAAAAAAAATAGGTTTTATTGAAGTATAGTTCATTTACAATATTGTGTTAGTTTTGGTGTACAGCAAAGTGATTCATATATATATATATATTTCAGATTATTTTCCATTATAGGTTATTATAGATAGTGAATATAATTCCCTGTGCTACACAGTAAATCCTTGTTGCCTATCTATTTTATGTATAGTAGTTTGTATCTGTTAATCCCATACTCCTACTCTGGGTCTCAAATTTTTTAAGACAAAAGAAAAAGAAATGTGTGCTCTTTAACCTTGAAAATATTGCTAGTGAAGCATTCTCATTAGGAATATATAATGTTAGCAGCCCACAGTACATTATAAAGATTACTAAAAAAAAAATAGAACTTCATGCTGTGCTGTTACCCTTGGTAGACTTCCCAAAATTGTTATATTTTAATGCTATTGGAACATCTGATTGTGTTTGAGGCAAGACAGCAAGTTGTCTGCGATGGTTTGGCGGGACTTCAATCTGTAATTGTGAGCGCTTTCCCAGCGTCTTTAGTATTATCTTCATTATATTTGGGACTCCTTCTAAATTACGGTTTGGTGCTCAGCTTGTGTAGTGTATATTTTTTAAACCAGTCAGACCCTACCACAGTAAACTGGAGATGACATACATATAAGATAGTTCTCTATCCATTTCAGTTTTTGCTTTCTATGGATAGGTGGCAGTTTAAATGATTTGAAATCAGGTTGCCATCCAGTTTTTTCAGGTTGAGTGCTTGTAAGTCTGAGCTACTTCTCACGGAAGCCTCTGAGGAAAAATTAGAGCAATTCCTTTCTCCTGATTTCTGTTGATCTTATACCTACCTGTGGAATTTGCAGTCTTGGAAGAAAGATATCTCTAGGTGGTGAAAGTCTTATTTATCTTGGTGTAACTGAATTCTTAGATCTTTTTCCACTGCCCTTATGTGACACTTCCTTTGAAGGAATATCAAGTTTCAATGTGTCCATGATTCTATTCTCTTCAGGATTCTAAAGAGTCTTGTACTATTTTAAAAGAAGTCTTTGTTTTTTATTTGTTTGTTTGTTTTGTTTGTGTTTTTTAGATTCCATATATATGTGTTAGCATACGGTATTTGTTTTTCTCTTTCTGACTTACTTCACTGTGTATGACAGACTCTACGTCCAACCACCTCACTACAAATAACTCCATTTCGTTACTTTTTATGGCTGAGTAATATTCCATTGTATATATGTGCCACATCTTCTTTATCCATTCATCTGTCGATGGGCACTTAGGTTGCTTCCGTGTCCTGGCTATTGTAAATAGAACTGCAATGAACATTGTGGTACATGACTCTTTTTGAATTGTGGTTTTCTTAGGGTATATGCCCAGTAGTGGGATTGCTGGGTCATATGGTAGTTCTATTTTTAGTTTTTTAAGGAACCTCCATACTGTTCTCCATAGTGACTGTATCAATTTACATTCCCACCAACAGTGTATGAGGGTTCCCTTTTCTCCACACCCTCTCCAGCATTTATTGTTTGGAGATGTTTTTATGATGGCCATTCTGACAGGTGTTAGATGATATCACATTGTAGTTTTGATTTGCATTTCTCTAATGATTAATGATCTTGAGCATTCTTTCATGTGTCTGTAGGCCATCTGTATATCTTCTTTGGAGAAATGTCTATTTAGGTCTTCTGTCCATTTTTGGATTGGGTTGTTTGTTTTTTTGATATTAAGCTTCATGAGCTGCTTGTAAATTTTGGAGATTAATCCTTTGTCAGTTGCTTCATTTGCAAATATTTTCTCCCATTCTGAGCGTTGTCTTTTCATCTTGTTTATGGTTTCCCTTTGCTGTGCAAAAGCTTTCAAGTTTCATTAGGTCCCATTTGTTTATTTTTGTTTTTATTTCCATTTCTCTAGGAGGTGGGTCAAAAAGGACCTTGCTGTGATTTATGTCATAGTGTGTTCTGCCTATGTTTTCCTCTAAGAGTTTTATAGTGTCTGGCCTTACATTTAGGTCTTTAATCCATTTTGAGTTTATTTTTGTGTATGGTGTTAGGGAGTGTTCTAATTTCATTCTTTTACATGTAGCTGTCCAGTTTTCCCAGCACCACTTATTGAAGAGGCTGTCTTTTCTCCACTGTATATTCTTGCCTCCTTTATCAAAGATAAGGTGACCATATGTGCGTGGGTTTATCTCTGGGCTTTCTATCCTGTTCCATTGAGCTATATTTGTTTTTGTGCCAGTACCATACTGTCTTGATTACTGTAGCTTTGTAGTATAGTCTGAAGCCCAGGAGCCTGAAAAAAAAAAAAACAGGTCATGAAGAACCTAGGGGCCAGATGGGAATAAAGATGCAGACCTACTAGAAAATGGACTTGAGGGCATGGGGAGAGGGATGGGTAAGCTGGGACAAAGTGAGAGAGTGGTAGTGTATATGGACATATATACACTACCTAATGTAAAATAGATAGCTAGTGGGAAGCAGTCACATAGCACAGGGAGATCAGCTTGGTGCTTTGTGACCAGCTAGAAGGATGGGATAGGGAGGGTGGGAGGGAGGGAGACGCAAGAGGGAAGAGATATGGGGATATATGTATATGTATAACTGATTCATTTTGTTATAAAGCAGAAACTAACACACCATTGTAAAGCAATTATACTCCAATAAAAACGTTAAAAAAATAAATAAATAAAATAAAATAAGAGAAAGTATGATGTTTAATGTTGACATTTATTCTATGGATGATTGAAATTAATAAAAAAATTTTGTCTAAAAAAAATAAAATAAAAGAAGTCTTTGGACTTTTGTAGTCATGAATTATTGCCATTGCTTAATTTGCTTTAATATTCATATTTATTATTTCCACCAGGCCAGGCCTTTTGCTTTGGGTGAACAGAAACTCCTGGAACAAATTTCCTTTTATTGCTGCTATTAGCATATTTTAAAAATATACAGTAAAATAGTATTTATACATCTTGAATTATTTCTTATAAAGTCTATTAGACTACATATAAAATAGATGATCTATGCATCTCTGTTTGCTAGAAGTAGTTTGTCAGGGTGAAATGAATCAAATTTGAGTTTTTCCTTTGGGATGAGACTTTTATTGGCATTGGTTATATATGTTGTTAAAACCACTCACATATGACAGTCTGTCTTCTGCCATGTGGAAATAAAGCCTGAGATGAGACATGGAGCTTTGAGTAAAGATTTTGGGGCCCTAAATTTTTGCATATTTTAAAACTTTTATAAGATCTCGATGCATTTTTTTTCTCAGTGTACAACATTTCCAGTAGGAGCACAATCTACTGATTTTTCTGGGTAACCCATTCTTAGGAATTTGAATTGTAGTTTGTTCTGGGGACATTTTCTCTCCACTTAATTTTCTTCTTAACCATCTTCACATAATTTTCTTGTTTATACCATATGCACAAGTATATATAAGCTCTAAGCATATAAATTATATGCATATTATCCACTATAAACCTACAAAGTTATAGGCAAATTTAAATTAATGGTTAGTTTTTGAAAACTTATTAGCTGCAATCCTTGAAGATTCAAGTATATCCTGTGAAAAACAACATTGTGCAGGAACCCAGAATATGCTTGTGGGTGTTTGGTGGCAGTGGATGGTGAGAGTGAAATGTATTTATTCTCATAACTGTGTAAAGATTGAGGACTCTGGTCAGGGTATGTATTCTTAGTTTGATGTCATAATTTATCTTTATGAGGAAGATGATAAATATTTGAATGTGCTCTAAAATTTTCATCTTTTTTAGAATATTTTGCTAGGATGATTTCTAGACAAGAAGTTTTTGTTATTCATTGCCTCCTCAGTTATTTTGGGGTCTGGTCTAGAATTTCTTTAGGTTAGACTAGCATAGAAGTATGATTATATTCATGCATGTTGTAGTTCACAGTATTATGTGAATTCTGCCAAATTACTCGTTTTACTCTCATTCACCTATTCATTCCACACTGAGTGCCAGCTCTGTGTCAGGAACTTTCCTAGGAATTAGAAATATAAATTTAAGTCATAATTTCCACAATTAAAAAACTCGATCTAGAGAAAAATACCATCCTATAAGCCAGGTACTATATTGCTATCACCTTACTTGCATAAAATAAGAGATAAACCATGTCTTGATATGCATAAATAACTCATTACCAATTCTTTAGAACAAAATTATTAGTGGTGACCTTTGTAGCCTGTGTTTATTCCAATATTACTATAATTGTTTGAACTTAAGAGTAGCTTTGAAATTGGTTTGTAAGCATTATAAGAAAATCAGTATCTTTGTAATCATGTTTTTTCCCATCGCCTGTTTTTGTTTAAAAAAAATCTCTCTCATAATTATATATGTAATTCACCATATTTGGATCTGAATGGCTCTTGGCTATTTTAAAAATCAAATTTACCCAGAGAGGGAGAAGTGATTTGCTTCATTTAAAGTGATTAAGAAGTAACTTAGAAAAGAATCTTCCAAAATATTTTAGGCAATGTGACAAATCTCAATACTGTTTCTAAAAATGCAATCTAAGATAAGTCTCTAAACACCTGTATGCACACATGCATGTGTGTTGCTCTCACATTTTCTGCAATAATAGTCCACCATCATTTGAAACCCAACAGAATGGCCAAATCTGAACATCATAAAAAGCTAGAGGTGCCTTAGGGGTACTTTAAAAGGAATATCATTACAAAGGAAGTTTCAATTTCACAAGTATTTTAGAAAGACCAAGGAGTATGCTCTAGTCTCTACTTATTTGTCTACCTAAATATAATCTGTTATATAAAGCCAACATGTGACTCTGCCAGAATATGCTTTGACTTGGGAGGATTATGATCCATTTTGTCAACTGATATAAAAGTATCTTTGATCTCAGAAGAGGTTGGGGGCTAAGAACTGCCCTAGTCCAGTGCATATAATGTTCATTCTTTCTGCATTTCATGTAAAACCAACTTTTCAAAAGGTTATACATACTTTATTAATTTCAGTTTCTTCCCCGAGTCATTACAAATGCTTTAATTACCTTTTGCTATATAGTCATCATTATCAAATGTTGTGCCTTGCAATAAAAACAGTTATATTTATGAGATTTTATTTGTAACTGACATTAGCAGCCAGTCATTGTTAAATTTGTCATTACAAATTTAAAAATTCAATAAGTACTTCAGAATTCACAGATCAAACAACTGTAAACCACCAAAGGTGACATATTTTGCAAGGATGACATTTATTTGGAGTTGTATGTCTTGGTCTGTTTATAAAACGTTCAACTCTAGGTGTTCCTAGTAATAATTGATAGTACTATGTGTGGTTGCTTTTTAGCACTCTCAATAATGGGATGCTTTTAAAAACATGTTTTGAGGCAGTTGTAAGCCACATTTAAATAATTATGTTGTACAAAGGGTACTGGAATTTAATGAAATTTATATAGTAGTGAAGTCAAAGTCACAGGTCATGTGTTTCTTCCTCTGAATGCTTTCATGAAGGTTCTATTGTTATATTTTAGTGCCTTGTGTTTTCTTCTGTGCACTAAAAACACCTCAGTGTAATTATTGTTTTGTATGCCATCGCCACTGACCACATTTTGAGAAAGCAGGAGTTACATCTTTTTCATTGTTGTATTTCTAGCACTTAGCACCTATACACAACGTGGAGACTGGTAGATACTCCCATAAATGTTTGAATAAATGAATGAATGGGTAGCTGAAATGCATTGTTACTTAACTATACCCTTTGCCAAAATTTGAAAAATGTGAATTCAGAACAGCAATTGAAAAGGCCTGGAATAGGTCAAGAACAGTTAGGGCTCTTCTCAACTGCTATTGAAATTTGCAGATAGAATTTTTCATAAATATAGTGTCTGACTAAAATTACTGATACTGGTTTTCCTCTCTTGAGGATACTTGTACACAATTTAGTGATAAAAATAAAATTTCTAGAAGTGGCAAAAATAGTTGCTGGTATTTTGGGGCAGAAGAATATTCCAGGTGTCCCCAATCAGTCCACTTCCCCATTCTTTGTATGAATATTGGATGTTTTCTCAACCTTACAGAAAATATATGCTTCCAGATAAACTCTTTAATTACTCCTTCTATACAGACATGATTCTTTACCCCATACTTTGAAGAAAACTCTTTGTACCTCCCTAGGATCTCTCTATTCCCTCTCTTTCTTGAAAAGGTGGTTTGTCTGAGTTAATCACTGTGATACATCATTGCCCTGAATTAAGAAAAAAAAAAATGAGGTCTCAGAATTTTTGGTTATACTCTAAAATAGTGGTTCTCAAACTTTATCATGCATTCAAATCACCTAGAGCTCTTGTTAAAATGCAGATTCTGATTCAGTAGGGCTGGAATGTGTCCAGAGATTGTGCTGCTAACACGTTCCCAGGTGACCACATTTTGAGTGGACGCTAAAGCTACCCTAGATATTTGTGGAGTAGCAGACATAGAGGTGCACACAGTGATGCTAATATATCTGGTTTGCTGAGATCCCAGGGTAATTCCCTGGCAAGATGGTTTGCTGCTTCAGTTCTGATGCCTTTCTACTGTTTCTTCATTTCCATTTGCTTGTGGAATCATTTTTCGTAGTAGAGTTCAAATTCTTTAATTCAATCTGCTCTATCGATTACAGAGAAGCAATAAGCAACATGTCGGGTCAGAACTTAAGACCTCTGGAACATTTAAAATCTAACAGCCAATATGTATCTATTACAAATAACTACAGATAAATTGGCTCTTTTAATTTTAAAGTGCATGTTTTCCTTTTTGACATGGGAATGGTTTACTTGTGTACTGAAGCTAATAGTCATGGGAATTGTTGAAATCCATTTTTTTGTAAACATGGGCTGAACTGCTTATTTCCTTTGCTGTTTTGAAAATACACCTTTTAGTGACTAACTTCGAACGTTATTAGAGGGATTTGGTCTGAATTATGACCAAAGTCTTGTCAGGCTGGGAGTTCTCTCTCATTGCAAACAACTTTGCATTCTAGAATTCAGCTCTAATGAAAACAATACAAAAATGTTCTTTGGACCAAGAATTTCAAAGATGTCAGATAGTAGTATAAGGCATTTGTAGCTCAATGGATGTAAATGTTATTAGTTTTCTCCTTTGCTTTCAGAGGATCCCTTCTCTCTGAGTTAACTTGGGGTTAGAGTTATTTTACTTAGCTATGAAGAGATGTGATTTGTGGAAACAATGTTTCATATGGTGGAGTAGAGATTGTTAGTTGTGCAGAATGGCATGGCCACATATATTGTATAAAGTAGGTTAATAGAGACTGAGAAAAATATTTTCCTCTCCGTGAGGGCTTATATTGTTGGGACTTTGTTTATGCCCAAGCGGACATGTGCACCAGGCTTGTGACTACATATCTTTTATCAAATACAAGTCAGTTCTGATATATACTGGCAGAGAATGAGAGGTGTGACCATATTTATGAGTTCAACGCGTTTTTTGAATTTTGGTCACCTTGAGAGTTCTGTTGCAGTAAATATGAATTCAAATGTGAAATGTTTGAGTTCTTTCATCTGGTCAGGAGGGCTCAAGCACCTTAGTAGTAATGATAGTAGTTAAGTCTTTTCTGGAACATCTTTCTGGAAGATACTACCTGATAAGTATTCATGAATCAAAAAGACAAGTGGATGAATGCTCTCCAATTCATGTTTATCAAGAACAATAATTACTACATTTTACATATCCATTTTGGGATAATGTATGCATGCATAAAAATAAACACAGTTCCAGTTGAATAATTCTTGTCAGAAGAATGATTTTAAGACTGCAAGCCAAGCTTTTTGCCTATTATTAACCAAACTACTTCATTAAGTAACAGGGAAGGAGACATTGAAAGCACATTTTATAAAGAGAAATTATTTCATTACAGTGAATAGTTTTTCATAGTTGTCCAACTAGATCAGGAAAATAGCTTTGCATTATACCTGCAAGTATCTATTTAGAAAAGTATAGAAAAAGCTTACATTTGCAGAAGTTTCTGTTAAGAAGAACTGAAGTGATTGAAACTTGATTCTTTGTGTGGCACTGTGAACATCATTTCATTCTTGGTAAAGTGATAAACTGCAAGAATAAGCTTTTTAATTTTCCTTATAATGATCTTCAAACTGAAGTCACATCTCTAACTTGGACTTCACCTGTGGATCAAGCTCTCTCTTTGAAATGGTTACTGAGGCTTTTTACCCTATTCTTGGAAATGATTAAGGCAGTTAGACACTCTGACCCCAAATTTGTTACAGTGTTTTTTTACATGGTGGAATAGAAAACTTGAAATAAGAGGGAATAATAAAACTAGTCTACGCTTTTCCTGATGATTTGTTAGTGAAAAATATGTTGTCATATATATTGGAGAGAACATTCTACTAAAGCACTAAACCTTATTTGCCTTGACCTAAAGTGAGGTATTGCTATTTGTTTGTGATGATATGATTGTTCTTAACTCCCTCTTCCCATGTGTACATACAGTTCCCCAAATCATACAGTGTTTTTTTCAGATTTATTTTGTTTGATGGTTCTTTTTTAAGCATTTACAGTATATCTAAGTGACCCTGTAGTGTTTGCTCAGAAGTTCTCTGGGGTTTGAGGCTATAGATCTATAGATAATTTACATGAACTCTCATTTATGCAGCAGGACACTTTATTTACATAATCTAAATGATACCCTGAGACACACTCATGAATAACAAGTTGATGATTGCCATCAGCATCTCTCTTTTCAGCTACCTTTCTACCTAGTCTGTTTCATGGGCAACTGACCCATTCTCCATCCCTGCTCCTGTGTTGCCTGCTCCAAACGCCTTACAGATATGGGGATGTTGGCAGAAGGTGAAATAGCAGATTAGGTAAGTTATCAGTACAGTTGTAAATGGAGATGACCAAAGTGAAGGAGGGCCGGAGGTGGGTGAGGGACGATCAAACAGAACTGAATTGATCCTGAAGTATGGAGAGGAGGTGGGGAGGCATGGATCTGAAATGCACAGACTACTTTAGTTGCCTTCCTAAGCCCTAAAAGCCAGTTTGTCAGAAAAATGATTAGTTCTGGCAGAAAGCGGTACTATCCAGGCACAAGCTTTACTAAACCTTTCATCAGGCCTAGTAGAGTTCAATGAGTGATGAAAGGAAGGGCAGTGCAGTGGTAAAAAAAATGAGGGACCATAAAGGCTGCTCTGAAAAGCTCTTCGAAATATCAGTATCAATATCACCTGCTCATGGTGTTGCAGAAGCAGGTGAAGGCGAGGAATTAGCAGTGGAAGTCAGGAATTTTTAAGTAGAAGGGTGATTGCGTGGATGTGTGGTGTAAACTTGCAGGAGGCTTTGAAATACGTGCAGCTGGGTAACATGCTGGGAGGGAAGGGGCTCAGTTGAGGAGTGAGGGGATTTGCACAGGAAGGAGGGCAATGATGGGAACTGGAATTTCAATTCAAGGGATGCAGTAAACATTAAATATCAAGTTTCGATGGGAGCATGGCACCTTCAAACCAGGCTGAAGTAGATATCCAAATCTGTGTATCATATTGGGGAGGAAGGTGTGCTGGGTAAAGTAAGGGGTACAGGAAAGTAATAATGAGAGCATCAAGCCCATAGAGGCATCCTGGGGAAAATGAGGCAGAGAATAATGAAAAAGAGTCCAGCCCCCCTGTGAAACAAAGTTAGTGGGAATGAAGTGGGGAAATGGGCCCTAATCAGTAGACTAAAATACAGGGCAAGTCATCAGTAGCAAATCTCTTTGTGCCTAAGTGGCTAAGAGCTGAGTGGTGAGTCGTATAGCCTGATCTTTTTATGTGGGTGATGAGGGGCTCCATGACTTCTTAGGGTCTCTGAAGCGCTTGGCAATGCATCTCTAGTGTCTGGACTTGTCAAGCATCTTTCCAAGACATAGCCTGACATGGTAATCCCCATTAGTTCCAGGGTAGGTTAAAGAGCGTGCAGATGACAAGTGCTCCAGGCAAGTGACTTGGACGGGTGAGGCTTGGATTGAAAGACTATATTCTACACAGGCAAAGTTATAGTTTATAAATGAATAGGTATGAATAGCCTAGTAACCATTCTCAAGTTGAAATTATTTAAAGCATTTGCTATTATTTACTACTTCTTTAAAAACTGAAGTATAGTTGATTTACAATGTCATGTTAGTTTCAGGTGTTGGAATTTTTAGAGTGGACTCTGTGTCTTTCTATAACTCTAGTTTGGTTCTAGTATTATAAAATCATAAAATGAAACTGAAGTAGATAATGAGAAGATCTAATACAATGTGATAATTAGTCACTAGGCAGTGGACAGTTTGGGTTTCATCTTTGATTCAACTAGTCCTGTCCGAGGCCTGTTCATGGCCCGGCAAGTGTTGAGATCAACAACCTCACGGTCCTTGTTCCACCTGAGACACGAAGGCTAATAGGCAATAAAATTATTATTATGAAGAAACATCAAACCAAAATGGCACACAGCTTTTAAGATTTTTAAGACAGTTTAAAAGGCAGTTAAATATTATGGATAAACGAAACTCTCCAAATTCTAGTTGCTCTCATGGTATACGTAAATATTTAAATGGATAAAAGTGGAGAATAGCAGCAAGGGAATTCATTTTTCTCAAATTTCCATACACCTGTGAATGGAGTTGTCATTAGTGTCAGAGTGAAACATGATTCTCTGCTGAGGCATTCTGAAGAAGGAAGGGGGGCAGTGATGGGAGCTGGAATGCCAGTTCAAGGAAAATGCCTCTTTCTATGAAATAATTTAGGCAGAGCTTTCCTTTTCCTCCATGGGTGATTGTTCATTCTTTCTGGATGCCCCAGAGTTAACTTTGAAGTTAAACAGGTACTTTTGGAAGTTGCCTTAAATGTCTCAGAATCATTGCATCGTTCTCTTTTCCTAAGAGAAGATGTTGACTATCATTAATTCTTTCCTAGAAGAGTAAACTCACTCTCACTGTATGCAATTTACAGCCAGAGCACAGTTTGGCCACTGGCACAGTTGTTCACTAAGCATTCCTCTCTGGGGGGATCTGGTAGGAGCTATTAATCTGGATGGAACAGACACTTTCCACACAAGTGGATCAACAAAGCCCCACAGGCCAGAGGCCATGCCATCCGCAGTGTGCTAAAAGAAGGGAACATTCCAAATAGGCCCTCTTCGTGGATCCAGCCTGGCCAAGTACATCATTTTTTGCCTTTTGTTTACTTTGGTATTCCAGGTACAACCTATTTTCTCTCAGCTCTTTGTTCTTAATCTGCAGCAAAAACATTCTTTGCTGATTGCTTTTGTTAAGCCCTCAAATTCTTACACATTTAACTTGTCAGGAGCTTTATTTTCATGTCTCTGTTCTGTTCTGTGACAAAGTCATTTCCCACCGGTCTCGCATTTTTAATCAGAGAAATATTAGGTCTATCAGAATTTTGGAGATTTAATATTTATTTGCCAAGGATATTTTAGATGTGCCGTGTAAGTATATCTATCCATATTATTGGGATTTTATACAAACTGTAGGTGTTGAAGGGTACAGAAAAGAAAATAACTGTATACATTTTTAATTTAGGGGAAAGTTTTCAAACATGAGAATCTTTTGTGAACCAAAGTGGGAAAGAGTATAATTTGATGGTAGAACCTTGCAAACATTCACCCTTAAGTCAGAAAGATGAATTGTGAAGGCTCATTTCAATGGACTATGAATGTTTAATGATGTTGTAAGATTATTATTAGAGTCTGTACATTGCAGTGATGCCACAAGTTCAGTTGTTTGAAAGGACTCACCAGACTCAACAGGGCATGCTCATATAAGGTTTTTATTTACAGTGCCTCAAGAAAAAGAGTGTGGGCAAGCACTGGGGCTCTGATACACATCCAGGTGCAAGTTTGGGTCCTTACTTGCTCAAGGACACAGTTTGTCTCTGAATTAAATCACCGAGGTCTGGGTGAAGAATCTTGGCTTTGGGAGAGTTCAAAGCATAAATTCCCAGTAGGGGGATCTATGCCCTTCTCGTCATGTAGTCAAACCAGGCTAGCTAACAAGTTATATCAGGTAAAAACCACCAGTAAACAAACTGGCCCTGGAGGGTTTCCAGGGGAGTTTTGGGGTTTAAACTGCACATGATAAATCCCATGGCATTTATCTTGGCCAAAGGTCAAAGCTGACATCCAGGGTCCCCAGAGATCAGGATATACCTTTCTCAGTTCAATTGTAAATTGACTCTGTCCTATATAGATACTTATTCCTATACCTCAGGAAGACACATTTGAATACATATTTAATGCAATTAGGCCTAAATTCTCCCAAGGAAGAAAAGATGAATATCTACAAAATTCTAGAGCTGGAAATGGAGCTGGAACTAGAATATGGGTCAGCTTATTTCATGTCAGTGTTTTCCCCATTAATCCCTATTTGAACTCCTCATAGTTTAGAATAAATATGCTTTTCTTTTAACCTTAGAGCTGGTTGTGTCAGACAGGCCTGCGTTGGTAACACATACAGAAACCTTTACTACTACTATACTCAAAAGATACAAGAAGTCATTTATAGATCAAAACAAATACCACGTTTAAAATTTAATAGTGCCATATTTATATTAGTAAAAATACATTATTAGTAAAAATTTCATTATCATGAAGATAATTCAAATGAGAATTCGAGAAGTAATAATTTAAGTTTAGGGCAAAGTTTTCACTGTTGTGAGGATGATGAATATGTACAGTAGGTAAAGTTTAAGTTGTTTCTCCAAACCCCCTCCTTCCCTGCCCCCATCACCTTCCTAGGAGCCACTGAAGAACAGAGAATGCTTTTAGGGCCTCTTTTGAAGAGAAGTGTAATCTGATTACACTATTTATATAAAGGTGTGAGGCACTTAATTTGTTACTTTTCTAGGGGTATTTGTGTTTTAAAATAGGGACACAGGATGAGGGAAATGCACAATAAAGCCATTAATTACCAACTTGTAGAATTTCTAGCAGAAACAATGGGGGCAGTAAGTGATAGAATGCATCTCTGAACAGTTTTTCTTGGTGTCCCTAACTTAGACCATTATCTATGCCAATTGTTTCTGTGATGACTGATAGTGTCTTGAATATCCTGAATGAAAGCTGTGACCTCCTCAGCCCCAGTCAACTTGACCTAACCCAAAGGCCTCATCCTTATCACCAAATGAACTCATCTCCTACTCAAAAAAAATGCTGAACTATTTTTCTCAAGAAAGAATGATCACAATACATCTTTGATTTTTATTTTCTAAAACTTTATCCTTAGTCCTATCAAGATTATGAAAAAGGTATATATTTTTAAAGAAACTTAATACAATGAAAGAATGGAGTTTTAAAATTATATCTTGGACCACCACTGGTAATGAAACAAATATCTTCTATTCTTGAGTTAGGATATATATTATGAATAGTATATTGAACATATATACACAGACACACACAAGATAGTTGTTTGAGCATCTTAGTTTTCTCTAGAACTTCTGAGGAAATAATTTCATAGAGATTTTATTCTGTGAGAAATACAGCCTCACACACATCTGGGGCATAATTAATTTTCTGAAAGACAAATAGTTTATTTTTAGTAAGGAGTGGTCTGTCATTGAGCTACAACCTTGAAAACAAGGAGGGAGAGCAAAATAAACTTCCCAGAATGGTAATCATCAACATGTGTATTTGGGATAATAACATGAGCATTTTTACTTCTGATTATGTTGCTTTTCTACCTCCTACTTAGATTATTTCTGCACAAGCAAATAAATGGTCCGTTTAGAATCACGTCACATTCAATTTGGGTAAGATTGAATCATGCTTGGACCAGCAGTCCAGTTTAGAGAATTCATACTTCCACTAGGAACCCACTGAAAAGATAATAAACATTTCTACAAAGGCATATTTCTCTTGGATTGATCTGGAGAGCAAATCAATAACTCAGAGAAAAGGCAAATACTAAGACAAGGTGGCAAAATGATTGTCTTAAATCTACAGTGTAAACACCTGAGGACCTCAGAATGGTTGTGTGCATTTTCACAATCCTGGTGAGACCAGATCTTGAGCCAGGTGGTAATTTTGGGGATGAGGGTGGGTTGGATTAATGAGAACAGATCAGCTCTTCTGCAGAGGGTGTGGCCACTTGTATGTTTGTGTTTGGGCGAAAAAAAAGTAGAGACATTACCATTTGGTATCTGTGTGAAAGTAAAGGCTTCCATTCTAGAAGATGAAATAGTAAACACTTTGGTCCTGTTAATTTATTCAGATGACTCTAATAATATCATCTTTGATGCCATTTGCTGCTGTTCATGAACTTTTCTAATTGCGTCCCCTGAAAACAAATCACTGCTAAGCAAGAGCTAAGATTATTTTGTCTAATGATTCCAGATCTTTGTAATACTTTTATATTGAAATTCGGCTTACATTTCTCTTTTTGTTGGAGGCTTAGGATATAAATTAAATACATAGATTCATAAATTTTTATATATGAGGCAGGAAAGATTCTCAACTGGTGGACCACATAGGGTACACTTTGGCCATTTAAAACATTGTTTTAGCTTGTTGCCAAGGATTAAACATTGGAAGACTTTACTTAAAGATATGATTTTCTGACTTGAAAATTCAAAGTCCTAGCAGCAGGCTTTATTCCTGCATGGTCACAGTCAGCTATCCCTGATAGCTGCTGTCTTCTGGGGTCTGGACAGTGGTATTCCACATTGCCTCAGATCCTTCCAGACCCACTTCACTACTCATGACATATTCCTGGTGTCTGTGGGCACTTGCTACAGATGATCAGAAGCAACTCGCTATTCTCTGTTTGGCTGCATGAAAATCATTCCTTTTTTATTTTTAGAGGTATTGGGACTAGGACATTCACACCAAGTATACCTTCCTTATATCCTCAAAAGCCAAGTTCTGTCCTAGTGACTGTAGCATCTCCCTAATGAATGAGTGCATGTATCACAGTATCTGCATTCCTTTCCATTTGTTTTCTGAGCCACTGTGTAAAATGAGAAAAGTGTGCTATAAATTTTCTACTACCTTATTTGTATATGATGAGTGCGTCAAGGGTCCCCAAGTACCCTCTCAGGTCTGGTGATTTGCTAGGAAGACTCAGAGGACTCCGCATATAGTCATACACACGGCTTAGATTTATTACAGCAAAAGGATAAAAAGGCAAAATATAGCAAAGGGAAAGGCACATGGGACAAGTGTGGAGGAAACTAGGTACAAGTTTTGAAGACTCCTCTCCCCATGGTGTCACACCAGACATGCTTAATTCCTCAAGCATCAGATTGTGACAACACATATAAAATATTATCTATAAGGAAAGCTCATTAGAGACTTAACGCCCAGGATATTTTGGGATTGTTTGTAGGTACCCTCTGTTTAGCATGTACCCAAATTTAAGACTTCTAGAAGGAAAGGAAGCATTTAGCAAAACCCGCATTGTTTGCACAGTCTAGACACATAAACCACCATTATCAGTTAGGGAACAATGGGAGCACTCCTGAAATTCAAGTTCCTAGATGGCAGCCCCTTCTGAAGATAGCTATCAGGCCTTCTATGTTAACCCTTTTGTGCAATGAGAAAGACTAGGTTATTCTTTGCTTCATACCTAACTGTCAGGGAAGTTGTTATGTAATGATAGAAACCACCAAGTTAGGAATTCCAGGCTTTTTCCTTTGGTAGACAGTTAACTGTGGGTAATATCTTGAGGTAAACCCTGTCCTTTATCTCTGAGAGATCTACTAAGCACTAAACAGAGGAAAACATCTCAGACTGAATTGTTTATGTGATTAATCCATTCACTCCATTCATCCAACTTATATTAGGCACAAGGTCTTTGGGATACAAGATCTCCGTTTTTGTGGAAATGATAGCTTAAAGTGAGTAGAGGGACATTAAACTAAAGATTTAATAAGTAAGATGTATATTAGAAGATAAAGCTGTAGAAAATAGAGCGGTGTAGGACTTCCCTGGTGGCGCAGTGGTTAAGAATCCCCCTGCCAATGCAGGGGACACAGGTTCGAGTCCTGATCCGGGAAGATTCCACATGCCGCGGAGCAACTAAGCCCGTGTGCCACGACTACTGAGCCTGTGCTCTAGAGCCCGCGAGCCACAACTACTGAGCCTGCGTGCCACAACTACTGAAGCCCGCGTGCCTAGAGCCCGTGCTCTGCAACAAGAGAAGCCACGACAATGAGAAGCCCGCGCACTACAACGAAGAGTAGCCCCCGCTTGCCACAACTAGAGAAAGCCCGCGTGCAGCAACGAAGACCCAACACAGCCATAAATAAATAAATTAAAAAAAAAATAGAGCAGTGTAAGGAACATCAGGACAGCTAGGGTTTGTGCTTGTGTTGAGGGTGGAAGTGGTCAGGGTAGATCTTATGGAGAGGGTGAGATTTGAACAAAGATTTGAAGGACATTAGCAAAATAGGGAGATAGATCCATGAAGACCAAAAAGATATAAACAAAGCTCTCAGGTGGGAGAGGCACTGACATCAAAACAACAAGAAGGCCAGTACAGCTGGAGTAGAGTGAGCAAAGGGAGTGGTAAGAGATGAGAAGAGAAAGGTGATGGAGGAGGAAGCCAGGCTGCAAGAAGGTGGAGTAGGAAGACCCTGGGCTCACCTCCTCTCGTGGGCACACCAAAATTACAGCTATTTACAGAGCACCTATTGATGCTATTGGGAAAGACTGGAAGCTACCAGAAAAGACCTTCTACAACTTAAAATATAAAGAAGGAACAACAAGACAGGTAGGAGGGGTGGAGTCAAGGTGTAGTCAAGAACCATACCCCAGGGGTGAGTGACCCACAAATAGAATAATTACAAATGCAGAGGTTCTTACCAAGGAATAAGGGGTCTGAGCCCACATCAGGCTCCTTAGCCCAGGGATATTGCACCATGAAGATGAGTCCCTTTGAAGACCAGCAGAGCTTGCCTTTGGGAGACTAAGAGGGCTTTGGGAAATAGAGACTCCACTCTTAAAGGGCACACACAAAATTTCATATGCTCTGGGAACCAGGGCAGAAGCAGTAATTTGAAAGGAGCCACTTGGAGAGTCTCCTGGAGAGGCAGGAGGAAACTGGAGCTCGCCTTTGGGACATGGACACCAGCATCAGCAATTTTGGGGAGCTTATTCTTCCACGTGGACACTGGTGCTTTCAAGCACCATTTTGGACTCCTCTCTCTAACCTAGGGATCTAGCCCCACCCACCACACTGTAGGCACCAGTTCTGGGCCACCTCAGGCCAAGCAAATAGCTGGGTCTGGTGGGGAGACACAGCCCCACCCACCAGAAGGCAGGCAGGCAGGCTGCCTTAAGAGGCCCTGAGCCCACAACTGCCCCTGGACACAGCCTTGCCAACTGGAGGGCTCAGGACCTGACCCCACACACCACTGTGCAGGCACTAGACCCAGAGAAAATATTTTCAAATGATATGACTGATAAGAGGTTAATGTCCAACATATGTAAACAGGTCATAAAACTCTACATCAACAAAATAAGCAACCCTATTACAAAATGGGCAGAAGACCTGAATAGACATTTTTCCAAAGGAAACGTACAGATAGCAAACAGGCAAATGAAAAGATGCTCAGGTTGCTAATCATCCGAGAAATGCGAATTAAAAACTGTAATGAGATATTACCTCACACCTGTCAGAATGGCTATCATCAAAAAGACCACAAATAACAGATGCTGGTGAGGGTGTGGAGAAAAGGGAACCTTTGTACATTGTTGGTTGGAATGTAAATTAGTACAGCCACTGTGGAAAACAATATGCAAATTCCTCAAAAAACTAAAAATAGAACTACCATATGATCCAGCAATTCCACTCCTGGGTGTATAGCTGAAGAAAATGAAAACTCTAATTTGAAAAGATACATGTACCCCAGGGTTCATAGGCCACTTCCATATTTCGAATATTGTAAATAATGCTGCTAAGTGTCCAGCAACAGATGAAGGAGTAAAGATGTGGTATATATACACAATAAAATATTACTCAACCATAAAAAAGAAGGAAATTCTGCCATTTACAACAATGTGGATGGACCTAGAGGGTATTATGCTTAGTGAAATAAATCAGACAGACAAATACCATATGTGATCACTTATTTGTGGAATCTAAAAAATAAAACAAATGAAGAAATATTACAAAACAGAAGCAGACTCACAGATATAGAGAAAAAGCTAGTGGTTACCAGTGGAGGGAGAGGGGGAGGGGCAAAAAGGGGAAGGGGATTAAGAGGTACAAACTACTATGTATAAAATAAGTTACAAGGATATATTGTATAGCACAGGGAATATAGCCAATATGGAGTATATTCTATAAAAATATTGAATCACTGTGTTGTACACCTGAAACTAATATTGTAAATCAGCTATATCTCAATAAAAATAAAAAAAGATAATGGAGAGCCAGAGTATGTAGGGCATATATCCATTATAAGGATTTTGGGTTTTACTGTTGAAAAATGGGGAGCCATTGCAGAATTTAGGCAAAGAAATAAGTTTTTTGATGTATAACAAGTACAGAAAATGCACAAATCGCACAAATCATGAGAGCACAAATTACTGAAATTTCACAAAGTAGGCTCACCAATTGAATAGACATTCAGATGAAGAAACTTACTATTACTAATACCCATAATCCTTCCCTTCTGTCATCTCCTAGTCACTACTTCCCACCAAGGAGAATCTCTACCCTAACTTGTAACACCAAAGATTAGCTTTAAGGTTAAAAAAAAAATCATAAATTATGTACTCTCTGTATCTGGTATACTTCGTTTAATATTATGTTTGTGAATTGTATTTACAGTTCCTACATTCTTATTACTGGCTGGTATTCTATTATATGATGATGCTACACTTTATTTATCCATTCACCACTTGATAAACATTTGATTTGTTGCCACTTTTTGACTACTATAAATAGTGCTTCTTATGAACATTTTTGTACTTCCTCCAATGAATGCATAGAGGCATTTTTTAATTTCACGTATACTTAGTTGTGGAATTATGGGGTCACAGAGTGTGCTTTTGTTCAAATTTAGTGGATACTGCCAAAGAGTTTGCCAAAGTGATTATACCAATTTACATGTCTATCAGTAAGAATGGAATTCTAATTATTACATATTCTCAAAAATACTGGCACTCTCTTTATTTCACATTATAGTTATTCTGGAGCATGGGGGGAAGAATTCCTTTGTGATTGTCATTTCCTTCTTGGCTAGAAATTTGAAGATGTTTTATTAGTTTAATAGTCATTTAGATGTCTTCTTTTGTAAAGTACCAGTTTAACATTTTTGTCCATTGTTTCCTACTGGTTTGTCTTTTTTTCCCGTATTGATTTATAAAAGTTATTTTTATATTCTATATATGAATCTGTGGTAGGAAGGTTAATGGTCTTCAGAAGTGTCCACATTCAATTCCCTGGCACCTGTGAATATGTTACCTCTCATGGCAAAAGGGACTCTGCAGATGTGATTAAGGTTAAGGAGTTTGAGACAGAGTAGCCCGGATTATCCAGGTGAGGCCAGTCTAATCATGAGTCCTTCAAAGTGGAAGAGCAAGGCAGAAGAGAGGGTCAGAGAGATGTGACATGAGAAGGACTTGACCCACCACTGCCGACTTTGAAGATGAAAGAAGGGGGCCGTGAGCCAAGGAATGTGTCAGCCTTAAGAAGCTGGGCATGGCTCTCAGCTGACAGCCAGCAAGGAAATGGTTACCTTAATCCTATAACCACAATAAACTAAATTTTGCCGACAACCCAAATGAGCAAGAAAATAGATCCTCCCTTAGATCCTCCAGAAAGAAACCCAGCCTTCCTGACGCCTTGATTTTAGCCCAGTAAGAGCACATCAAATCCTGATTTACGGAACTGTAAGACAGTAAATTTGTGTTGTTTAAGCTGTTAGCTTTTTGGTAATTTATTATGGTAGCAACAGAAAATGAATGCAGAGTCCATTGTATATATTTATTGCAGACATCTCCTATTCTGTGGCTTGCCTTTTCACTGTTTTAATGCTGTGATTTTAAGAGTTCTTTTTTTTTTTTATACACTTCCTGAGTGTCAGAATCTGTGCTAGATTCTCTTTTCCCTGCCAGCTCCATTGAGATAAAATTGACGTATAACGTTGTGTAAGTTGAAGGTATATAACATGATTGGGTATCCATATATATTGTAAAATGATTACTGCAATCAGGTTAATTAACACATTTCAGTAATCATTTTTTTTTTTGCATGTATAGCGAAAACTTTAAAGATCTACTTCCTAGCGACCTTTAAGTATATAATGCAGTACTGCTAACTGTAGTCACCATGCTGCACATTAGATCCCTAGGTCTTACCTTACAAGTAAAAATGTATACCCTTTGATAACCTTCATTCATCCTCCCTCCACCACACCAACCCCCGTCCCTGCCTCTGGCTACCACCACACTATTTTGTTTCTATGAGGGTTATCTTTTGGATTCCATATATAAGTGAGATCATATGGTATTTGTCTTTCTCTGTCTGACTTATTTCACTCAGCATAATGCCCTCCAAGTTTATTATGTTGTCACAGATGGAAGAATTTCCTTCTTCTTTATGCCTGAATAATATTCCATTGTATGTGTATACCACATTTTCTTTATCCATTCATCTGTTGACAGACACTTAAGTTGTTTCCATGTTTTGCACATTGTAAGTAATGCTGGAATAGAGAAGTTCTTAACTTTTAAGACATTTAATTATAGTTAGTGCCTTCTTATGCTCTATTTAAGACATCTTTGCCTACCGCAAGGTCATAAAAATATTATCCTATGTCGTCTTCTAATATCTGTATTGTTTTAACAGTCACATTTGCTTAATGCTCTACCTGAAATTGATTTTTGCTTAGGGAGTGAAGTAAAGGTCAAGGCTCAGTTTTCAAACTGGTCTAACTGACCCAACACCATTTATTGAGAATATTCATGATTCTTTGTCATGAATCAGACGCAAACAGTATTCTTTGTCACCTTGGTCATGAGTCAGATGCTATGTATGGGTCTGTTTCTGTGCTCTCTATTCTGGTTCATTGGTCCATTTGTTTATATTAACACAAATACCTCACTGTCTTAAATTTTATTTTGTTATAATTACACTTGATATTTTTCTGATAGTTTGTCACTCAGCTTTTTTCTTCCTGGAGATCTCCTAGGCTTTGCCCCTTGCATTTCTATGGACAATTAGCTTGTGAATTTCCATAGAAAAATTGCTTGCATTTTGGTTTAAATTGCATTGAACCTAAAAACCAATTTGAGGAGTATCTTTACAATATTGAGTGATTCAATCCATGAACATGGTTTGTGCCTGCATTTATTTAGGTCCTCTTTAATGTCTCTCAAAATTTTGTAATTTTTGTTTTATAGAGCTTGCACACTTTTCATTAAAATTTTCCCCAGATATTTGATGTTTTGAGACTATTGTAAACAGAATATTTATAAAATATTATATTATTTTTGTTGGTATATAGAAAAACTTTTTATACTGACCTTTTAATCAAGTATCTTTGTAAAATTATTTCTACTAGTTTGTTTATAGACATGATCATGTCTTCTGTGAAGAATGGTATATTCATCTCTTCCTTTCCAATCCTTATAGCTATTTATTTTTCTTAACTAATAGCATTAGTTAGAACACTCAGACAAAATTGAAAGAGTGATATCACTAGATTTAGTTTGCTATAATTTTGGGGTTTTGAAATTATGTTTATGAGAGAGATAGGCTCATTTCCTTTTCTGTGATGTCTTCAAAGATTTGGGCTTTAATGTTATGCCAGCCTCAAAAAGAAAACAAAGAATTGGTAGATGTTATTTCTTTTCTTCTTATTGTAAGAGTATGTATAAAATTGATGTTTTTCTAACTCAAATGTTTAGAAGCATTCAGTGGTGGAGCCAACTGTGCCTGAAGATTTCTTCGTGGAAAAGTTTTTGATAGGTTTTTCCATTTTTATCTTGTTAGCTTTAGTAAGATGTGGTTTTTTTTTCTTTTTTTGAAGAATCTGCCCATTTAAAAAAATTGTCTAATATTTTGGCATAAAATCATACCTAATATCTTTCTTATTTTAGTGTCTGCAGAATATGTACCAATTCATTCCTGATGCTGGTAATTTGGATTTTCTCTCTTTTTTTTTTTGATCAGTCTAAAACTTTACACCTTTATCATTTGTTTTTGAAATTAGTTTTAGTCTTTGACCTTTTTTTTTTTTTTCCTATTGTTTTCTGGCTATATTTTGAAAGAAGAATAACAGCAAAAACAAAGATACTTCTTTGACAGATTGGCTGTGGAGTATGGGAGACAATGATGACTCTAAGGCTTCTGGCCTGTGGAATTCAATGGGTGGCATCACCCTAAACTCAGGTAGGGAGGGCTGGAGAAAGCAGGTCTTGGGGAAGATGAGCAGAAGTTCAGTTTTGGATATGTGAGGTTTGACATGTCAATTAGACTTTAAAGAAGATATGTTGAGTTGATGGTTGGATATATGATTCTGGAATTTGGAGACATATCTGGACTAGATATATGAATTTGGGAGTCATCCTCATAGAAACAGTGTCTAAGACCAGGAGAATAAATGGCATAGCCAATGGAATGAGTGCAGATGATAATCTGAGTCCCACAGCATTCCAAAACAAAGAGATTCATGGTAATAAAATAGAACAAGCAAAGAGACTGGCAAGGAACAATGAGGGAAATGTTTTTGAATCCAAGGTAAGAAAATGTACAAAGAAGGAGGGAGAGATTAAATTTGTCAAATGCTGATGCTGTGCTGAGTAAATGAAGACTCAGGTTGACTATAGGAGTTAGCAACACTGAAAACATTGGACAATTTTACCAGGAGTAGTTTTAATGGAGAGGTGGAGGGCAAAAGCCAGACCAAAGGAAGGAAGAATGGGATAAAAGAATGGGAAACATTGCGTATAGACAATATTTGAGGCATTTTGCTCCAAAGGGAGACTGAGAAATGGGAGAGTGGTGATGGGGAAAGTTCGATTAAAACATTTTTTTAAGATGGAAGAATAACAGAATGTTTATATATGCAAAGGAATGATTAAGTAGAAAGAAAAAAATCAGTGTAATGGGAGAGAGGGGGAAACTTGCTGGAGTATGTTCTTGTGTTGATAAGATGGCAAGGGACCTAGTAATTGCCCCCTTTCTCTCCTACATCCTTCGCAGTATGCTGTGAGATTCCTTATTACTACGTCTATGTCTATAAAACAGCTTTGCTTTTAGAATACCATCATAAAATGATTCATAATGGTGAGTGCTGGAGATACTGTAATACACATTTTTTTCCTGAGGAAATTAAAGAACACTTTAAAATCTCCTTTTGGCCAGTAACATAAAAATTTAGAATATAGAATAAAACAAAGGATAAGTGAAATCTATACCTGAGCAACAAATAAATATCACTAAGTACAAGTATTTTAACTCAGAGGACCTTAAGTGTCATTACCCAGGTTATTTTACATAAAATAAGGAAGCAGATTTACCAGCAAAAAAACAGTAACAGCAGGGAAAAGTGACAGGAATCAACAGAGGAACTAGACAAAACAAGTGTTGGAAAATCAGACGAGTTCTTCTAAATAGATTTAGCATAAATATAATTTAGTTAATAGATTTTATCACATTAATTTGTGGTCAGATAGTAAAGAGGCAAATAGCTCTGCAAACCCCAAGAACTAAAAGTTGCCATACTTTGCCACAGTTGAATAATTGTTTCTAGTGAGATTAAGTTCTTTTATCAATGCATGGTAATACACGATGGAGAAATTTCTACAGAAAATTTGTAACAAAACTCAAAAACATATTTGTGCATAAAGGAATTAAAACTACTGACCTGAAAATGTTGCTTAATGATTTCATTCACAAACTTTATTTCCCGTCATTCCTGATAAATGAATCATTATGTTTGCGCACAGATAAACAGATCAAGATCTGACCATCTCTAACGTAACTGGACAAGCATATCCCAGGATGTGTGTTTTAAAAACACTGAAAGACAAGCATATTGGTCATAAAATGATAGAATGTTAGTCGGAAAGGACCTTAGAGTTTATCTAATCCATGTTGTATCTGCTCAAAAGTGCAAAGCTCACAATACATGATAATGGACATGTTTTTATACTTTAAATCTCCATAGGTATTTCTCATTCCTTATTCAGAAGAGCTGTCTTTTAACCTTTGTGTTTATCATGCTAAAATATTTTCAGGCCACCAGTTATCTAAAATTAATATGGATTTGAATTCTGAAATAAACTATTTTCCTATAATTAAGATTATTTTATAATAATTAGAAAGGGAAACTCAAATAGCCTATGCAAAGTATGAAACATGATGTCTTCAAAATTGAGTCCTTGGAAATTACTCCATTCCAGCCACTTTGAGTAAGAATTTTTATTTGGGATATATATGTCAGAAGATAAAAAAAATACTAAACACATTTTACTGACAAATGAAATCAAATTTAACTGGATCCCCAGAGGAAAAAAGCATAAAAAGAAGTTATCCTTATGTAGGCTAAGTAATAGTAAACCATTTTAGGAGAAATTCTGGTAGACAGATTACTTTCATAAAGGGGAATGATTGTACACAAATGCAAAGTTGTTGGTTTAAGTATATGGTGCTATATCATTGTTTATAAGGCAAAAAAATAGTGTAACCATAAAGAGGGAAAATTTAAATAGATTATATTTAGCTATAAAATTGATTAATATGGAAATATACACAGCATAGAAGTGATAAATGTAGGATTTGTGTGATACAATTTTTATAAGAAATAACATGCAGTGTGTGTGTAAAACCTTATATTTAGAAATTTATTTGTTAAAATAGTAGTGATTCTTTGAGTGGCGGGAATGAGTTATTTTCATAACCTTTTATATCATCTTAAGCTTTTGCCATGAACATTAACTTTTGTTTTAAAATACTTAAAATTGTTTCAATTAAGTGTAATAATACATTTTCATTGTAAAAGTTTCTATTCCATTCATGAGGTAAATGCTCTTAGCATCTGAGGTGTATCCTTCCTTTCCATTGCCTATATGTTTACATGTGCATTAGGTATGCTCATGTATGTATTCTTTAATCACAAATGGATCATCTTACATATGATACTGTTTATTCATTTGAGAATATTACAGAATTTTTTCATATTGGTACATTTAGATCCAAGTCAATAATTTTAGCAAATGCTTGCTATTTTATTACTATTAATATTTTTAAAAGTTAAATTCTTTTTGATTTATTTTCAACCTTGCATAATCATTTAAAGAGTGCTATCTAGCCATTAACAAGGACTTTCCAGAAGAGTTTAAAAAAACTTGAAGTTATTATCGTATAGTATCAAACAAACCTTAAAGCAGAATAAAATAAACAGTATCTCAACAATGCAAAAAAAATGCGATAGAACAAGAGTGAAAGGAACTACATTAAAATGTTAGTACTATGATCGGAGGTGACGTTTTTCTGTGTCAAAATGTTAAGAGTGGTGGGATTGGAGAGATTTTTCTCTGGCTTGTATAGTTTTTTGTTGTCAAATTTTCTATGATGGTCAGGTATTACTTTGATAATCCACAAACATAAGGTAAAATAAATAATTTATTTGATAACAACCTACATTCAACTTATACACATTTGATTTTAAACTCTTTCAAACTTTAATTTCTAAGGGGCTAAGGATCTTTGATAAAAAGCAGGAGGTCAAATCTGGAAAGATGGGTCACATGCTTCTTTTAGGTTCTAAAAATATAAACTTTATTATTTTAAAACCTGGTAAAATGAAGTAACAATTGGCTGAGTATCTTGCTGTTACCATAGGTTTTGTTTCTGATGAAGGTATTTCATGCTCAAATGAATGATTTTCCTGTGGAAATAATACTGAATAAACCCCAAAAAACAAAAACGCTGGAGTCATGCTTCTGGCCAAGACGCGAATTTGCAAACACTTTGTTGCAGGGTCATGGACACAATATTTAATCAAGTATAATGTGATATATACTTGTATGAAATAATAAAATATTTTAATATGTATAAAAATAGATTAATCAAGGACGATGCTAAGATGGTGGAGTAGGAAGTACCAGGAATCTGTCTCCCACTAGACAACAGTTGCACCACCAGAGTCTGTCTGATGTAAGTATTGTGGAACTCTGGGGTCTACTTAAGGTTTACAACTTTCAAGGCTAGTGTAAATTGCAGTTAATTTTGGTCAATTTCAGCTCTTAGCACGGTAGTAGCTACCCATTCTTCCACCCCAGCTCCATGTTAGGCAGCTGTGCACGTGTTCCAGGTCAACCTGTACACAGCTTGAGGGAGTCAAAGTGTGGAAAAAATGACGTTGTCCTTCAGATATCAGGAATCTGTGTTTGATCACCAATTGGTATTTTGACCACAGAGATGCAGACAAAGAAGCAAGCAGCCATTTTTTTGTGAACCTCCACACATTGTTGCAAACCCCTCCCCATCTGGCTGAAGTAACTTCCAGGGGAACTTTAAGGACTCACACCCTTTTCTCCACTTATTTTCTTCTTTTTGCACGTTTGGAAGACAAACATTAAAGATTAGGACATTCAAAGCCAACCATAACAAAGCATCTATGGATAAAATTAGTAAGTGACTGCACTTGCCCAGGGAAAGTTGCAGGCTCAGAAAAGACCTAAGAAGACCTTAAGTTTATACCTTAGTCTTATCCTTGACACAGAGACAACCTTTAACAATCAAAAAACCAAAATCAGTGACACAAAACAGCAAACTCTGGGGAAAAGGGTGAATCTGATCTTCAGACCTAACAACATCATTAGGTTCAAATATCTACTTTTCAAAAACAAAATATATCACAAGACATACAAAGAAACAAGAAAATATGACCTAAAGGGAAAAAAAAAATCAACAAACTATCTCTGAAGAAGATCTGATGGCAAATCTACTAGACAAAGTTTTTATAACAGCTGTTTTAAACATACTCAAAGAACTAAAGGAAGACATGAAAGGAAGTCAAGAGAACAATGTATGAATAAAATGGGAATATCAGTAAAGAGAAAACCTAAAAAGAAACAAAAAAAATCTGGAGCTGAAAATACAATAACTGAAATGAAAAAAAAAATCACTAGAGGGATTCTTATGCAGATTTGAGCAGGCAGAAGAAAAAATCAGCAAAGTTGAAGATAGGACAATAAAAATTGAGTGTGAGGAACAGGAAAAACTAGGATTGAAGAAAGCCTAAGGAACCTTTGGAACACCATCAAATGGACCAACAATATACACTGTGGGAGTCCCAGAAGAAGAAGAGACAGAGAAAGGGGCAGAGAGAATATTGGAACAATGACTGAAGACTTCCCAAATCTGATGAAGGATATGAATGTAAACATCCAAGAAGTTCAGTGAACTCCAAGTAAGATGAATTCAAAGAGACTCACATAAGACACATTATAATCAAGCTTAGAATTGACTCATTACATACAAGGGATCCTCAGTAAGATTATGAGCAGATTTCTCATCAGAAATTTGGAGGCCAGAAGGCAGTGGGCTGATGTATTCAGAGTGCTTAAAGAAAAAAACAAACAAGAACCCTATACCTGGCAAAACCATTCTTTAAAAGAGAGGGAGAAATTAAGACATTTCCAGATAAGCAAAATTGATGAATTTCATCACTGCTAGACTGCCCTGCAAGAAATGCTCAAGGGAGTCCCTCCTTCCAGGGTGAAATGAAAGGACACTAGACAGTAACTGAAAGCCATACAAAGAAATAAAGATCTAAATAAAGGTAAATACATGGGCAATTATAAAATCTAGTATTATTGTGACAATGGTTTGTAACTGTTCTTTTTGTTTTCTACATGATTTACAATACTAATGCACCTAAAGAATTATTTGTTTGTCTTTAGGCTCACAGAAGATGTAATACATAAAGTCAACACACAAGTCAGTTGCACATCTATACACCAATGGTGAACAATATGAAAATGGAAAATACAAAAAATTCCATTCATATACAGTAGCATTAAAAAAGAATAAAATACTTAGGCATTAACAGAACCAATGATGTGAAAGACCTGTACAATGAAAACTACCAAACATTGCTGAAAGAAATTAAAGACAGATAAATGGGGACACATCTCCTGTTGATGGAATGTGAGGTAGTACACCTCACATTACTACCTTCATTGATTTACAATTTCAGTGCAATCCATATCAAAATCCCAATGACATTTTTTGCAGAAATAGAAAAACCCATCCTAAAACTCATAGAATCTCAAGGGACCTCAAATAGCCAAAATGATCTTGAAGATGAAGAACAAAGCTGGAGGACTCCCACTTCCTGATTTCAAAACTTACTACAAAACTACAGTAATCAAAACACTGTGTAGTGGCATAAAGATAGAAATAGAGACTAATTGAATAGCATAGCAAAGCCAGAAATAAATCCTCACATATATAGTCAGATGATTTTTGACAAAGGTACACAGACCATTCAAGGGGGAAAAGACAGTATTTTCAACAAGTGATGATGGGGAAAATGTGGTATATATGTACAATGGAATATTACTCAGCCTTAGAAAGGAAGGAAATTCTGACATATACTACAACATGGATAAACCTTGAGGATGTTATGCTAGGTGAAAAAAATCCAGTCACAAAAAGACAAAAACTATATGATTCCACTTATATGAGGTACTTAGATTAGTCAAATTTATAGAGACAGAAATTAGATTTGGGATTCCTGGGATTTGGGGAGAGGCGGGAATGGGGAATTTATTGTTTAATGGGTATAGCGTTTCAGTTTTTCCAAGATAAAAGAGTTCTGGAGATAGATAGTGGTGATAGTTTCACATCATTATGACTATACTTAATATCACTGAACTGTACATTAATAATGGTTAAGATGGTAAATATTATATTTATTTTACCACAATAAAAAATTTGGGAAAATAGATTAATCAAGAAGCACAGTAACTAGACAAAACCACTGTGAAACTATTTCATATAACACATTGTACTATATACAGTTCTCAACTTCATAATTTCCTTATCTACCACTCTGAGAAAACAGGAAGTGATAGCATCCTTTCACCAGAGTCAAAGGATTCAAAAGGCTTCTTTAAGGGAGACACCATGGGTTACTGAAGGCCACCAGATAACTTTCTGAGAAAATGTCTCCAGACATGTCTCCTCTTGCTGCCCTCTTTTCTCTTGCAAAATTTCCCGAGGTGAGCCAGAGGCATTCACATCAAACTGTTCCAACCCCTACTTTCAAAAAGTCTCCCTTGAGCTGTGTCTCTATAGCATCAGTACCTTCCCCTTACACCCTGATGTGCATGGCAATACTGCCTTTAAAATGCAGGAAATTTGTTTGTGCTGTATTTTCTATCCCTTTATCCTTACCAGGCAGTTGCTTCACGGTGTTAGACTCTCAAAGCTCTGGCTCGAATGATGGACCAACTCAAAGGCACACAATATTTAGTGTGATCCCAAATGTATGATTTTAGGTCTTTCAAACTCAGGCACAAGTTGCCCTTTGCCTTAAGATCATGTTTAGAAGTTCTCAATTTAGCATTGCTTTTTTCGTTGTTAGTCATTTTAAAGGATTGAATATAAGGTTTAACTATAAAATAGTGAGACTAACTTTTCAGCAATATATCAGAGATTTTATGGCCTAGCAAGTGTTAATACCTTTACTAGTCCCCCTGGAAAAATATCTTTTCCAAAAAGGATGTCATTGCTTAGTTTTGTTTAGAGACGATTTCCTAACTACACAAGAGATATGTTTTTAATACTATATTGAAAGACTTCCTCCTTTCCCCCACCATTCTTTCTTTCCCCTCTTTTCCTTAATTTCTCCCCTTCCCTCACTTAATTATGTAATAGGCCTGTGCATGCATCCATTCAATGATTTATTTAAAAAATGTTATTGAGTGACATTCTTGCTTGACTCAATTTTGTGCTCTTTTTTTGCCCTTCTTTTGCTGGAGGCAACAGAATGAAGTGGTGTCAATGGTGACACCTAAGAAATTTCTTAAAATAGGATTAAACAGCAGTTGGAGGAGAAATTGTACAGCCCGATATGTACTGAAAGCTAGAAGTAACCTTTCCCAGGACACACTTGGAAATTGATTAGTATCTCTGATATACGTGGTGTTAAACTGCTTGTAATGTCTGCATTAAGCAGGGGTTTATTTGGAGAAGCACTACAAATTAATATGAATAAAAAATTTAGGACTATCTGTAAAATATCGCAAATCATTCAACATAACTTTAGCCTGGTATACAAGACCCTTCAGTCTAGCGCCAATCTCCCTTTCAGTCACCATCAACCAGCCCGTGTCCATATTCGATGCTTTAATTAACTCCTGTAGGTTAGTTGTTCTCAACAAGGGTCAATTTTGCTTTCTATCCCAGGGAATATTTAGCAGTGTCTGGAGACATTGTTTGTCACAGCATTTTTTGGCTGTCATTGGGGGTGTCCTACTGACGTGCAATGTGTAGAGGCCAGGGATGCTGTTAAACATGCCACAATGCACAGGACAACCTTCCACAACAAAGTGTTATCCAGCCCCAGATGCCAATAATGCTGAGGTTGAGAAACCTTGCTGTAGCTCTTTTCCCAGCTCGCACCTTAGGCACCTACTGTGACATCCCTTCCTTTCCAACCCTCTAATCGCCCATCTTAAAATTCAGCTCAGAGGACAGTATCTCTTTAAAATGTTATCCCAAATTGGTTCCTTTGTCCTATTAATATGCTCTAAGAGCATTTTGTCATTGCTTCAGCTTTTTTCCTCATACTCATTAAGTCATAACTTAATTCTTTACATTTCTGTCTCCTGCACTGGGCTCTAAGCTGCTCAAGGACAAGGAAAATGTGTCTTGTTAACCTTTGTCACTCCAATGCTTGGTGCTTAATAATGTTTAGAGAATGGAGTAAAAATAGATGATTAATGTTTTAAAGGCCAACAGTGAGTCGCTGTCAAAGGTCAATCACTCTTCTTCAGTAAATGATAACTCTTGGTACCCCTCTGCTAGCAATCTGAAGTATCATCACCAAAGATTTCTGAAAAGAGAGAAATTGAGTGTAGTTGAAATAGAGTCCAAACTAACCCGCTTATCTATTAGTTTAACTGTTAATACATCACTGTTTGCATTTTTTGTGGCTTCTAACCAGTCAAACATATGTCAATGTTGAGGAGAAAGCAAATGTTTTGTCCAGTTGTGCAAGGATTTTTCTAGTAAAGAGGCACTTGACCATGACAAGCCAGAATGCCCAGCTGTGTGGCCATGACTCAATTAGAGATGCCAAAGGGCTGGGCCCCCTACACCTTGTCTGGACTAAAGACAGAAAGAGCTCGTCTCTTTCAAGAGCTGAGGAGCACAGGTTAACTGCAGTGCTTCTGATAAAGGCAGCACTTCCAGGTAGAGGACTTTCTAATCCAGCTACCCAGGCTATGCTGAAAACTTACCTGAATGGCTTGTGTTTCAATGGTAAGTTGATAAAGGGGTGGAGGAAAAGAGCTTCTGAGTTTGTATAGTGTCAGTACTTCAGAGGAGGGTCACGTATATGCCTGTCTCCCTGTGGAGTGAAACACAGGCAGATATTCTTTTCTTGACACATGAAAGCTACTTGAAACACAGCATTACTCTTCATTTTGTACCTTTTGGGTATGTTTTGAAATTTCTAACCACGCGAGAAATTTTTTAAATGCAATCCTTACTTTTGGAAGGAAACTTGAAGAAGGCTTTTGGGACCAGGAAGCAGTAATTACAACAGAGCATGAGAAAATACAAAGGAAGAGAAGGATTTCTAACTAGGACTGCCAAAACAGAAAAATAACTTGAGACTTGCTGAGCAAGCCCTGGGAAATTTTATGCTTTTTTACATTAACAAAAACGATACAGCTTTGCCATTTAAAAATTATTTTGTCTGAGATACAGACCTGAACATGAAAAATTTTTTTCTAAACTCAAAAAAAAAATTTTTTTAAGCCACAACCAATTCAATAAAATAGAAGGGGCAGCTTAAATGCACATAAAATCACAAGGAAAAAGATTTAAAATAAGTGAGGGATCACAGGTAAAAATAACATTTTTTTTTTTTAAAAAGTAAGGTGAATCAGGATAGGCAGATAATATATAAAAGACATCTAAAAATATACTTAGCACTTCTGAATATCCAGAAGCAAATGTGAAGAGAACAACATGTTTTGTTACACGTACGCTGGGATCCATATAACAAAAACATATTTGTCCCAATACTGAGATCTGGGGACGTGTTTCTTGTATATCTACATGAAATAATGAGCAAGGTCCTCAACAACATCTTCACAGTGAGTGCCTTGAGGATGTCTCTTGTAAAAACTCTCCTGATCAGCTCAAGTCATCACCCATGACTCATTTCTCCAGGCAGTCACTGCTGATGTTAGCAAGTAAGCCACCCTCTGCTTAAACATTACATTTTAAAATTTCTATAGAAATGGGATCCCTGAATATCTGTTGTGGACCCTAATGTGTTGCCTTCCCAATTCCCACTCACCCACACATGATTTGGTTGCTTTCTCTTCCCTGTAACCTACATAATAGTAAGCCCATAGCAGCAATTTTGCAAATCATAGTCCTAACTTCTTGGCTGGATCAGGCATAGGAACCTGATCCAAGATGCACCAAGCTACTATTTACTCTAGACGCTATTCTTTGCCCATGATTTATTAGTTCAGCATGAATCATGCTACCTCTTGAGCAATAATAGCTCTTTCCCATGGTATTTAGTATTGGGATGGAGGGAGGGGTTGCATACAGAGAGAGAGGTGATAGCCTCTCTTCTGGAGGCTGAACTTATAAAATAAACTCATATGTAGTCAAGATTAGACATCTTTAGCTAGACTTATGAACCCAAGTAGCAGGTGTTGGTCAGTAGGTAGAGGGAGTCATGGATCAGGTATGCAGAGGCAAATGCACGTAAGACACAGATATGAATCCATCTCTGAGGCCTGATCACATCCCTGATCTTAGCTTTCATGAGACATCTCTGTTTCCTATAACGAATGGAAAGGAAGTTTCTGTAACTTAAAATCAAATGAGTTTAAACAATTGCAAATTCTTGTAGACATTTATTTTTATTTCTCTGGACCAAGTTTGGCTTGGTTTTGCTGCAGTGGGCCAGGGTTATCTTCCATGACAGGTGCCTGGAGAACAGCTGTTGAGTGTCAGTGAATCAGTGCCAAGAACTAAGCTTTAACAGTCAGCAAAGTTGGGGAGAACACTGACAGCCTTTTATGAAAATTGAGCTCTCTAACAAGGACATATACTTGAAGAGAATGCAGTCTCAAACCTAAATATGGCAAGTTATTTAGAATATTGTTTTATTTTAATTTGGAATCACATTTTAATATTCTGCTGGAAAGTTTCAGGATCAGAAGATGAAAGTCTCTCTTAGGTAAAGTTCAAATAGTCTATCGACTTTAGTGAAAAGCTGGCTTAATATTTGCCTCTGTCCATTTTTTATGGCTCTTGGTGGAAAAGTATCCTTTAGGTTATGACCTTGAAAGTCAAGACCATGTGTTATTTCTCTTTGCATCTCCCATAAGTGTTCGTAAAATGTCTGTCACACAAAGGATGCTCAGTAAGAATCCCTGAATGTTTCTTTCTCAGGAAGAACTTTCTAGAAGGTCTTGAACTGAGAATAGTTGCTCTGTGGGGAGAAATGTAGAGGTTCTGATCCCTCTTCTGTAAAATCATCAAATATCTTCCTTGGCTGAAATAGCTCAGTTTTCCCATTCAGTCACATCAAACACACTGTTACCAGGCAGCGCTAGGACATCTTGTGTTGTTCCGCTATAGGAGTTGAGCAGGGAAGACTGCTCGCCAGCACACATGACACTGATAGTCATGACATGACCAGGGACATGATAGTGTGTCTCTGGATCAGGCTTCAAGTGAGGCAGGAAGGGGGAGCACAGGGCATTGGCCGACTTTAAGCAGAAGCTATCCTTTTATATCCTTAGAGGAGAAAAGCTAAGCTCCCTCCACAGTGTTCAGGCTTGGTGTTCTTCATGCTGAGAGTTCATATATTAACTGGTGGTCAAGTGATGCCCTCCTCTTTTCCCATGAAGCTGTTTACCAGGTATACTTCAGACAGAATGACTACGTGCCCTTCTAAAGGAACATAGCTTGAAAAAGAGCTTATTTCTACGAGTGTAAAATTGTATAAAATCAAGGTAGAGAATTGTCTGCCGAAATCTGTATTCTTCTGCACTCACATAGATTGAGAATCTGCAACCTTTGTTAGATTCTTCAAAATTAGCTCGGGCTCTCCGGCTCCTGAGCTTGGGGCAGATTGTCTGGGCCGCCTTCAGACAGGCAAATAATGGGCAATAACACTGCATCCTCTTGACCTACTCTCTCCAGCTCAGATTGAGAGAAGATTATTCAATAATGACAGTATTTTCCGCAACAAAGTGTACCCATAGAGTTCCCCATCTCCAATGGTACTCTCATGCAAAAGTCTGACTTTCATTTGAAATATCAGTGACATATATTTAGACAAGTTTCCCCCGCCATGAGACAAAACTCATTATGATGCAGTCTCTTTAATTGCGAGTACATATGGGTTATTAAGTATCAAACTGTGTGTGTTTATTGCTCATTACTATATGTAGAGGTTTAAATAGCTTTACTGCTTTGAGAGGTGGTTATAAGCTTTCAAATATTTAAAACGCAAATGACTAAACTGTTCGTTTATTCCAAGTTCGTGATTTTGTTTAGACAGGAGCAAAATGTTTTTCATTTGTAACTTTCCATCGTTGAATGAATTTCAGGCACAGAGTGGAGAAGACATTTTCTAAATTAGAGTGTCAGCGGCTAGGGAGACAATGTGAAGTTAAGATGTGGAAGCCCTAATCTGGACCATTCAGGCTAAAGTGGCTTTTGAGGGAAATAAAGGGGGGGTTTTGGGTTTACCATGAAGGGACATTTCTGACTGACTATATCGTGCCAGAAATCTGGAACTCTCACGATAAAATATCTGAGGCTTCTTTCTTTTTTAGGTGTCAGTATACAGTATCACAAGGGGATATATGTATTAGTCACAACTGTTTAATTGCTCTAACTATTTGCTCAGATAACCTCAGATTTAAAGGACATACAATGATGTAGGAGTGTTAGACTTCCAAAAATTGTTATAATTGAACTTAATTAAAGCCTTTGGGAGCTAAACCAAAATATAATAAAAGGTCTTTATCAAGTCAAAACTACTGCTGAGAGCCATAACCCGTTTTTAAAAAAAAAGATAATTAGGAGAAAGGATAATTCGAGGTTTTTTTTTTTTTTTCCTTTTTTTCTGCAATAAAAGCTAGCATTAATTGCAAAGTAGACACTCATTAGAAGACATTCAAAGTTATAATTTTGAAGATTCTAAGACAGGCTTCTAGCCTACATGGAAAAATTATTAATAATCTACACCTTTCTCTTTTGAGCAGACAGTCCTGGTCATAAGTATTTTAAAGATACTCTTACCCTGTCATTGTGGTTATGGACTGAATCTCAGTCTTTTTTTGGAAAATAAAAATGCTGATGTGTAGTTCTGTAATTAATACATAACCTTTAATTAGGTTTCTTCCAGTCCCTTTTTCTGGGACTTTCAAGGGCTTAGGCATCCAGGACAGTTGTGATCTGTGCCTGAAGGAAAAAGCTTAGCCCAACACCCCTCAGGGACTATTGAGTTGGTATGAGTCTGAGAACACACCCAAGAGAAAACTGCTGCCCTTTCAAGCAACCTTTACAGTGTGGTAGCTTCACAGTGAGCAGGTTGTGTTGAATGAGACTCCTGCCTTCGCGGGTGGTTCTGAACATTAACTCTTACCTCAAGTAAGAGAGAAGATTTAGTGTTCTTCACCAAGGGCAGGTCACTCAAGATAGAATTCTAAGAGACAATAACTTATCTGCTTGAACAATCCCCTTAACTACTGGTAAGAACAAAATCATTTAGAAGCATCATCCGTTAAATGTTTTTCTTTTTTAATAATGTGAAACTTGGCTGAGGTTTATTAAGTCTTCTTTCTATGTGTCGCACTTACTACATTGAGAAGCTAAGTATATAAAATGCATTTCCAGCTGCTGGGACTAACCACCTCCTTCCCCTCAATCAAAGTCTTGAATATATAGTGTTAAAAAACAAAATTCAACTAAGTAAGTTTTAAAGTTCTTCTTGGCTTTATTCAGTGACTCATGAATCGTGCAGCACCCCATCTAGCAGGTAGAAGGGAGCTCTGAGGAGGTGTACAAAATGAAAGACTTTTCTAGGCAGAAGGGGGTAGGACGAGGAGCTACTAACAAAGAGTGGATTGTGGCAGATCACCTTCCTTCAGGGGAGGGCAGGGGTTTATCGGGCAGATTTCCTCGCTAGTGCTGACCAGGTAATTCCGGACTGACTAGATCAAATTTCCACTCCTGGGAGAGGTTGAAACGGTAATTAAGTTAGGTATTAAGTCTTGGTTTGGTGAAATGGGCTTAGTACAGTGACTCCATTTGGGGCCTGTTATCTTCTTTTTTAACTGTTGGAATATAGAAATTCTGTAAGAAGAGCTGTGTTTAACTTCTACAGCCCAAAGAGACCCTGATGCTCAAAGTTATTTGGTAATGATTGTTTGCTGGTGACTGCCTGGTACACATCCCCTCATTGCATATTTGGGCCATTCATTGTTCAGAAACACAGTCCAGCTGTTATGATTGGTGCCTAGAGCAAAGTAACCTGGAATTAAGGTCTAACGCTGACCTGGGTTACTCATCCATTTAATGAATATTTACTTTGTTCTTCTGATGTGGAATACATTGTTTCAGAAACACTGAGAGACGCAAATTCAGTCCCCAATAGGTTGACAATATGTTAGGGAAGACAAAAACTGTGCCCAAATTACTATAATATAAAGTAGAATAAAAACAGCCACAATTTCAAGTTATGGGGAAAGAATGGATTATAAAAATTTGGTAGGGAGAGCATTGCTGATGACAATGTAAATCAGTAGTAACTTCATAGGGAGCAATTTAGCAATGTCTGTCAAAAGGCCCAGGAATTCTACTTGATCCAGAAATCCTACTTTTTGGAATTTGTCTCTCACATGAGAGGCATTACATATTTTTCCAAGACACTTATTGTAGTGATGTTCTTAGTATTTATAAAAAGAATAGACTATTGAAGGTGCCCATCTGTAGACTTGCAAATAATATAATAATGGCAGTTGTTAAAAAGAATGAGCCAACCCCTGGTATGATGCATAAAATCAATCTAAGCATAAAAAAATAAGACAAATGCAATTCAAAGGACATTGCACAAAACACCTTTCCAGTGCAACTCAAAGTGTCAGCGACATGAAGGACAAGGGAAGACTTAGGAAGTGTCAAAGATAGCAGATATGAGGACATACGACAACTAAATGAGTTGTGAGACACTCGGCTGGTTTCTGGAACAGAGACAGAACATTACAAAAACAGGTGAAATTCAAGTATAGTCTATAGTTAATAGAATTAGGGGAACATACCTTCGATCAGAAGTGGCTTCAGAGTTGGGGTTTTCTCTTCAATTATTCCACTTAGATCAGCCTTACAAACTTACACCTGCCCCATTGATTTAGGCAGCATCTGGCCTAAAAATGTGCTTTGTTTGGTTAGAACAGTGTTGGTCAGCCTAGACTTGATTGCTGAAATTTAGAGATATTACAAAAAAATCTGACTTTCCAGCTTCTTTTGCACAATCTGACAACACTGGGCTCATCTTCCTGCATCACGAAAATCTAGGGTAGCGACTGCCCTCTTTGGATGGGGTGGGCCCTCTCTACCTGCCACACACCCAGACATTGCCTAATGTCTTTCTGACCCTGAGGCCCATTACCACTTGCTATTTATCATCAAGCTTGAAGGAAAAAGAAGTATCTCTTATACCATGGTGAATGAAAAATCCTGGTGCTATAGATTACCAGCATGCCTCAGCACCTGTGGAAACCCATCTCCTATACCCACTGTAACTTTTACTGTGTGGCGCTGTACAAACAAATGTCTGCCCCAGTGAGGAAGCAGATAGTGACACCTTTCAAGGTTACTTCACCCTCAGCACATTCTTTTCGACATAGTATGCAAAAGGAAGAATCTTCCTGCACAAATCCCTTCTATTTTTTGTTCACAATGTCATTTCATACAATTCTATTCAGACAATAAACAAACATAATCATAGCGGGCACTCGTGTTATTTTGCATTAAACTGACAAAAATTTAAACTAAGGGTTTAGCAAAAATAAAACAAAGCGAGATATTTAAAGATAAACTAAGCAAAAATAATCCTTTCAAGAAAAATAACTTAAGAATGTGAGTGATTCTGCCTGCCATTCTACTCAATAGTACTAGCCCTGAAAGGAGAGATGAATCCACTATTCCTTCAGGAAGCTTCATTTTCCTAATGCTTCTCATTGCGTTCTTATTGTGATCCTCTGAATGGTATTCTTGTGTTTATAAAAATATTTTTAAAAAATAGCATCACCTTTCATGAAAAGACGTGGAAGAAACTTAAATGCATATTATCAAGTGAAAGAAGCCAACTTGAAAATGCTACATACTATATGATTCCAACTATATGACATTCTGGAAAAGGCAAAACTATGGAGACAGTAAAACGATCAGTTGTTTCCATGGGTTAGGGAGGGTGGGGAGTGACATGGAACACAGAGGATTTATAGGACAGTAAAACTACTCTGTATGGTATTATAATGGTGGATACATGTCATTATACCCTTGTCCAAACCCATAGAATGTACAACAAGAGTAAACTTAATATAAACTTTGACCTCTGGATAATAATAGCGTGTTAATGTTGGTTCATCAGTTGAAGCTGTAAATGAAAAGAACAGTCTTGCTCATCATCCAGTTATACAAAGGGTTGAGTAACAACCCACTGCAGTTGCCCACTGACAGTGTGCCCTAGGGGGAATTCAGGATGGAGAGAAATAGGATGAAGCATTCTGTGTTTTAGAAATAAGCCCCCTAGAGAGTTAAGATGCATATCTAAGGAAGAATTGCAATGACCCCAGATTCTTGCATCTTCCCATACTTAGAAAAGCACTAAAATCATTAACTTAACATATCTGTTTTTGCGATTAGCAGTAATGTTTTACTGAGATGTATGCTAGACTACGTGTATTTCCTAGCCAGAAAAATTCATATAAATACTGGCTCTTCCCCTACCTATTCAAAGCAGTCCCCTCAGAGCTACTGAGAGGCTATTTCCCAGACTACTGTCCTCAGTAGGGTTCCTGAATAAAACTTAACTCACAATTTTTACGTTGGTCGCTTTTCTTGCAGTCAGCATAATTGTACTGCTCTCTGGTGAAGGAAGAAGTTATGCATATGTGCACGGGGGCAGGGTGTATATGGGAAATCTTTGTACCTTCCTCTCAGTTTTGCTGTGAACCTAAAACTGCTCTTAAAAAATCATCTTAAAGAAATAACATGACAAACTGTAGAGAAAAGACTTGGACCCACATAATGTTAAGACTTCACTAAATGTTCCTTACGGTTTTGATATGACTGTAGTAGTCATGAACATTTCCTGGGATATTCCCATTAACCATACGACTATCTTGCCTGCGAACAGCCTTCCTTACAGAGAAAGCCAGCGATGTCTTCATTATCTTGAGTTTCGTTTGCCTGGTTCTTTCTTTAAAAATTCACATACTAGCTAATATTTCTGTGAATTATGTTTTCCTGCCCCTCTTTTTTCCCATCTGAATCACTGGTCTTAAAATGCTTTGACTCCTTGTCATTCTCCTGAGAGCTTTCCTAGCTAAATTTGTATTTCACTTTTTTACTTCTTTCCTAGGTCTTTCCCTCATGCTGTCTTGTCATGTAGAAGCTCCATTATTCATCTGCTTTCCTTCTTTTTCAATTGTCTAGAAAGTACCTTGACACAGAGGAAAAGTCTCATGCATTTAATTTTTTAATATAAGAACTTAGAAATAATACAAGTATTTAAGAACAAATGTCAAAATTTTATGAACCTGTGTTTTTTGTTTTCATTCAGTGCACCTTAAAATCTGATATGAATGTGTAAGTAAAACGTTTGCTTTAGATAATGGTATTTAGAATCAAAGATTATAAATTATCTTCTGGTCATAAATATCAAATCCATAATCAGTAATAAAGCTGTATTCCTTAATTACTTTGCTTTTACCATCTGCCAAGGACTACATTAAAGAATATAGTAAACAAAAGGAGCGAACTGTGAACCCTGACATTCTGTGAAACACGCATAGGAGTTTTCCCTTGCGATAAATGACACATTCCTTGAGTGGAATATTCGCGGTAAGGGGAAGGAAAGGAAGCTGTCAAGGAAGATTGAAAGGCAGATGTGTGATGGATATAAGCAAACTTCAACTCCTTTTACGTTTTCTTAACTTTTACCTCTTGATTGGACTGTAGCAGCACAACATGGATATTCTACCTCTCTGTACCTATTTGCATACATGTAAAATGGGCATTTACATTATAATTTGTAGCATTTTAAAATGAAAGTGCCCTTACTCAAGTAATAAGATGTAAAAATCTGGACAAAATTCTATGGCAGTAACTGTTGGGCTTGAAATTTTGAAATACGCATTTGAGCTTGAAAATTGTTTTCTGTGCTTGGGTAGTACATTGTTCTCCATCAATTTGAGGCACATAGAATGTTCACGCTGGAAGGATTTTGAAAATCATTTGGTCCAAGATTCATTTTATAGATGAGTGAGTCAAAATAAAAATTATGAAAAGTATAAAGATGAATCTAGGGTACTTGTCTGAAGATTCAATTTGTTGTTTCACATTACTATAGATATTAGAGGGTAAGACCGAGCCAAAAAGAAAATACACAATATAAAGTGATAGTACTTTGAATTAAAAGGGGGAAGCATAATAAAGGCTGCATTCATTTAAAGAAAAATCATGTTATCCATGGTTGAGTTTATTGTAATGACAAAGACACTTGCCAAGTATCATGGAGGAGGTTGGAGCAACTTCTCAATAAACAAACAAACAAAAAAAGGTTTCCATGCAGGTTAAATCACTATTCATACTGATTTCTAACAACTTAAGTTGTGGTCTATGCTGTGGTTATTAGCATTAAGCATCTGAATTGTAGTAACCAGGATTTATATGGTAACCTTTAAGAAATCTGGGGGTATGAGTGATGAGTCATTCATATTAAGGATTTTTAATTTTAGGAACACCAAGATTCTAATCTTATGATCAATTTTAAAATGTCAGTTGAATATATATTTGTTTTTAGAATTAATAGTATTACATTAATGATGATCACCAAAATTTCAATGATCTTTTTATTGGTATAATTTCATATTGAAAAATTTGCTTTAGTATGGCATGTCAACATTGCTCGTTGCTTGTTGAAGCTGTTTGGATCAATTATAGAATGTGAAGTTGTGTAATAACACAGTAAAACTGGAAATAATGAGTGAGACACTTTATGAATAAACCTCACTGTGAACCTTCAGTGAGGGTACATACTGATACTTAAGATAAACAGAGCCAAGACATGGGAAGCCTAATAGGTGTACATATGTTTTACAAATGTAAGGAGATAAAAAATTCCTCTAATAATATAATCTGAGATACATAAGAAAACTGTATAAATTAGAAAGACAATCTTAACAAATCTATCAAATTTCTTACTATCTACTGTGTTCAAAGATGAGCAAGGAAAAAAGAGCAATAAAAAGAAAGTATTTTTGGGTTTTTCAGAGTCGAAGAATTAATACAAATAAATGGCCAAAGAGCTCATATCATTCTGAATCAGACAAAAATTTTAGTACTTCGAACTCCACAAAAGAAGCAGTATGTCTGGGTGGTGGAGTACAAAGAAAATCACTTCAAGTAATATATAGGTTCAGATCCTGGTTCAGCCATGTTTTAACTGTGTAATAATAGATACACTATTGAAAATGTCTGAGCTTCAGTTTTAGGTCTTTATCTTAAGGGAGGTTGCAATGATGTATTATATAAAATGTCTAACACATAATGAGCATCATTATGTGTTAGCTTCCTTTCTCTATAAGCTCTGAGTGTGAGGGGTACTACCCGGCACACTTTTTTTTTTTTTTTTAAGGAACATGGTATTCACACTCTACGAGGTAAATAAAAATTCAATAAAGTTGCACATTTTCACAAAAAAAGTTAGACAAATGAAGTTTGGAGATTGGTGGGAGGGAAGGCAAGGAGTGCTGTGGAAACCCATTAGTTAAAGCTAAGGCATTAGTTAATTTATCAATGTTAGAGACAAAAGAAAAAGCAACTTAGAGTAATAAGGGTTGGAGGGAGGAAGCAATAGGGTCAGGAAGGAGGGGTTTTTGCTAAATGAGGAAAGGAACATAAAAAGGAGAGAGGAGAAAAATTTTTTTTAATTTTATTTTTTAAGTTGAAGTATAGTTGATTTACAATGCTGTGTTAGTTTCAGGTGTACAGCAAAGTGGTTCAGATATACAAATATATATATATATATATGTGTGTATATGTATATATATGTATATCTTTTTCAGATTATTTTCCCTTATAGGTTATTACAAAATATTGAGTATAGTTCTCTGTGCTATACAGTAGGTCCTTAAGGAAAAATTTAAAAATATTGGAGATGGTGTGTTAAAGTGCTCATGCATGGGAATTGATGCCAGCCAGCCCAATTTTGTGAGCCTCTAATGAGGATCTAATCCTAAGGCAGCCAGGGCATTATATTTTAATGCTGAGGGAGAGAGTAAACTATTTGCCTGTGACCATATTATTTCACTAATTTAGGACTATTGTGTGAGGAATGTAGAATAAATTGAAGGCTCATTTCCCATGAGGAACAGTAATTTGGGGTAATGTCAATATTATTCCCTTTTGATTTTTATGACTTTATAGGTTATTTTGTTTCTGCTTGTATATAGTCATGAAAGGGGCATTATGTAAGTATGTGAACAGAATAGAAAGATGAAATATAGTCCAATGATTTATACTTAAAAATGCCAGGAAGCTTAGGTTAAGAGGCTGAGCTGGAGTTAGAAACAGCTGGATTTCAGTCCTTAACCTTTCATTTTTGTGATATTGGTCAAGTTACATAACGGTTTCAAGCCTCAATTTCCTCATCAGTAACACACTTCACTTGGTATGCGTGTAGCCACTTAGCACAGATCTCAACATAAACTCAGTATGTAGATTAGCTCTAATCATCGTTAATTATGACTGACTAAATACCAGGAAGGAAAGAATGGGTGTAGGATGGGTAGGGGTATGGGTGGATAGAGGAAGGAAAGGAGGGGGAGAGTAGGGGAGGGGAAGATGGAAGAAAGAAAGGAAAGGAAGTAGGGAGGGAGAGGAGATAAATAGTTTATTAGAACAAAATTCTTATTTTTTTTGTTTTCTAATTTGGGATCTCTGACGGTAAGTTATATATTGAATAAATAGATGGTATATGCGCTGATTATTCTTCTTCTTAAATGTAATTCCTGCAAGGCAACAGTCAAATAAATATTGAGAGATTTCAGATATGCATGTTTAAAATTCATAGTGAAAATAGAGGTTGGCCAGCGTCATATCCTGTCCATCGGCTTCTTTTAGAGGCTTTTAAAACAAATTCACTTGTAAAAGAATTCAAGTAATTTGTAATAGCCAGTTGAAATGTCAACTAGAGTCTGAAATTAAGATTTATTTACGCACTAGTGCCAAAGCAGTTGAAATATGGTGTCCTTAGAAAGTGTCATTTGGGATGTTAATGTTCTTAATGGTAGATCAGGAATGGGTGAAACAAATGTGATGTAAAATTGCCAATTCATTTTACTTGAAATAGAATTTAAGAAATTATACTTTTCTCTTTTAAATATACTTTTGTACATTTCATTATTTTGCTTTTATATTTTTACATTTCAGGCAGAAAGTATAGAACATAAAATGTTTTATTTATATTGTTTAAGGAATATGGGTTTTAGCAAAACCCAAGTATGACACAAATCCAAGAAGCCACAAAAATTTATATAACCATAAAATATTTCAGCTTTAAACTGTACCATAAACAAAGGCAATGAATAAGCAACAACTTGGGATAAAATATTTGCAATTCACATCAAAAAAAAACGATGTTAATTTTCTTAATGATTAAAGAACTCCTACAAGTCAGTGAGAAAAATTCTAGGAATATAATAGAAAAAAGAACCAAGCATAAGACAGTAAACAAAAAAATATGGTTTTTATAAAAAAGATGTTTAGCCTCATTAATATAAGAGTAATATCAGTAGAAACTACACTATCATTTCCTCCTTTTCAGATTAGCAAAGGATCAATCTTTGTAATAAACTACAATGTTGGCAAATTCTAAGAGGAACATACATTTTCATACAGTGGTGGAGGTAAAATTGACCTGATTTATAAGGAACTCAATTGGCAATAGTATTTATTTTATTTATTTATTTTTTTAAACATCTTTATTGGAGTATAATTGCTTTACAATGTTCTCTCAGTTTCTGCTGTATAGCAAAGTGAATCAGCTATATGTATACATATATACCCATATCCCCTCCCTCTTGCACCTCCCTCCCACCCTCCCTATCCCACCCCTCTAGGTGGTCACAGAGCACCGAGCTGATCTCCCTGTGCTATGGAGCTCCTTCCCACTAGCTATATATTTTACATTTGGTAGTGTATATATGTCAATGCCACTCTCTCACTTTGTCGCAGCTTACCCTTCCTCTTCCCTACATCCCTCAAGTCCATTCTCTACGTCTGCATCTTTATTCCTGTCCTGCCCCTAGGTTCTTCAGAACCATTTTTTCTTTTTGTTAGATTCCACATATATGTGTTAGCATATGGTATTTGTTTTTCTCTTTCTGACTTACTTCACTCTGTATGACAGACTCTAGGTCCATCCAACTCACTACAAATAACTCAATTTCGTTTCTTTTTATGGCTGAGTAATATTCCATTGTATATATGTGCCACATCTTCTTTATCCATTCATCTGTCGATAGTCACTTAGGTTGCTTCCATGTCCTGGCTATTGTAAATAGTGCTGCAATGAACATTGCGGTACATGACTCTTTTTGAATTATGGTTTTCTCAGGGTATATGCCCAGTAGTGGGATTGCTGGGTCATATGGTAATTCTATTTTTAGTTTTTTAAGGAACCTCCATACTGTTCTCCATAGTGGCTGTATCAATTTACATTCCCACCAACAGTGCAAGAGGGTTCCCTTTTCTCCACACCCTCTCCAGCATTTATTGTTTGTAGATTTTTGATGATGGCCATTCTGACTGGTGTGAGATGATACCTCATTGTAGTTTGGATTTGCATTTCTCTAATGATTAGTGATGTTGAGCATTCTTTCATGTGTTTGTTGGCAATCTGTATATCTTCTCTGGAGAAATGTCTATTTAGGTCTTCTGCCCATTTTTGGACTGGGTTGTTATTTTTTTGATATTGAGCTGCATGAGCTGTTTGTATATTTTGGAGATTAATCCTTTGTTAGTTGCTTCGTTTGCAAATATTTTCTCCCATTCTGAGGGTTGTCTTTTTGTCTTGTTTATGGTTTCCTTTGCTGTGCAAAAGCTTTTAAGTTTCATTAGGTCCCATTTCTTTACATTTGTTTTTATTTCCATTTCTCTAGGAGGTGGGTCAAAGAGGATCTTGCTGTGATTTAATGCATAGAGTGTTCTGCCTATGTTTTCCTCTGAGTTTTATAGTGTCTGGCCTTACATTTAGGTCTTTAATCCATTTTTGAGTTTATTGTTGTGTATGGTGTTAGGGAGTGTTCTAATTTCATTCTTTTACATGTCGCTGTCCAGTTTTCCCAGCACCACTTATTGAAGAGGCTGTCTTTTCTCCATTGTATATTCTTGCCTCCTTTATCAAAAATAAGGTGACCATATGTGCGTGGGTTTATCTCTGGGCTTTCTATCCTGTTCCATTGATCTATATTTCTGTTTTTGTGCCAGTACCATACTGTCTTGATTACTGTAGCTTTGTAGTATAGTCTGAAATCAGAGAGCCTGATTCCTCTAGATCCGTTTTTCTTTCTCAAGATTGCTTTGGCTATTCGGGGTCTTTTGTGTTTCCATACAAATTGTGAAATTTTTTGTTCTAGTTCTTTGAAAAATGCCAGTGGTAGTTTGATAGGGATTGTATTGAATCTGTAGATTGCTTTGGGTAGTAGAGTCATTTTCACAATGTTGATTCTTCCAATCCAAGAACATGGTATATCTCTCCATCTGTTTGTATCATCTTTAATTTCTTTCATCAGTGTCTTTAGTTTTCTGCATACAGGTCTTTTGACTCCTTAGGTAGGTTTATTCCTAGGTATTTTATTCTTTTTGTTGAAATGGTAAATGGAAGTGTTTCCTTAATTTCTCTTTCAGATTTTTCATCGTTAGTATATAGGAATGCAAGAGATTTCTGTGCATTAATTCTGTATCCTGCTACTTTACCAAATTCATTGATTAGCTCTAGTAGTTTTCTGGTAGCATCTTTAGGATTCTCTATGTATAATATCAGGTCATCTGCAAACAGTGAGAGTTTTAGTTCTTTTTTTCTGATTTGGATTCCTTTTGTTTCTTTTGCTTCTCTGATTGCCATGGCTAAAACTTCCAAAACTATGTTGAATAATAGTGGTTAGAGTGAGCAACCTTGTCTTGCTCCTGATCTTACAGGAAATGGTTTCAGGTTTTCACCATTGAGAAAGATGTTGGCTGTGTGGTTCTCATATATGGCCTTTATTATGTTGAGGTAGATTCCCTCTATGCCTACTTTCTGGAGAGTTTTTATCATAAATGGGGGTTGAATTGTTTTGAAAGCTTTTTCTCCATCAATTGAGATATCATATGGTTTTTCTCCTTCATTTTGTTAATATGGTGTATCACATTGATTGATTTGTGTATATTGAAGAATCCTTGCATTCCTGGGGTAAACCCCACTTGATGATGGTGTATGATCCTTTAATGTGCTGTTGGATTCTGTTTGCTAGTATTTTGTTGAGGATTTTTGCATCTATGTTCATGAGAGATACTGGCCTGTAGTTTTCTTTTTTTGTGACATCTTTGTCTGGTTTTGGTATCAGGGTGATGTGGCCTCATAGAGTGATTATGGGAGTGTTCCTCCCTCTGCAATATTTTGGAAGAGTTTGAGAAGGACAGGTGTTAGCTCTTCTCTAAATGTGTGATAGAATTCGCCTGTGAAGCCATCTGGTCCTGGGCTTTTGTTTGTTGGAACATTTTTAATGACAGTCTCAATTTCAGTGCTTGTGATTGTTCTGTTTATATTTTCTATTTCTTCCTGGTTCAGTCTTGACACATTGTGCTTTTCTAAAAATTTGTCCATTTCTTCCAGGTTGTCCATTTTATTGGTATATAGTTGCTTATAGTAATCCCTCATGATCCTTTGTGTTTCTGCAGTGTCAGTTGTTACTTTTTCATTTCTAATTCTGTTGATTTGAGTCTTCTCCCTTTTTTTCTTGATGAGTCTGGCTAATGGTTTATCAATTTTGTTTATCTTCTCAAAGAACCAGCTTTTAGTTTTATTGGTCTTTGCTATTGTTTCCTTCATTTCTTTTTCATTTACCTCTGATCTGATCTTTATGATTTCTTTCCTTCTGCTAACTTCGGGATTTTTTGTTCTTCTTTCTCTAATTGTTTTAGGTGTAAGGTTAGGTGGTTTAGTTGAGATGTTTTTCCTTTCTTGAGGTAGGATTGTATTGCTATAAACTTCCCTCTTAGAACTGCTTTTACTGCATCCCATAGGTTTTGGCTCGTCATGTTTTCATTGTCATTTGTTCCTAAGTATTTTTTGATTTCCTCTTTGATTTCTTCAGTGATCTCTACGTTATTGCGTAGTGTATTGTTTAGCCTCCATGTATTTGTGTTTATTACAGATTTTTTCCTGTAGTTGATATCTAGTCTCATAGCGTTGTGGTCGGAAAAGATACGTGATACGATTTCAATTTTCTTAAATTTACCAAGGCTTGATTTGTGGCCCAAGATATGATCTGTCTTGGAGAATGTTCCATGAATACTTGAGAAGAAAGTGTATTCTGTTGTTTTTGGATGGAATGTTATATAAATATCAATTAAGTCCATCATGTTTAATGTACCATTTAAAGCTTGTGTTTCCTTAGTTATTTTCATTTTGGTTGATCTGTCCATTGGTGAAAGAGGGGTGTTAAAGTCCCCTACCATGATTGTATTACTGTCAATTTCCCCTTTTCTGGTTGTTAGCATTTGCCTTATGTGTTGAGGTGCTCCTATGTTGGGTGCATAAATATCTACAAATGTTATATCTTTTTCTTGGATTGATCCCTTGATCATTATGTAGTGTCTTTCTTTGTCCTTTGTAATAGTCTTTATTTTAAAGTCTATTTTGTCTGATATGAGAATTGGTACTCCAGCTTTCTTTTGATTTCCATTTGCATGGAATATCTTTTTCCATCCCCTCACTTTCAGTCTGTATGTGTCCCTAGGTCTGAAGTGGGTCTCTTGTAGACAGCATATATATGGGTCTTGTTTTTGTTTCCATTCAGCCAGTCACTGTTTTTTGGTTGGAGCGTTTAATCCATTTACATTTAAGGTAATTATCAATATGTATGTTCCTATTACCATTTTCTTAATTGTTTTGGGTTTGCTTTTGTAGGTGTTTTCCTTCTCTTGTGTTTCCTGCCTAGAGAAGTTCCTTTAGCATTTGTTGTAAAGCTGGTTTGGTGGTGCTGAATTCTCTTAGCTGTTCTTGTCTGTAAAGGTTGTAATTTGTCTTTCAAATCTGAATGAGATCCTTGCTGGGTAGAGTAATCTTGGTTGTAGTTTTTCCCTTTCATCACTTTAAATATGTCCTGCCACTCCCTTCTGGTTTGCAGAGTTTCTGCTGGAGGGTCAGCTGTTAACCTTATGGGGACTCCCTTTTATGTTATTTGTTGCTTTTCCCTTGCTACTTTTAATATTTTTTCTTTGTATTTGATTTTTGATAGTTTGATTTACATGTGTCTTGGCGTGTTTCTCCTTCAATTTATCCTGTATGGGACTCTCTGTGCTTCCTGGACTTGACTGACTATTTCCTTTCCCATGTTAGGGAATTTTTAGCTATAATTTCTTCAAATATTTTCTCAGACACTTTCTTTTTCTCTTCTTCTTCTGGGACCCCTATAATTTGAATGTTGGTGCATTTAATATTTTCCCAGAGGCCTCTGAAACTGTCCTCAATTCTTTTCATTCTTTTTTCTTTGTTCTGCTCTGCGGTAATTGTTTCCACTATTTTATTTTTCAGGTCACTTATCTGTTCTTCTGCCTCAGTTATTCTGCTATTGAGTCCTTCTAGAGAATTTTTAATTTCATTTATTGTGTTGTTCATCATTGTTTGTTTACTCTTTAGTTCTTCTAGGTCCTTGTTAAATGTTTCTTGTATTTTCTCCACTCTATTTCTAAGATTTTATATCATCTTTACTATCATTACTCTGAATTCATTTTCAGGTAGACTGCCTGTTTCCTCTTCATTTGTTAGGTCAGTGAGTTTTTACCTTGCTCCTTCATCTGCTGCATATTTCTCTGTCTTCTCATTTTGTTTAACTTACGGTGTTTGGGGTCTCCTTTTCATAGGCTGCAAGTTCGTAGTTCCCGTTGTTTTTGGTGTCTGCCCCCAGTGGGTGAGGTTGGTTCCGTAGGTTGTGTAGGCTTCCTGGTGGAGGGGACTGGTGCCTGTTTTCTGGTGGGTGGGGCTTGATCTTGTCTTTCTGATGGGCAGGGCTGCATCCGGTGGTATATTTTGGGGTGTCTGTGAACTTAGTATGATTTTAGGCAGCCTCTCTGCTAATGGGTGGGGTTGTGTTCCTGTCTTGCTAGTTGTTCGGCATCGGGCATCCAGCACCGGAGCTTGCTGGCTCTTGGGTGGAGCTGGGTCTTAGCATTGAGACAGAGATCCCTGGGAGAGCTCTTGCCGATTGATATTACGTTCGGCCGGGAGCTCTCTGGTAGTCCAGTGTTCTGAACTCGGCTCTCCCACCTCAGAGGCTCAGGCCTGACCCCAGACCAGAGCTCCAAGACCCTGTCAGCCACACAGCTCAGGAGAAAAGGGAGAAAAAAAAGAAAGAAAAAAATAATAAATTTTAAAAATTATTAAAATAAATAAAAAATAATAATAAAAAAGAGAGCAACCAAACTAATAAACAAATCCACCAGTGATAACAAGAGCTAAAAACTAAACTAAGATAAAAATAAAAATCAGAAACAAATCAGTCACAGACAGAAAACCCCAAGTCTACAGTTGCTCCCAAAGTCCACCACCTCAATTTTGGGATGATTCGTTGTCTATTCAGGTATTCCACAGATGCAGGGCACATCAAGTAGATTGTGGGGATTTAATCCGCTGCTCCTGAGGCTGCTGGGAGAGATTTCCCTTTCTCTTCTTTGTTCACACAGCTCCTGGGGTTCAGCTTTGGTTTTGGCCCCCCGCTCTGCTTGTAGGTTACCCTCAGGCATCTGTTCCCGCCCAGACAGGATGGGGTTAAAGCAGCGGCTGATTAGGGGGCTCTGGCTCACTCTGGTCAGGGGGAGGGAGGGGTACGGTAGTTATACTTGGAATGCGGGGTGAGGCTGTGGTGGCAGAGGCTGAGCTGCAGCCTGAGGTGCACTTTGTGTTCTCCTGGGGAAGTTGTCCCTGGATTATGGGACCCTGGCTGTGGTGGGCTGCACAGTCCCCTGGAGAGGGGGTGTGGATAGTGACCTGTGCTTGCACACAGGATTCTTGGTAGCTGCAGCAGCAGTTTTAGCCTTTCATGCCGGTCTCTGGGGGTCTGAGCTGATAGCCATGGCTTGCACCCAACTCTGGAGCTCATTTAGGTGTTGCTCTGCCTTCTGTGGGCACCCAGGGAAGGAATCCCCTCTCCCCGCGCACCCCAAAACAATGGTCTCTTGCCTCTTAGGCAGGTCCAGACTTTTTCCTGGACTCCCTTCTGGCTAGCTATGGCGCACCAGTCCCCTCAAGCTGTGTTCACGCAGCCAACCTTAGTCCTCTCCCTGGGGTCTGACCTCCGAAGCCCCCTCCTGTCCCAGCCGGCAGGTGAGCAGACAAGCCTCTCGGGCTGGTGAGTGCTGGTCGGCACCAGTCCTCTGTGCGGGAATCTCTCCGCTTTGCCCTCTGCACCCCCGTTGCTGCACTCTCCTCCGTGGCTCTGAAGCTTCCCCCCTCTGCCACCCGCAGTCTCCATCTGCGAAGGGGCTTCCTAGTGTGTGGAAACTTTTCCTCCTTCAGAGCTCCCTCCCAGAGGTTCAGGTCCCATCCCTATTCCTTTTTCTTTTGTCTTTTGCCCTACCCAGGTACGTGGAGAGTTTCTTGCCTTTTGGGAAATCTGAGGTCTTCTGCCAGTGTTCAGTAGGTGTTCTGTAGGAGCTGTTCCACATGTAGATGTATTTGTGGGGAGGAAGGTGATCTCCACACCTTACGCCTCTGCCATTTTGAAGGTCCCTTGGCAGTAGCATTTAGAATGAAAAAATTTGCATCACCTTTGATCTGGCAATGCTACTCTTTGTTTGTTTGTTTTCAGAAAGATGGATCTACTGACACAAAGAGCAAGTGAACCATTTACAGAGATTCTCACTGCAGAGTTTTTGTAATAGGAAAGGACTGGACATACCCAAATATCCCTAATAAAGGACTAATTAAATAAATTATGATACATTCATATAGTAAAATACTATTTGCTGTTAAGAAGGATAAGCTGGGCCTATGTGCCCCCAAAAGAAAACTGTCAAAGACATATACTATATTCAAAAGTTAAGATTCAGCACAATATATATACTGTGCTACCATTGTGTAAAATTGTCATATATGCTTGTATATTGGGTGGGCGGTATGCAAGGCCATCATGTTCAGTGATTCACTAGGAAAACTCATAGGACTCAGTATATAGTCATATTGATGAATATGATTTATTACAGCAAAAGATACAAAGCAAATTCAGCACAGGGAAAAAGCACATGATGTAAAGTCGGGAGGAAAGTTAGTGCAAACTTTCAAGAGTCCTGTCCCCAGGGAGTCATTACTTTCTCCAGCTACAAATTGTAGTAACAAGTATGGAGTGTTATCTTCCAGGGAAGCTCAGTAGAGACTCAGAGCCCAGGGTTTTTATTGGGAGCTGGTCACATAGGCACCCCCAGCCTGGCACACATCAAAATTCCAGATTCCCAGAAGGAATCTATTCGGCATAAACTACAGTGTTTCCACAGTCTAGGCAGAGTAAGCCACTCTTGTTAGTGAGGGTGTGGTGGAAACATTTTCCAGTTTAAGTTCCCAAACACCAGCCAATGGCCAACCTTGCAAGGATCCTCTCTTAGGATAGCAGTCTCAGGCCTGCTATGTTAACTCTTTTCTGCACAGCTTCTACATCGACTATTTCTGAAACAATAAAAATTAATTAGTGACAGTGGTTTCTTCCAGAAGAATAATTGAATGGCTGAAGGACACGATATTTGATTAAATATGCTGTCTTCCACATTTACCCTTTTCTATCCTTTTTATTTTATCACCAAAGAATGTGTTACTTATTTGAAAAAAGGAAAGGTTAAAAAACTCACTGAGTTGAAATATATTTTGGTAGAATGATTATTTTTTCCTCCTTGTATGCTTTACTATATTTTCTCAGTATATTTGTGGTTTTTTTCAATAACATTTTATTTTATTTTACTTTTTATGTGTGTGGTTTATTTTATTTTTTTTAAACATCTTTATTGGAGTATAATTGCTTTACAATGGTGTGTTAGTTTCTGCTTTATAACAAAATGAATCAGTTATACATATACATATGTTCCCATATCTCTTCCCTCTTGCGTCTCCCTCCCTCCCACCCTCCCTATCCCACCCCTCTAGGTGGTCACAAAGCACCAAGCTGATCTCCCTGTGCTATGCGGCTGCTTCCCACTAGCTATCTATTTTACGTTCGGTAGTGTATATATGTCCATGCCACTCTCTCACTTTGTCACAGCTTACCCTTCCCCCTCCCCATATCCTCAAGTCTATTCTCTAGTAGGTCTGTGTCTTATTACCATTTTGCCCCTAGGTTCTTCATGACCTTTTTTGTTTTCCTTAGATTCCATATATATGTGTTAGCATACAGTATTTGTTTTTCTCTTTCTGACTTACTTCACTCTGTATGACAGACTCTAGGTCCATCCACCTCACTACAAATAACTCAGTTTCATTTCTTTTTATGGCTGAGTAATATTCCATTGTGTATATGTGCCACATCTCCTTTATCCACTGATCTGTTGATGGACACTTAGGTTGCTTCCATAGCCAGGTTGGTCCTGGCTATTCAAGAACATTTTAATTTTTGCTTTTCTATTTAATTTTTAGGCTTAGTAGGGCATGAGAATTCCAAGGGTAGGCAGTCGTCTCTATACATCAAACAAAATGGTTGTAGGGTAGATCAGTGTTTCCAAAACTTTCTCATGCCCTGGCACACTTACAGAACGATACTGTCTCTACAGATACTGGGATATACACATGAGGCTACGTGCAGATTAAAAACTAGCCTGTGGGCCCAGCCATAGCCTCCTAGCTTTGGTGAATATGGCTGGCTGTATTCCTTAGACTAAAGAGGCTCTGCTTATCTGCTCACACGTCAAATAATCTCTGCTTTTATCTTAGATATTCTTCTCGACTTTAAAGATTGCCTTCTGGTAGAAGTAAACACAGTGCCCACTCAAATTCACCACTCCTAGATTCCTTATGTTGTCACCTCACTCCCCATTCACCTGGGGATAGGATTCCTTGCCTTTCCTCCAACCTTACCTCCAGTTTCCTACCCACAATGTTTTGCTTAGGCTTCTGTCATTTCCAGGAACATCCTTCCCTATCAAAATCCATCTGATGAATTTATATTTGTTTTTCAAGGTCTAAGTTAAATTCTCTCTTTTCTATAAATTCTTCTCTGAGTCACCCATTTAGGATTAATTTTTTCCATCTCTGACACTCCATTTGTTTTTATCTTTAATTACAGTACTTACCTTCTCGAGCCTTATCTAGTCACTTCGCCATCCAGGATTTCAGTGGTTTTTAACCTTTCTTGGGCATTACAATAACCAGTGTGCTTCTCAAAACCTGATGCCAGGGCTCAACCTCCTGATATTTTGGTTCAGGCGGTCATGTGAGGTAGGGCCCAGGGGATTTGAACATGCATGCAATCTTGAGCACCCTGGTAGAGCTTCTGATTTTCAAGCCACTGCCTGTGTTATTTTAGCCACTTGTTGGAATATTTTAATAATTTAATTTATTTGCATGAATTCACTGTTCACTGTTTTGGGTAAGTGATGTTAAGTCTGGCTCTCTAAAATGACAGATCCATGTTCATTATTAGCAATTTCTAGTTTGTATCATCAGGGAGAAGAAAGGCTCTTATTTAACTATTAGGTTTGGCAGGTAGGCATGAATTTATTCCAACTAATTTCTGTGTCAGTGTCTTTATATTCAAGCTTTTATTGTAGGAAAGACATAACCACAGCTTACAATAATTAAATTGGAATTTCATTTGTCAGAGGAGTGTCCCTACCCTTTCGAATTTATCAAGATTATGAAGGTACAAATTTTAAAAACCTAATTGTTATATTTAGCTTGTAAGCATTAGCTTATAAAGATTTCTTCTGTATGATAAAATGATAGTAAGGTATTTCTTTAACATTTGATATGAAAATTGTTTTTCTCGGGCATGATATGAAAATTTCTATAAGTACCAAAGATAAATGTATTGTGGTGTCTTTGTATTGTATCAGCTTAATTTCCCAGAATTCCTCTCTATGGTTTCTGATTAGCCCTGACCAAGAAAGACATTTTGTGCCTGATTTTTGGAAAGCAAATATGAAACAGCATCTTTAATTTTTATGTTCTGAACCTTATCCAGGGTGCTAGGCATGCTCTTGCTGATGGAGGCTCTCATTGTGGAAGTGGGGCAGCACCTAGACCAGCCCCTTTTCCGGCTCCTGCTGGAGCTCCTCCTTCAGCTTCCCCATCTCTGGGCAAATTCATGTGCAGCTCTGTGGTAAATGCTGCCAGCTGTTCCTGCTGGTTACCCCTGCCAGTGAGGCTGGAGATGCTGAGAGACAGACGGGATTCCAGTTTATTCTTGTAGTTTCCACGTTCTCCCTGTTCTTGTCCACACCCAGCTTCCCTTCCAAACTGTCTGACCCATAGTGACTTCAGGCTCAACACTAGATCCAGAGCCAAGGGTGCACAGAGAGACTCCCTTAGCTCCTGCACATGCAAAGATCTGTTTCCCTTATTGTACATCACTCTTGGTGATTCTGCCCTTTTGATCGAACCCCAATGGATAGAACAAACACTTATATTCTCATCATCTGGGTTCAGTAATTAATAATATTTTTACCATTTGCTTTTACTATTTGCCAAATTATTGTTTTGCCGGGGGAGGCTGGGCCATTTGAATGTAAGCTATAGAAATCATGACTCTTCTCTCCTTAATACTTTAGTATGCATTTTCTACAAATGGCATTAACCTTGTAACCACAATGCCATTATCACACTTAAAAATAATTACAAATCCCCCAAATCATCTAGTCCCCAGATCATACTCTAATTTCCCTAATTATCCCCAATATATCTATAGTTGCTTTCTCTAACCAACCAAGTTTCCGATCAAGGGTCACATATGTATTTGGTTATGCCTCCTTAGTCTCTTTTAATCTAGAACAGTCCTCTAAATTTTTATTCCCCTAAAGGCACTGACTTTTTGAAGAAATAAGTCCAGTTGCATTTCGCATCCTGAATTTGCCTATTTTTTCCTCATGGGGTTCTTCTATTCCCTGTATTTCTTATATATTGAAAATTAGGTCTATGGCTTGATTCAATTCAGGTTAAACACTTAATGCAAAAATACTTCAAAGGCAGAGCATGTTTTTCTTCTGTATCACATCAGAAGATACCTGATGTCATATGATCCTTAACTGTTAGTGATGTCATGTTTAACCACTGGAAGATAGTGAACACCAGCTCACTCCCCTGTCAAGTTAGGTTCTCCTCTGTAATTAGCATGTTACTTGTAACATGATACTTTTGCACATGGTGAATATCCTATACAAGTTTTATCTATTGCTTTTAGCATCCATCGATGACTCTTGCTTGGTTAGATCATTTCACTGGGTGTCACAAATAGTGATTTTCTAATTTTATCATTCCTCCAGTATTTATTAGTTTGCATTCTGGTTTTTAAAAAAGCTTTCCCTTATCGAGAGATTTATGACCACTATAAAAATGTCTTTTGCTCTTGTTAGAAATTTGCCTAAGAGCAAATAACAGTGATCAGTTTTTCAATTGTGTCTTTAATCTGCTTACCTCTCATGTACAATATTAGATGGACCATATGTGAGATTTATGAAGGAAGCAATAATACATTTTTAAAGTGATGCCCAGGTAGATGAGTATTCATATGAAGACTAAGCTATAGAGAAAGATTTATTGGACAGTTTTGAATGGTAAAATATTATTGTATAAAATTCCAAAGAGAGTCTGAACTATAGTTTTCTTTCAATATTTTAAAGTCTATCTGTCATAACAACCCTAGAGAGACATACTATAGGGCTATTGTGTTCTTTCTTGATTGATACCCAGGTATCTAAAGACGTCTTTTGAGTTGGACAGAACTTAACATATGCAGAATGGTTATAGAATATTTATATTTAGGGTTTCTTGAGTTCTAGTGAAATAGATCAAAAGAAATATATCAACATGACTATCATTAAGTCTGTGAGGTAAAATCCCTGATGGAAATCAGTACAACTCTAAGCAGTATCACCTGGGGAAGACATTGGACAAAATGGCATAACTGAGGATCTCTATTGAAATTGTGACATGATGGAATCTTAGACAAGTTAATGAGTTTTTAAAAAATCTTTGAGCTAGGGTACCTTGAAAGATATCCTAATAAAATAGTTACTTTATGAATATACATATATATGATTAATAGTTATTTTTATACCTCTTCATAAAATATTCAAGAATCAATAAATATTTGAGTCATGAGTCATGTAGAAAATTTTAGGGCTATCTGGCTATTTTCCAAAATCAAGTTTGAAGATAGATTTTTTAAAACAACAACAAAACAACAATAGTAATATTTTAAGGAGAATTACAATTAGAAATGCATGTACAACCTTTAATTTGATACATAAAGCAAATATTATATGGACACATTGATCTTAAGCTTTTTAATCTGTAATTCCAGATTTTAAAAAATTGGATAATTACACTGATGCAAAAATGGAACTTGAAAAATGGAAGATAAAGAAGAATGGGGTCACACAGGAGACAAAGTTAAGACTCGTCTCTAGGAGCCAAAAAAGTATGACTTTCTTAAGGTCAGCACATCATAGTAGGCTGTCTATCCTCAACATGAGTTGTAAGAGATTCAGCTATAATTTACTGAAGCCTCTAAACAGCATCATTTGTGGGTATGAGGCTTAAATTCTTCTATAACTCTTAGGACTAAGAAACCCAAAGACAAAAGAATAAGGTAAAAGTGCTATTCCAAAAGACTCTAGTGAAAGTTACAAGGCAAAACACCCCATAGTGAAGTCTAAACTACTTATATCATGCAGGACCATGCCCATGCTCAGTGCACAAAAGATATTCTGAAAATGAGATCAAAGACAAAAAATTATAAAGAACATAAGGAAGTTTAACATCATGAGAAAGAATTAGCAAAAAAACAAAAAAAAACAAAAGACAAGAAAATTAGTCATCTCTCATTATCCTCAAGGGATTGGTCCTGGGACCACCATGGATACCAAAATCAGCAGATGCTCCAAGTCCTTTGTATAAAATGGTATAGAATAGTTGGCCCTTTGTATCTATGGGTTCCACATCTGCCCATATGGAGAGTTGACTGACTGGATACCCTAGGAAGTGAAGAATGAAGAGAAATCAAAATGAGTATGTTTAGATTGTCAAAGAAGTAGTAGAATTCATATAACAATAATAGTGAACAGTAATTAAACAACAGACTAGATAGTCATAGAAAAATAGAGAATTTGAAGGTATACTTGAGGAAATCACTCAGCACAGAGAAATAGGGAGGTGAAAAATATAAAAAAGAACTTAAGAGACACAGATGAAAAAAATTTCTAAAATACGTCTAATAGGAATCCAGGAAATAGACATTAAGGAGACTGGGGAAAATAAAATATTCAAAGCTATCAAGGCTCATAATTTTCCAGAACTTAAGAACAACATGAATATTATGATTCAAACTGCATATAACCACCCACAATGTCAGTCATTTCAGTTTTCTGTTTAACACTATTCAATAGCTCTGTGCTGCCCATAAATAAGGTTAAAATTCCTTAGCATGATATATGATCAGATCCCTACTCTCTCTCTTTTGACCTTTATTTCTTATCATTCCCAGCAAACATCGTATAATTAATCTATAACAATTCCTTTCTCATCTCCTCCCCTTTATTCATAAATCTGCATTGAATAGAATTCCCTCTTCTTCACTTAACTATCATCTCTCATCCCATTTTACCTCCCTCATCTGGAGTATAAAAAAATCTCACCAGAATTTAGGGGATCAAGGAAATGTTGACGCATTGAATAAATTATGCACGTAGGATATTACTACCACCTAGAATTATGGTAGGGGGAAGATGACTGTGATTCAGTCTTCAAGTCCTTGGTAAAAGTGGGATAGCAATTAATCAAGCAGATAATGACGGTGAGGAGGAAAAAGTGGTATTTGTAGATGAAAGCATCGAGAATCATTTTTTAATGGAAATGAAAAAGCCATGGTGTGAAAGTGGTAATCATGAGAAAGACACGATTAGTCCTTCCCCTCAAAGCCAAAATGTGGTATTTGTGCTGCAGCAATATGGGCAGTCTTGCTCTGAAGACAACTTTAAGTGAAATGGCAAGGCAGCAGGGGAAAGCCACATATAAGTCAAGATAAGAAAACATGAGATATAGCTGTAAAAAAGATGACAGTAGCAAATGAATTTATTTACAAAATAGGTGACATTACTCAAATTATAATCGATTCCCTTAAGAGGCATAACATTATAGATGATGTAGTAAGCTCAGATATCTCTCACATTATTGGGTTGACATGGGTTTAATGGTGACCAACAGATTCAGTGGAATTGAGAAACTGTAAGTCTTGAAGGAAAAGTGCTGGCAAGTTTTACTTTAGGATATAGCAAGTGGGTTTCCTCATTTGGTGAACCCAGGGTCACTTTTTTATTATATCTGAAACTCTAAGTCAGGCTAAATCATTGGGCCTTTGGCAGTCCTTCCTTTGAGAGGCGCTTAAACAGATTTAGTTTTACCAAAGAGTAGTGGAAAATTTTGACCATTTTTCACTCTATATCTATCTGAGCAGAGAGATGGTGTGAGACAAACACTTATGTCAAGTAGCTTGGAAGGAAGACATTCGAAATATTTGGGTGGGGTCAGTTCCAGTGGTGAGTGTCAGTGAACCTGCCAGCCTGCTGAGTCTAAAGTAATTGTTGCTTGCCTAAGGCTTTCCTGGTTCTTTGGGTGATAGATTTGACAAGTAGGAAGAAGTTTGTAAAGAATTTTCTCTCTGATTTGTAGAGATCCCACGTGGTGCCTGTATGTTTCTGTGTGTTTCATGGGGTGGTGTATTTCCACTTTAGAGCCTACTTACCTTGTGTTCACTGTTGTGCCACTCTCCCCAAAGATCATTGTGTTTTAGGCAATGAGAAAAATGATGCTTTGCTCTGAAAAGGCTGCTCACAAATTATCCCTCAGTCAAAACAAGAACACAAATGAGTGCTTCCAGGAGCCTATGAATGAGCAGTGTCTGTGGGGACCAGAATCCTCAAAATCTGATTTAACTAATGACAGAGGAGAGGTGAACTGGGGACTAACACAGAGAACTCTTCCCTGTGATAAAACAACATTTTCCCTTTTTAGTTACCAACACAATTTGGGCAAAACACAGATTCTATCTTTTTCTAAAGAGTCAGCAGAAAACCCCATTAATTGTACATATGAAGGTGATATACTGATAGATGGGAGGAATAAGCCAAAATGGATATACTAATATACTTTTGCTCAGTCAAACCAAGATTTTAAATTAGAAAAGGCAAGGTATAAAAGGTGGGGGAAAAGAACAATTAATAGTGCATCTAGGGTCTGGTTACTGGAATTAATAGGTTTTTAAAACTCTCAACATCAAATGAGAGGACATTGACCAAGTAAGATAAGGTGATATATATTCCATCTCATATAGAATGTTAAAATGGAAAATATTCAACTGTTCTCTCAATACAGTTATTGAACTTTGCATTTTTCTTTTTAATCCCAGTATGAAAAAAAATCTAGAGCTACAAGGAATTCAATCTACTTGGAGATATTTGGACATGTCTAAAGAGTATCATCTGCTTCACCACCTGGGGAAACAAATATGGTCACATGGCAATAATTCATTCCAATTAATTATGCAAGTCCCCACATACATTTAGTCTTTCAGATTTTCAAGCATTCTGGAGTTTGTGTAGGCCAAGAGGATATGTCTGAACTCTGAAATCTGATTACCTTTCTTTGGTTGCTAAGGCACAGTGTCATGGCTAAACACTGTTCCTTCTGAGTTTGATGAATACTTGTCCATGCCCTGGTGATGCCTTACTGCACGCGTCCTTTGCCCAGGATTCCTGGGGACTCAAGATGAGAGCTTCTGTTTCTCAGCTGACTGGGTCAACTCAGTGTGTTCTTGACATTGGTCTTTTGCCCTGAATTGCTTGTCTGTTGTGCTGAGCCTTGGTCATAAGCACAGACTCCTTCTTCCCTCATGGTTACTTCCCTGTGGAGATTTTCCTGGTAGCAGAAATGAGTCAGGACCACCTTGTGCAACTACATTTTCTGAATTGTGAATCTCTTGGTGAAGTGAGTGTTGGCTCAGGCACACCCCTCTCAATAGGCTTCTTTGTTCCTTGTGTAGATTTTCTTACCCCCTCGCTCATCAATGATCATGATTATGGAAGTAAACCAAAGTCATAGGGAAAGACAGCTTTCCATAATTATATTAAACTCTTCACTCATGGAATGGTTGCTCCCCAGTTACCTCGTATTTGCCCTGAAGTATTTAGACTGTTTCTATAATAATAAAATCTACTTCTAAGTCATATTTCTGGCTGTACTTGTGGGTCTATAAGTAGTTGAATTTTTTAAAAATTCACTTTTATCTAGTGCTGGGTAGCAAGGGTAATTTCTTGAGATGTTAATTTCTATTTTGTTCTCACTGCTTTTTATTGTTTCTCTCAAATCTCAAGAAGGTATCCTGGCCCTTTTGTGGCCTTTCCTCTTTGTTGGCTTTGATTTACCTAATTAATGAGAATATATTAGAATGTCCTAGAGAGAAGAAAGGATAGAGGTGAGTATTAGATTTTAGGACCAGACTTGAGTGAAAGTGAAATATCTGAAGAATCTCTGAGATTAGGAGAAGGGGTGAGAATGGCAGAAGTGATGGGTTCCTGGGGTTGGAGATTGACCCAGAGTAGACACCTAGGCCTACTTCCATGCAGGGTCCTAGACGGGTGATTTCTATCCAAGTGGGGAACATCAAACACTAAGTGTACCAGAAATGCAATTCTGGGTCTGAGCTTGACTTGGAAGCCCTGGAGCTGCCCCCCTTTCCGAAAAAATCCAGCTTAGACAATGGGCATGTTGGCAGAGATAAGCATGGTCTGAAGACTACAGAACATTTCCACAAATGCCCTGGAGTTTATAAGATTCCAAGACCTCCATTTATAACCCTGAGAAAAGCACAGTAATGATCAAGAATACATGTCTCACTAGCCTGGCCAAGGATGGAAGCAAATTAAACATCATTCAAAAAATAAAGTAACAGGGTTTTTTTTTTTCATCCAGTTATTAAAACCATATCTATTACTAATTGAAGATAAATTTTTTTTCCAGTGGGGCCTTCACAAGGAGATAATAGTTGAGATGAATCCTAATGAATGAGTAGAATTTCACTAAGTGGAGAAGAGAGTGTAGAGGTTTCCAGGAAGAGGATTTATTGAAAGGTAAATTTATTTAAATTTATTTAAAGAAAGGTAAAGACACAACATCTGGAAGCATCTTAGAAAATAGCAAATGATCCAGTGTAGCCCTGTAGGTTGTGTAAAGACTGTAGAAGGTAGGTGAAGCTTCTTTGTGAGAGACAAAGAGACAAAGAAGGCTGTGTAAAGACTGTAGAAGGTAGGTGAAGCTTCTTTGTGAGAGACCCTAGAATACCCTTGTCTAAAGACAGTAGCATTTTTAAGTAGGTGGGTCATATGCTTCATCATATATTTATTGTTTATTCATTCACTTTATTGCGTACCTTCTCTGTGGTATGCATCATCCTATGGGGCTTGGAATTCAGTACCAAACAGAAACCTGCTAACATTCTAAAGAGGAAAGAAGGCTATAAAAACATCATCAAATAGATAATATCATGTTGGATGATATAAGTGCTAGATGGTAGGGACTTCCCTGGTGGTCCAATGGTTAAGATTCCACGCTTCCACTGCAGGGGGCACGGGTTCCATCCCTGGTCAGGGAACTAAGATCCCGCATGTCACAAGGTGTGGCCGGAAAAAAAAAAAAAAAAAAAAAAAGATAAGGTGGGTAAGTGCTAGGTGGTTAAAATAGAGTGGGGCAAGGGCATGGAGAATAATGAGGGATGTTTTATTGGCTACGGTGGCTAAGGAAGGTCTCTCTGGAAAGAAATAAGGGAGGAAATCATAAGAATATTTGATGCAAAAGCAGTGGTTTTGCATGAGGTTTATGCTTTTAAAGGATAACTCTGCCTACCGCAAGGAGAACTGACTGTAGAAGGGTATGAGGGAGACCAATTAGAATGCTATTGTTCTCATCCAGGCCAAAGAGGAGCTGGCAGTGCAGGAAGTGGGGTAGAGATAGGGCCCAGAGGCAGGTTTGAGGGCGGAAGGTAAAGAGCCTTTTCAGTAATATTGGCAAATAGGATTTATTCTGTAGTCTATCTCTACAGGCAATGCAGAGACAACTGGCCCAAGAGAACAGTAATTTAAGCCACTGCTGGCTTTTTACTGCACATTTATCATGCACAGTATTTTCACTCCACATTCATCCGTGTAAGCTGAGGAATCCCACCTTGGGATGTGGAGTCTGTGACATTAAGTACTGGTGCATTCATGCTTCCCCTGACCAAAAGAATACTGATGCAACACCCTATTCGTCTCAGCTGCTCAGCTGCAGCAAATGCAGGGTAACATCTTTTCTCCTGATCTTTGTCTCACTACATAACTGTTTTATGAGGGTAAAAATCCTCTTGAGTCTTCTCAGAAGTAAATGTGTTAAAAACATAAAGAAGAAAGTATTATAATGGTCAATTTGTTTTTCTGGTAGTATACACAGATTATGTGCTTTTAGCTTCAAGGAAGAAAATAAGAAAACAATTTTAAAAAGGCGAATATACTGGTAAGTTCATTTACTAGAGCTGAATTTTTTTCCCAGGCACCTATTCCATCCAATACAATTAACCTGAATGGATGAAATTCTACAGTTCAACTCAAAATAATTTTTGAACAAAGTACCACACTTCTTATTAATTCATAATAATGCTGCCCTTTAGAGGTTGAAAAGAGAACAGCAGGCCAGGTGGCAATTAGTGAAGATATTCAGAAAGATATCAGGCAGCACAGGAGACAGTGCGAGGGAGAAGAGGGGTAAAAAGCGGGGAGATCATACGAGGCTTTTGGGGACAGACTGTATTGGGAGATGAGTGAGAACATAGATTCTGAGGAATATTCCAGAGCTTGGCTAGTGAGTGGGTTAAGAACATAGTCTCTCAGATGATGGTTGGGTTTAATTCCTGGCTTCAGCAGTTACTAGCCCTGGGACGGGACAAGTTACTTAAACTTGCTGTGCCTCAATTTCCACATCAGAAAAAGGGAATAATAGCACTTAACCTTATAGGATCATTGTCAGGATCAAATTAGATTTTATACATATAGTTCTTAATATAGAGACAGGCATGTAAGTATTTAATATATTTTACCTATTATTATTAGACTGCATAGTATTTGGAGACTGATTGGATATGGAGTGTAAAGATACAAAGGAATAAAAAACAAAGAGCCTCGAGTTTCTTATTTGATCCTCTTGGTTGATGTTTCATCACATCTTTATACCAGAACAAATATTTAATCAGACAGAGGAAAAAGTTAAAAGAAGTGGTCTTGGTTTTAAACCCATTTGTCTTGGGATGCACTACTTGTTGGTGCACATGTATCTATAGTTCATTCCTTTTTACTGTTGTAATTCCATTTTATGGATAAATCAAAATATAGAGAGTGGGTGGACATTTGGGTCATCTTTATTGTCTTGATATTGGGGACAGTGCTGCTATGAACATTCGCATTTTCTGGTGCACATATGAATGGAATTTAGTTGGGTATATGCCTAGGAGTATTTGTCCAGAGCTCCCCAGGCAGGTCTTGTAAGTACCATCTCATCTCGCTCTTCTGGTCCTCTGGCTTTGCTTTCTCTTCTATGTTTCAACTCGAATGCAAGTGCCTTTTATTCTCAAACTCTAAACTAGATGCATGGGGGAAGGAGATTCTAGAAAACATAGTTGTTGGCCTCTCCTTTGTGATGAGAGAGCTTCAATGTAGGTAAGGATGATGGTTAATTGATAACAGACAATACAACATGAGCATCTTTTCGTAGGTCTGATGGTCATGTGGATATTGTATTTTACATTGTGTTTGTTCAATTATCTTGCCCATTATTTGTTTGTAAGTCTTTTTTATTTGTAAATAAAATATTTACATATTCCAGATATGAGCCTTTTATCAGTGATAGGTTTTACAAATAGCTTTTCCTACTCTGCAGTTTGCCTTTTCTCTCTTAATGGTGTCTTTTCATGAATAGAAGTTCTTAATTTTAATGTACTGCATTCTAGCAATTCTTTCCATTATTGTTAGTGTCCATTATAAGACGTTCAACAAGTCTTTCTCTATGATTTGTCCAAACTTTTAAAAAATTGAAAAGATTCTATTTTAGGTGTGTGTCTTGTAAACAGCCTTCTGCTATTCTATTTCCCTCTCTCTCTCCCCAAGTAGCTTGGTATTTTTATGTTGCATTATAACTATTATTGTGGTTACCCCACTACAAAATACCTCCTTGACTTGTCAATGTCTAATATATGTAGTGCTTTTACCTCGAAAGTGCAAAAGTTCTAAAATATTTTGTCTATCTAGCCTTGTGAGTCGGTTGAAATCTGCTCAGTCAGTCAGAAGTTCTGCTCAACTTCTGAGTCTCTCACCGGCCTCTTCTGGACACCTGAGCAGGTGTTCTCACCAGGCACCTCTAGGACAGAAGCAGTGCCCACGCTCCCCTCACTGAGCTACCTTTTTCTCCCGTATCTTTCCCTTTAGTTCTTCACTGCCTTGTTATCTCTCTGAAAGGAATAAGAAATATATAATCAATATAGTCTATTAAAATGCAGTATGGTATTTTGAAATGCATTTTATTTCCTCTTCTAGAGAGGGGAACATAAATAAATCATAAGCTATTTTTCTTTAAAAATTTCATAAATGCATGAGTATATAAGATATAATGTCTGTGTTTCAAACTGTAGCTTTAAATGTGTAAATGAATTATGAATGAGAAAAAATTATCCTTGAACACTAATAATTTTCTTCGTCTGAACTTCTTTGTGCATTATTTCTAAGTAACCTTAAGTGTATCATAGAGTTTTTAGTGGGTCTCAGGGAGAGTCTTTCAGTGTAAGTATGTTTTCCCCAAGTAGGTTAGAGAAATGACACACACTCTGACTTTGGAATTTAACTCAAGTCTTAAGTTAAATCAAACTTAGTATGTTGAAATTAAGTAATGGAAAGAATTCTTGAGAAAGCATCTTTTGCTAAATTTATATTTTGGTGTATCTTCAGAAGTCTACTCCTCACATGTAGTTTACAATCAGTAGCCTTGAGTAATCTTGGTTTACATTACTTTTTTGTAGCACAATGAATAAAGCAGTATTTCTAAATTATCAGAAGACTTTAGTGATTCTGCCTCAGTTGGGGTATGATTGTATAGAGATGTATCTGCTATGTATTGCTTCTTCTGTTTTGTGTTCACCTTTGAGACTAATTTCAGTTCCCCTGAGTTTTACCAACAAATTAGAATAAAGCCATTCATGATAACATATAATCTAAGGAATGATGATAAACATTCCTGCATTCAAGTGGCCTAAAACAAACACTGTGGTTGGCTGAGCTTGACATTGTGAGGAAAGATTCTATGTTTGACATTTATTCCTACTGGAGAGTCACTTCATGTAAGTCCACAAAATATTAAGGGCTTAATATTTTCTAAACTTGTTTTTCCTTCAGAATAAGTAAAACATTTGGCAGGTTTATTGAACTGTTGATACAGCATGATGCCTCAGGGAAACTAAAAATCTTTGACTGCGCTAAAGTGCTTAAAAATAATGACAGTTCGCATCCTTAATCAGGGCTGGGAATGCATATCAGATAAGAAACAACCTTAAGGATGATGCAGAATGAATGACTGAGAAACAGAGGAGTCAGAATTGTCAATCTCGGGAATAAAATACTGACCTTTAACTCTTTATCTTCTGAATAAAACTATTTCTCCTAATGTACTGTTTTTAACATTTTGCAAAAAAAGGAATGAATAAATAAAGTATTATTTTTCGTATTGATCTTCTAATTCCCTATGAAGGATCATAAGCAGACTTAATGACATTGTTTATTAATCTTAATGATTTGGGGGTTTGTATAGCCTTCAAGTTAGGTTGCAAAAATAATGTTCATGTATGATATTGTGAGATATTTACGGAGACAGTACCTGTCTCATGAGTTACTATGTTTCTAAAAATTCCTTGTAAATCAACTGTTTGAAGTTCAGAACTGATTTCAGGTGGAATTAAGTTCCCTCATATATCCTGCAGGTATCTCTTTTGTATTAGAATTTACTTTTATTTTGTGTCAGACTTCTCCCTGGAAAATGAGCTAGTTAAGGCCAGTAATCATGTCATTTTTTTTTTCTTGGTGAACACATTTATTTCATATTGAGGGGATGAGGTATTGTGGACTCTGTCAGTGTGTATGGAGTGGTAGGGAGACAACCAGAGGGAACCTGACATGTTCTCAGAAATCATGTTCTTATTCATTAAGGATGCTATACACAGCATTCAGTTGGTGCTCAACAACTGATAAATAAATCAACTAAAAATAAATTGTGTTGTAGGCAGACCATAATGGTCTATGATAATGCTCTAAATACTAATAGCACTAGCTTGATCTCTTGGTCCAGAAAGCATAGAACTCTGCAAAGAGGAGAAAGAAATAGAGGAATAAAGCAATATGAGGGAATTTCCTTCTCCTTTCCTGGGGACAAGGCTGATATTACATATTATTTTGAGATATCTGATGCCAATCTATACAATTATTCAGTACCTGGGAAACATACTGGTAATTCCAAGTAAAATTTACTTGATATGGCTTTTTGAAACCTCCAAGTTCTATCAAACTTAAGGTGAGATTGCAAAGCATCAAGTATGCAATCTCTTCTCTTCTGGACTTTGAAGTTATGCAGTTTTAACATTTATATGAGAGACTCAACAGATAATAAAATTTGTCAGTTGTGTTTTAAACAAATTAAAAATCTACAAATGCAAATATGAGTTGAAGCCATACGAATACCTTTATATTACAAACATAGGCAATAAATTATAGAGTGAGATTTATTTCTTGAAAATGCAAATGAATCCATCTGGAAAATATGATGAAAATCCTAGTAATTCAATGAGAGGAAAATTTTTGGAAAGCAGTAATGATTAGAGGCTTCTAGATGAATAATGGTTGGTACTGGATAACAAATTAAAGATGAGCTTTGAATCTTGGGTAGTGGTAAGTGACATCTTTTGGGGATGCTTATCCACAGACTGAATGTGATAAAGTCACAGGTACAAGTCATTCTCTGTATGATTGCAGGGGGTGGGCCTGAAGTTGGGTCACCTGGACTGGAGAAGTTTGGGTCAACTGAGGGGAATGTTTTGACCAACTGGGAGGAGATAACAGAAATAATTATGTCTCTAGAAGAACCAACTTCGGAGGAAATGTTCAAATAATAATATAGATTAAATTGCTCAAGTCAAATCAATGAGAAATTATGGCCCTCTCTATTTCAAGATAGGCTATAAAAAATAGCACCAAAGGTTTATTTAATTTTCTTTAAAAAGTCATGAAATAAAAAAGCAAGAGTTGGCTAAGAGTTAGAAATACTATTCGACATCTTTTAGAGATGTAATAAAGCAGTTTACTGGTAAGATAGTGCACTTGCTTGAGGGCACTGTAGAATTTTGTCCACTGAAATATAAAAGTAAAATTTGGTTTCAAATGATAATGTGAAATTCTTCTCCAAAAGTATGCCTTAAGATATTTGGAACTTTTTACTTTACCTTGCATTAAATTTTCTTGATCATCAGCAATTTGTGCTGATAATCGATCAATTTAATTTTCAAACTCTCTCTTGTTATGCCTTTCTCTGGAATTGGCTAATCATAATTTTTAAAAACTGACTTTGTTTTAGTCACTTCTGTATTCACAGAAGTTTGCTATTTACATCATTAACCTCTCTCTAGAGCTTCTAATTTTATTATTGGAAGAGTAGGTAGAAACTTCCTTTAGAAAAAAATGCCATTCAAATTGCAGGGTCTTTAACAGACTCACAGACATAGAGATCAGACTTGTGGTTGCCAAGGGGGTAGAGGGGGAGGGAGAGGGATGGACTGGGAATTTGGGGTTGGTAGATGCAAGCTACTACATTTAGAATGGATAAACAACAAGGTCCTACTGTATAGCACAGGGAACTACTGGGATAAACCATAATGGAAAAGAATATTAAAAAAGAATGTATATATATGTAAAACTGAGTCACTCTGCTGTACAGCAGAGCTTGGCACATTGTAAATCAACTATACTTCAATAAAAAAAAAAAAAGAATCCAAACTGCAGGGTCTTTTACTTTTTAAAGATCTAGTAAAAGATCTCTATTACTATGCGATCTTCCAAGCAGAATACTTCAGAACCAGTGCAAGTTAAAACATTAACTGCATCAATCAATCTTAATATTTATGCATTTAATCCTCTAATGTATGCTTTTCTACATGATATTAGATGTACAGAATACATTTATTGGTAACATGAGTTTTTCTCTCAGTTCTTATAGAATGAAATCAGATTGTAGGTAAATCAGTTTATTGAAGCTCTTAGAAAATTTCAGTTAGCTGGCTTCAAAAAGCTAAAATTTGATAATTCATTCTCCTCTATTGTCTGTTTGGGTTCATACATTTTCAGATGCCCATCATCACTGCCCTCATCCCAGTTGAGTGATCAAAGGCACTGATGTTTTGTACTTTCTGAGCCTGACAACTTGTATGTAGTGCTTTGTCTTTCCCTACCAGTGATACAATTATTTTAAGACATTTCTAAGTTAATGGAATCCTTCATTTCCTCCACAAGTTTATAGAGAAAAATATGTGTCAAGATTTATGTGTGTCTCTTTTTACTTTTCCATTTTTTCTTCTCTCATTCTGTGACATTAAATGATAACATTCAGTCTAACTCTGTATATAATATAGTTCTGTAAGTGCAATTTCTTTTATTTTTATCATGGTTATGATTTATCATATTGCACTCCACAAAATGTCAACCTTTCTTTGCTACTCTATTAACCCTATTGCTTGAATAAAAATGCTCCTCATACCAGCCGTCTCAATTCTTAGACAGGAAAGTAATTTCTTTATAAGAAGAGAACATCGTGGATTCTCCTACTCAGTTATTTTGTGAAAAGTCTCTAGTGTGAGTTTGAAGGTTACTCTTGTATTCTATACTTACTACCATTATCAGAAATTATGTATTCAGTGTATGTTGAAAGGTGCTTATTTTCAAATAGTTTCATATTGTGAAATCAAAGAGGAAATATATTCATAATGGAAACATTAGAAAGCCTTTAATTTTTAAAACTGGTTCATCTTCAGCATTTAAGTCATAAAGAGGAAAAGTCTAATTCTAATAGAAAAGCAGAATTGCTAAAATTGTATTTAAAGAAGCTTACTTAATGATTTAGTCATAAATGCCTTGAGGGAATGATAATTAAAAATCAATTTCAATTTTAGTTTGTTACCTCACAAGATTTCAAGTCATTTAACAAAAAATCTGAAGCTCTGAGAAATGTCAAGTTGAAGCTAGTTAAAATATCTGGCCATTGGAAGTGTCAAATATTTGAAGTACACAGGGTATTATTAGAGTCTTGTTCTGCATGTATGTGAGTAAATTTTAATATAATGGATTAGGACCTCACATATTACATTTTTACTGTTGTTTTCTCCAGTTACGGTATAAACACCCTGAGGGCAGAGGTCAGATTGTAGGATTATTTTCTCCATACACAGTTTACAATTCTTTGTATATAGTAGGGATGGGATAATTGATATATTTACAATACTAATGTGCTTAATAAAAACTGAGCATGATAAAGCACCTTATTTTCAAAGAAAATGCCAGCCACGCAATATTATTTTGAGAAAACGAAATGAGGAAAAAAGGAAGACAGGAGGAAATGAGGAAAGATTTAATGAGGTATCTCCTGTCAGGCCCTGTGCTTATAGAAAACACCATAACAAAGATCAAAGGACCTGCCATAATCATACTGTTCATCACTGACAGGAATGAAAATATGTCCATTAAAATGATGATTTTTCAAAATCTCAGACTTTTTTTGGAACTTAATTGGATGTCTTTTCATACTTGGAACTCAATTTGGAAAAGATTCTGGAGGAGATTAAAAAAATAGTCTAGCAACCCATCAGAATTTTCCCAGACTTGTTGAAAGATAAGAATTTTGAATTTGGATTAACATGCTGTGAATACTGGCATTCATTTTATATAACATTCTTGGTTATCTTTTTAAAAACTGCATTTCTGGGGATTAGGCTTGGCTGTGTTTACAGAGAGAGGATAATATTACATAAAGAATTAAACATAGGATTATAAAATACATTTCTCCAGAGCTCATTTTAATGTTATGAATGTGATACAATCATCTTTCCAGAACCCAGCCATGAGTGTGCTTTCTTCATTAATGTAAGAGGGTCTAACCAGGTATGCCCTATTTCATTGTCTCCCGATGTCAAAATGAGGCAGTGAGAAGTGGCAATTATCAAGACCATTTAAGCGTGGGATGTTTCTGTCACTTTTATATCTGGTTTTGTGAGGTCAGTCTTTCTGAGGCTGAACGTGCACTTTCCAAAGACAATACCCAGCTTATAAAGTATTTTTTCTCTGAAAGATAGCTCTATAGTGTTACAGAAGAACCTCTTTACCCATTTGCCCCTCAAGGGGTCTCCATTATTGATCACTCTTGACCTCTGTTTGCCCTGGTTCCCTTGCTGTGTGGGGAGAGGAAGCTGGGTCTGCATACATGGCTTGCCCCCTCTGTCCTACTCATTGGCATCTAGCTGCCTATAGGGAAATAGCTCTGACTTTCTCTTGGCCGTGTGGCATATGTGGCAACCACAGCCCTGACCTTTCAAGAGGATCCCGCTATTTCCAAGTTTGCCGTGACCAGTTTTGTAAACAGGCCTAATTCAGGGGTTCCTTATTAGGAAGACTATATTTTCCCTAAACTAAGCCTTGTTCTATAAGCTCTGTCAGTGCATGGCTGACATTTTTGATGACCATCTGCCTGACCCCTTTGTCTCAGTTGGTTCAGGTCTTGGGTGGAAAAAGCAAAAGTGTTATTCATTGGCTCTCTAAAAATCCTAACATGTTAACTTTTACTAATATAGACTTACCTTTTAAGAAGACATAAACATTATCCCATTAAAAAAAAAAACAACCAATATAGAATCCAAGCATTAATCAGTCTGGCCTTATGAAGGTTTAGCTCTTACTAATCACTGCTCAGGTCATCAAATGATTATAACTTTTAGGTTTAATTCTCCTTCAGCTACATGCTTCTCTTGCACTTCAGGTTTTGTTATTAAAAGCGCAGTTTTCTTCTAACCTGTGATCCACTAGATGCTAGATATTTTGCTTCGTGCTTACTTACTTGAAAAGCATTAACTAATCAGTGAAACCTGTATTTAGCCCAGCCCTTTCTTAACAATAAAGCTAGATATGGTAATTAAGTTTTCCCATAGCTTGTCTTCATGCTTTGAGATTTCTCAGTATTAATGTTATTTCTTTAAATGGTAGAATTTGACTTTCTGTGCCAGCTTAGACATAGCAAGATTTGACCTTTAATATTTCTTCCCCATTCCTCAGGTGTTAGTTTCATCTTTCTCAGACTCTTCTACTAATTCCTTGACTTTGAAGCCTGCAGCCAATATAAATGTTTTGGCTCATTGATTAACTTTTTAAGCCAGTTATTTATTTCATAGGAAGCAGTAGTTTCAGTAGCTGGCTTTTGTCAAAGGCTTTTAAAAAGTCTTGTTCTACTTACCATTGAAAAATACATGTACCGTAAAAGGAAAAAAAATCAACACACAGAAATGCCACTCATTAACTTTTGCCATTTTTGACTTTTCCTGTGTCTAGGGTATCAAAAATTAACTGGAGAAAATCATGTAACCCCACAGATTTTGTCCAATACAAATCCATTCTGAGCTTCATCATTTGACCAAAAAGTATCATTTGGCAATTCTTTATTTCTTATTAACTACCTGCTTAGCACATTTCTTGCATCAGTTCAGATGCAATGAAATAATATTTCTCTTCTATTTCTTTGCAGTATTGTAATTTCTTCTGTTTATCGCTGTTCTTGTTACCTCTAATCCCTTACGGTGTGCAAGGGTGCTTCATAGACACCAAGTATACCTTTATAAAGACCCCAATGGCTGGTTTCAACCAGATTTTAAGCTTCCTTAAGACAAGTACTATGTCTTCAATAAGTCTATTTCTAGGCCAATGTTTTGTACACGATATACCTTCAATAAACCTTACTGAAGATAAATGAAGATTGTTCTACAGTAAAACTGCTTTACCTGTAACTTAGTTATAGAAACTGTATACTGTGATTTAATTGCCTCATAATAAATAATTCTTTTTCAATTTGGAAAAAGAGACAATCCTTAGTCTTAAAATATGTCTTTTTATACAATACCTAAACAATTGGTTGGCAATTTGTTAAAATAAGTATAAATTCAATTTCACATTATCTTTATTCTTTGTGATGAAGTATCTTTTTTAACTTTCTATTGCTTATATTTGTAAAATATAAAAAAACAAAAATCAAAGAACAAAAAAACAAAAACAAAACAAAACAAACTCCCCCAAAACAGTTGATTATTCACTTATTTCCCAACAGGCACAGCTTCTCTCTCCCCCTCCTATCCACCCCCCCTTTCCCCTCTCTTATCTTCCCCCCTTTCCTCTCTCCACCCTCCCTTCCTCTCCCCCCTCTTCTCAGACATCTTGAGAAATTGAAATCTGTTTTAAAATCTAAGAGATACGTTACATTGTGAATTTAAAGAATCATATGAGTAAACTTGTAAAAGAAAGAAAATGCCCATGAAGTTGCTCTGGCTAGAGCACTTAGACCAGAAGCTGGGGGACAGGCTCTGAGATCCCCTTCACCTTCCACCCACACACCAGGGTCTCCACTCTCCTTCCAGCTGTGTCCCCGCTGTGAGGCTCCCCATGAAGTAGTCCTGCTATCCTTAGATGAGTGCTGACATCTACTCATCTTGTTAGTTTTTAAATTTAATTCATCCAACTATTGTCACGATTAGTAGGTTTCCTATTCCTTTCTTATATATATATTTTTAATTATTTATTTTTATTTATTTTGGCTGCGTCGGGTCTTCGTTGCGGTGTGCGGGCTTCTCATTGTGGTGGCTTCTCGTTGTGGAGCGCGGGCTCTAGAGCGTGGGCTCAGTAGTTGTGGCGCACGGGCTTAGTTGCTCCGCGGCATGTGGGATCTTCCCGGATCAGGGATCGAACCCGTGTCCCCTGTCTTGGCAGGCGGAGTCTCAACCACTGCGCCACCTGGGAAGCCCCCCTTTCTTATATTTTTTCTTTACATTTCAGTTTGCTTATTTAAAAAGTTTAACTTCATGTAACATTGTCACCATAGTCTGAATGGTTGTCAGTCATTTCCCATTTGAAAATACCATATAGACTCTAGTATAATGAGCTGGAAATAAAATTTTACCATCAGTAGCGTTAAAGATGTAGAGTGCCGTTGGAACAAATAATAGACTCCTTTTAATTAAGCAAACACACTTTTTGTGTGGTAAATGCACCATATAATTACTATAGTTTTATATTCACAAAGCAGAAACTATGCTTTATGTAACTGTTTTACTTCAGTAAATATTGTATAAGATGATTAAAAGAATTAATTTAGTTGCAGCCTGGGTAGATCCATAAAACTAGAAACACCATAGTAAAATATACTCTGAAGCAGTAGGAACATGATTTCGATTAAGTTTTTCTCCTGTTACTTTTTTTTTTTTTTAAGCAGTTTTTTCTTGAGGAACTTATAGTAGGTATAGCAGCACCATAAAGCCTTTTAAATTTTATTTATTTATTTATGGCTGTGTTGGCTCTTCGTTTCTGTGCGAGGGCTTTCTCTAGTTGCGGCAGGCGGGGGCCACTCTTCATCGCGGTGCGCGGGCCTCTCACTGTTGCGGCCTCTCTTGTTGCGGAGCACAGGCTCCAGACGCGCAGGCTCAGTAATTGTGGCTCATGGGCCTAGCTGCTCCGCGGCATGTGGGATCCTCCCAGACCAGGGCTCGAACCCGTGTCCCCTGCATTGGCCGGCAGATTCTCAACCACTGCGCCACCAGGGAAGCCCCCTCTCCTGTTACTTTAAATCCTCTATAGCATTTAAATCCTAGCAGAAGGATTGTTTGAAGAGTAAATAAACTGAATGTACTTTAGGGTCAAAACTAGTGCTAAAACGACCACTACAGAGGAAGGATAACAGCAAGATAGTTTTCCGTAAGTATTTTCGCTTTAAAATAGGAGTAAAATTCATCATTGTGCTTAAATGATAAGAGTAGCATTTCCTATTCCCACAGGTACTTGTGTTATGTGCTCTGGTATTATTTTAGATATAGAATAAAACCAATGCTTTGGAAATAAATATGATTTTGAAAGTTGTCAGGCAAGCATGAAACCACAGCATGTGAAAGCAGGAAGCACAAAACTAATGGAGTGGAATTCATGGTCTGTTTTCTGTACCTCTTGACTGATGTTCTTACGGAAGAGGTTTTCTTCAAAGAATGTACCATAACTATAGCCAAGAGCACATACACTTACCATACAGCTGTGTGGTGTGATGTAAGAAATGCATTTGCATTGGAGACTGAAGTTTCTGAAAAGGTCCCCTCTGGGATGCAGCATCCTGTGTAGCAACCACTTCTTAAATCGTTGTTTGTGTGAGTAACATTTCAGTTTTATAATAAGATATATTTTCAGAAGAAGAAAAACAAATGGTTTCAGGCCAATTTTACATTTATGTGTGCAATTCTAGAAAGCAAATGCATTTTCCCTGATTGGGTGGAGGGACTCAATGGTTCTTGGGTGTTAGGGAAGCATGGTCTTAGACACAGGAGAATGCGTCCTTACCCTAAATGTGTCCCCTTTGAGCCGTCAATATCTCCTCAAATTTAATTCATAAGTACAATATAAACAGAAAAACAAATGGCCCTTAAAATGTCTGCCATGTTACAGACTGGTAGCATCCATAACTGGTGCCATGTGGCAATTTCATGATTAAAATGATTACGGAACAGGTGGCATTCAGCATTACCGAAGAGACCACACATCAGTCATTCAAGAACAGGAGTCAGTTAAGCTTGTCTATTAAAATGCAGCCCTGTCTGCAGTCTTGAGCTACTTCTAGAGTAGAATTTAAAGGCCACATATTCTCTGGTGCTTTTAGGATTGAAAAAAAATAATGCTAAAGTATGAAATGTCCCGTTTATTCCCTGTACACAATTAACAACGTAACAACATCAGGCCAGCCTTCCAGATTTGTGAATCGTCACAAGATAGAGAAACAAACGACAGTGATCAGCCTGAATTAAAGTTTAGTTTAAGATCCATTTCTGTTGTTTTCTGAACTGTGAATAACGTATATTTCATTGAGTTCTCGTATTCAGTGGGGTTTCTGATTAGTTTGCAGACCTTTTAAAACAAACTGCATGTAGCCATTCCTAACACCTCTTTTATGGAGAGCTTGGATGTATTTGTTAGCTCCTTCTTAATAATGATAGGGCATCTGGCTTTCTGCCACCATCCTTTTTCCAGATATAAAGATACAGCTGCTCCCTTGGAATTATATTCAGAAAGTGTCACACCTCAAAAATCACTTGTTCACAATTCGATTCTATCCTCCCCTTCCACTCTTTCTTATTTTCCTCTGGCATTGTTGGTGACACCCCTCATCTTTCAGGAATTCAGGCTCAGAACTTTAGGGTCAGCCATAATTGATTGACTGACTGACTGTAACTTTTTCTTTGGATAAAATTTCAAATTCTTAAAACATCTTGCATGAGTAACACCTGTGCGCCAGTTATCCAGATTCAGGGGTTGTTCACATTTTGCCTCATTCTTTTTATTATTCTCTCTCTTTTTCTCTTTTTTCTTGATATATACCTAACTTGAAACTTTTTAGACTGAGTTATGTCCCTTTGCTCCAAAACACTTCCAATGTATTGTCTAAAAACAAGGACAATATCGTATATCACCAGAGTATAATTACGTGATATGTATGTGATATAATTATTTGACAATATAATTATCAAAGTGAAAAAAATTAATATTGATAGAAAAGGAGGCAAGAATATACAACGGAGAATAGACAGCCTCTTCAATAAGTGGTGCTGGGAAAACTGGACAGCTACATGTAAAAGAATGAAATTAGAACACTCCCTAACACCATACACAAAAAGAAACTCAAAATGGATTAAAGACCTAAATGTAAGGCCAGACACTATCAAACTCTTAGAGGAAAACGTAGGCAGAACACTCTATGACATAAATCACAGCAAGATCCTTTTTGACCCAGCTCCTAGAGAAATGGAAGTAAAAACAAAAATAAACAAATGGGACCTAATGAAACTTAAAAGCTTTTGCACAGCAAAGGAAACCATAAACAAGACCGAAAGACAAACCTCAGAATGGGAGAAAATATTTGCAAATGAAGCAACTGACAAAGGATTAATCTCCAAAATTTACAAGCAGCTCAATATCAAAGAAACAAACAACCCAGTCAAAAAATGGGTGGAGACATTTCTCCGAATAAGATATACAGATTGCCAACAAACACATGAAAGGATGCTCAACAGCACTAATCATTAAAGAAGTGCAAATAAAAACCACAATGAGGTATCACCTCACACCAGTCAGAATGGCCATCATCAAAAAATCTACAAACAATAAATGCTGGAGAGGGTGTGGAGAAAAGGGATTCCTCCTGCACTGTTGGTGGGAATGTAAAGTGATACAGCCACTATGGGGAACAGTATGAAGGTTCCTTAAAAAACTAAAAATAGAACTACCATATGACCCAGCAATTCCATTAGTGGGCATATACCCTGAGAAAGCCATAATTCAAAAAGTCATGTACCACAATGTTCATTGCAGCACTGTTTACAATAGCCAGGACATGGAAGGAACCTGAGTGTCCATCGACAGATGAATGGATAAAGAAGTTGTGGAACATATATACAATGGAATATTAGCCATAAAAAGAAATGAAACTGCATTATTTGTAGTGAGGTGGATGGACCTAGAATCTGTCATACAGAGTGAAGTAAGTCAAAGAGAAAAACAAATACCGTATGCAACACATATATATGGAATCTAAAAAAAAAATGGTTCTGATGAACCTAGGGGCAGGACAGGAATAAAGATGCAGATGTAGAGAATGGACTTGAGGACACGGTGGTGGGGAGGGGAAGCTGGGACAAAGTGAGAGAGTGGCATGGACATATATACACTACCAAATGTAAAGTAGATGGCTAGTGGGAAGCAGCCGCATAGCACAGGGACATCAGCTCGGTGCTTTGTGACCACCTAGAGGGGTGGGATAGGGAGGGTGGGAGGGAGGCGCAAGAGGCAGTGGATATGGGGATATATGTATACATATAGCTGATTCACTTTGTTATATAGCAGAAACTAACACAACATTGTAAACAATTATACTGCAATAAGGATAAAAATATATTGATATAATATTGTTGTCTGATCCACTGTTTTTTTCCTGGCCCAGGATACAATCTGGGATCTTGTGTTGCGTTTAGTTACCATCTCCGTTTATCTATCGTTATTGTTGCTGATAGGAGGGCTATGGAAGAGATGCTGATATTTGAGTATCTGTCCTCGGGAGAAGCAGTTTTCTCAGGGGAAAGTGAGATTTCAGTTAGACCAAGGAGAGGAAAGAAACATTAGAGGTGCTGTGAGGATTTTAGGGATTTTGCTAACAATTAGCCCTGAATTTCAGATGACCCAGTGGAAGGGTTTTGGGAGTTGAGAAGTGATGGCAGATTGAGGAGGAGATATGCAGAACAGTGTGGGATGAGATGTGAAGAGGGCCACCTGAGTTTCTTGTGGAGATGGACATAAACAGGCGAAAAGGGTATAATGAGATAAGTGAAATGCGTATTGAGAAGGAGAAGTGCCTTGGTGTCTTGCCAGGAGCATGCAGACCCTAGAACTTCCACGTGGCTCCAGCAGGGGTGCCAGACTTGGAGCAGACCTACTTCAGGCATATGAGCTCCTTACTGATTTCTCAAGACAGAGGCAGGAATGTTAAATGTATATACTGTTTGTTCTAGCAGTTCTGCTTAGGAATGGAAGATAAACTAATTAAAAAGTAATGAATTTCTTTAATTTTTATTATGAATCTGTTTTCTTTTGATTTCAAAGAATATTACTGGATACTTAAAAGCAAGAAGCATTCACGTACACCAAACAGATAATTCCTAATAATAATGGCTAATGAGGAATCCCTGTCACTTTAAGAATTAAAACTAAAGACTTTCCTCAGAACATATTATTCTTTTTGTTTAAAGAGAAAAGCTTTCCCTGTCTAAGGACATAAAAGACTGCTCTAGGTAAATAAAAGAGATTAACATATTTCAAAGGAAAGCCTGGTATTTGTTTCACAAGAAGGTTAATATAACTTATGGGCAAGGTATAATACACAGAAAAGTATATTTAAACTCTAGAATTATAGTGAATATTTTCCTTTAATTACAAAATTGGTGAAGAAAAAAATCAGGAGCTAAAAAAGAACACACATTAACTATAGCATATTAAATTTAAATCTTCAAATCTACATTTTGGGGAAATTAAGAGTTCTGTCTACCTGCTAGTAACACAGAAGTTTGCAAGATTATACCACATATTATTACTAGTGGGGAGTAGGAGCCAGGAGGCAAGGATTACCTTCAGGTTATATACATATTTTTCCATTGCAAAATTTGTTTTACCATGTTCATATATTACCTATTCAAACTAAAAATAAAATCAGCTCTATTTGCTTGGCAATGTACAAACCACTTGTCTTGATATTCAAAATTCTCCAGTCCTAAGTATTCTATATGCCTTATTTTAGGTAATCCTCACAGTATCCTTTTAAAAATGAGTCGTTATTTCTATATTTTATGGGAGAGAAAACTGTGATTTACGCAGATTGAGCAACTTGCTTAAGATCACACAGCTAGGAATGAAGAAACTAGACTCTGAATTCAGGAGTCTTTATGCCCCTCTCGGAAGGGACGTCAGGAGCTCAGCCAGCTGCAGAAGAGCGCTGAGCTGCGGAGGGTAAGAGGAGCCATTAAAGCAACAAGCAAAAAACCGGAAGAGTTGAGTGTTGAATCACTTCCTGCTACGGTCTAAGCAAGAGGCTAAAACTGGAGAAAATGCCAATGGCCCCGTCCCATCTTCCCCCACGGAACAGCACACCGCACCTCTGCACCCATCCAGGGTTAGGTGGATCGGCACAGGTGTGAGGGTCGTCTCACTGTTGACAGAGCACAGGACAAAAGGTTCTGGCAGTTTTACGTCCAGGGGAACTTGAGGCGGGAGAGCTTGGAGGAGAAAAGTACTGGGTACTCAGAGTAGGACAAAGTCTCTTCAAGACCTCTGCCCAAGGTCTCAAATAAAAGAGACCTAGGAAGGTAAACGTGTGAAGATCCTGACCAGCCAGGGGCGCCTGAGCCCACGGCAGCAGCTCTCTTCAGAGACCACAGTGCATTGGTTGTGCACCAAGTCTGGTGTGGGGAGGACAGCCTTCCCCCAATGGAAGGCCAGGCAAAGCCTTTGTAACTGCCTGTGGTCAGATCTGGAAAATCACACATAGGTTTTTAACCAGCAGCCAGACTCTTTAGGGACCTCATATTCTTTTGCACAGAGCACAGAAGCAGCCAGATATGACTGAACACCTTCCCCTGCAGTATTATTGCATCTTGCCTAACTTTGCCACCTCTTATCTAAGGTTGGTCCTTCTACGTGTTCTAAGGACTTTGGTTCCATTTCTCACCTAGGGCCTATTAATTATTGCCTTATTCTTCTATAACTGTTTCCTCTCAAAGGAATTTCAGTCGTCAACATTTAAACAGCATTATCTTCCATCTTAAAAAAGAACAGGAAAACAGTTATCAATGCACTGTTTGTTCTGCTGATGCAATTTACTAGCTGACTGTTTGTGGCATCAGTATCCTTAGATCATTTCTTCATCTTCCTGATACCTTCCAATTTCACAGGTTGACTGGCAATGAGATCATAAAAAATAGAGCTCTTGTGAAAAAGAATAGTGTTTAAAATAAATTGAATGAGAATATTTAGGATCTTTTATACATTTTTGGTTACAAAAATGTGAACATGGTGAAAAGTAAGATTAATTTTCCTTTAGTAAATATTCTGAGATTTCAGTTCCAAGTTTATTACCCTCCAAATCCCACTGTTAAATAGCATCTGTACTCAGGCCGAAACCCCCTTATTAGAACAATCTTTGGATTTTTACCTTTTAGATTTATAAATCTATGTCAATGTCTACTCTAGAGTTTATTGATATATATATAATATATTTAATAAATATAGATTTATTATAGATTAAGTATGTCTTTTACTCAAATAAATGATACTTTAAAGCATTTAAAAAAAATATCTGAAACATGATGTTGGGATGTTATTGAATCTTCAGTGTTTTCCTATTGCCCTCCACTGATTCCTATTACCCTAGCCCACAAAGCTTTCTTTTAGTTCATTTCTTCAGGGTATTATTCCATTTTAAGTGATACTAAGTGAAAAAAGAGTTGATTGCATTGAAGAGTTCCTATTGCTATATTAGCTCACTAATGTGGACACCTTGCAATGACAGTTACCTGCATCACGGGGAAACCTGATCTTGTGAGGCCAGAGGGAGATAAATCTAGTTGAGGCTGCACTGCTTAATAATGGTTGAGGGTGGTGGGTGGAGAAGCCTTCATTCCTAGGCAGGGTGGTGACATTATGCAGAGATACAGAGAGATGTCAAGGATTTAGTTGGGGGGAAATTGAAGCAAAGTTTGATTGAAGGATTCAATTTGAACTGCCATGCATTTTGAAGGTGGCATTCTACCTCTTCGGGAGGGCCAAGTAGCATACCAGATCCTAGAAGAAAGAGGGCATGACTAGACATTTTTTCGGAGAAATGAGAGGGCCCTTTGGACGTGTTTGCAGGCAAGTCTCAAGAGCAAGATGGCTCATGAGATGCCATGTTGGAGATGGCCTGAATAGGTGCCATGGCCAGTGGCTTGTGGAGAGGGGCACATCTAACCTTGGATTTTTGCTTTCTGCTCTGTAGCATATTTATGTTATCTAGCCCTTTATAAAATTTGGTTAAACTCTCTGGCCTGTGTTAACTGAGCTTTGTGGGAACTCGAGGAGACTGTGTTCACATTTGTGACTCATTAGATTTGAAGATGGCTGCAACTGCACAAAGAATTGGTTACCAGGCACCAAGAATCCAGGAGCAGTGTTCTAGAACAAGAGGTAGAACTGGATGATGAGACTAGATTTGTGGAATATGTAAGCCTTCCCTAGGGATTCTCAGAAATATGAGTGATAAGAACATTGTAAAAACTGCCTGCAGGAACATAGAATGGGTGCTTTCTACAGTAGATGATTATTGAAGTGAAGGTTGAGAACATATTGCCTTTAGTATTATCTTTATAAATATGTATATAATTACTTAGGGTTTCTTAATCTGGGATCTCTAGGGGATGTGTGGACAAGCTACATTATAGTCAACATTTTGTCTATGCATATATCTTCTCTTGGGGAAAAGAGTTATAATTCTTATTAGATTCTGAAAACAGCCCATAAGTCAAGAAAAGGCACAGCTGTGTCTCTGGTTATAGCATATTAGCTTCATATGTTTTCAGAATTGTTTTTTCTTCTTTTCAGTTTAACATTATACTTTAAGCATTTTCTCCAGATAATAATTATTATTTGAAGGCATGAATTTTGTTGGCTGCCTCATATTCTATAATAGAGATACATTATAATATATTTAAGCATTATGCTGTTATTAACCAACTCGTTTTCTAATTATTCACTATTAAAAATAATGCAGCTATAGCAAGCAGAATTCTAAAAATGGCCCTCCAAGCCTCCCTGCCCAAATTGTTGGAATCTGTGAAGACATGAGATGTCATTCCCGGGACTTTGTTATGTATATGACACAGTTGACCTTAAGATAGGAAGATTATCCTATTCTAATCACTTGAGCCATTTTAAGAACAGAGTTTTCTTTGGCAGAGGAAGAAATCAAAGAGGTTGAAAGCAAATGAAGGATTCTGTGCTCTGTTGCTAGCTTTGACAATGGAGGGTGCCATTTGCTCAGGGCTGCAGCTGGCCTCTAGAAGCTGGTTGCAGGTATCCTGTTCCTGTTGCCAACTTCAGTGTGAATGTTACTGTTGTCTTACTTCTGAATATGTTGGTTTTAAAGTAGGTGGTTTTTATTATGTTATCCGAATTTTCTTCTTAAGTCCCATGCAGTATGATCAGGAGGACTATTTCTTCAGATATCAGATTTATTCTAATAGCATCTGTGCTTCTCACTTCTCTCCTCTTTTTCTGTGAAATATAATGAAAAAGCTTATGGACTTCTTCATGAGCCAAGTTTGGCTATTTATATTTTCTGAGAAAACCAAACATTTCACAAATATTTCCAAATGTGTTATGTATAGTGTTTTATTCTGTTTATTTAATCCAAGAACCTATGGCTATGCTTCATCGTTATAATTAAATTTATTTTTAAAAAACATTTTAAAGTATATTTGCTCTATTTTAAAACTATTATATTTTGCAATAATTTAATATTTAGTATTTTATAATTATCTTTTACATTTATTTATCAATTCTGTTTCTCATTTACTCTTAAATAATTTCTGCTTTTAATTTTAGTATATGTAACCTTCATGAGGTTAGGGACAATGTCCATTGTGCAGCATTGAATCCCCAGTGTCTATAATATACCTGGCACCTAGTAGATGGCAATGTATATTGGTTAACTGAATGAATTACACTTCTTAGATTTTTTTAAAAACCTGAGTCAAATATTTAATTAAATAGTGAAATTGTATAAGGTGATTAAAATGACTTTGGGTCTCAGCACTGCTTTGGCTGTTCATGTAATCTGTTGATTAGTTTTGTGGCAATTTTCATCATTTTCTAAATATGTTATATTTCGCTTACACCTTTCACCCAGTAGTTATTTAAATTAAAATGCCTCGATCATCAGGTATTTTGTTTAAACTTTTATTAGTAATTTCAAATTAGAGAACATTTAGGTAAGACACTAAATACTATAGATATTTGTGGCCTAATATATGATTAATTTTATAAATGTTTCATAAGTGCTTAAAAGAAATCTATACTCTGTTCGTAAGTCATTTAATAATTTTATCATAATAATAAGAATTCTATGGCCTAATTTTATTTCCTTCCTGATTTAAAGGCTGAGAAATATGTTAATGTCAACCACAAAAACTTTAATTCCTTCCTGACATTCTAATTATATAACTATTACATGTTTACATTTTATGCTATGTTGCACATAAAATTTTCTAAATGTTTAAGTTTACAGTATACTTCTTATAGGAATAAAATGACCCTCACTTGCTTCTAATGCCTTGAGTCTTGCCTTCATATTGTCTGAAGTTAGCCCTGTTATTCACACTTATTTTAAAAATTTTGTTTAAAGCAATAGTAGTAATACAGAATTGGGTGATTAGAGATGAGATAAAAATGATGTATCAAATGCTCAATTAAAATCAAAAGGCAGAAAAAAAAAGGAAAAGAAAAATGAAGAAATGCAATGAACAGAAAGCAATTGTAAATATGGTAGCTATTAATCCAACTGTATCTCTAATCATGTAAGGTGCGAATGATCCAAATATACCAATTAAAAGTCGGAAATTGTCAGAATGGATAAAATGTTTCAGATCCAGCTATATATTGTCTACAGATCCAGCTATATACTGTCTACAGATCCAACTATATATTGCCTACAGATACATTAAAAGTAAGAGATGGTAAAAGGTATATCATGCTAACACTAATCCAAAGAAAGTTGGAGTAGCTCTATTAATTTCAAACAAAGCAGGCTCATAACAAGGAAATGTCTTAATCACCTTTTATTCACCTCATTGGTGAGGGAGGGATTCTCACCCTGGGGTTATAGCAGTGGCTGACCATACAACACCCAGCACTGAACAGATGAAGTCATAGCGGTTTATTAGTCGCGTATCCTCACAGCGCAGGGGAGGAGGACGTGGACCCCGGGCAGGACAACCTGGGGGCTGCGCTTGGGAACACAGTGAACAGCCTGGGCCTGTGGGAGGCAGGCTTTGCAGCATCAAAGGGAAGGGGTGTCCCCGGCTCCTGCAGGACGGTGCGATTAGCTTGAGTCATTCCACTGACCGCACAACCTGAAACCTACTACTTAGGGATAAACTGCGCCTGGGCCCCAAGGTAAGGGTTGTTTGACCAGGAGGTTCACATCTGAGGGCGCAGAATGGGGAGGGGAACTTGTGTTTAGGCCATTTGAGGCCCTCCCAATTATACTAGATGTCAACGGGACATGTAATATTGGACCTTAAATTTAGGTCTTATATCCTAGAAATATTTTTAGTGATAAAGAGGGCATAATGACAAAGGGATCAATTCTCTAAGAACCCATAACAATCCTAAATGTGTATGAACTTAACAACAGAATATCAAAAGACTTGAGGCAAAATCTGTTAGAACTGAAAGGAGAAATAGATAAATCCATTGTTAAAGCTGAAGATTTCAACACCCCTCTGTCAGTAATTGATAAATCATGCAGACAGGAAATCAGTAATCTGTGACCTGAACAGCAGTATCACTCAACTTGATCTAATTGAAATTTATAGAATACTTCATCCATGTATATGACTGTTTAGAAAGAATGGTAAAGAGGGTTAATAGATCAGTCGTTGCCAGGAATTCAGTGATGGCGAGAGGATATTTTAGAACAGTGAAATTATTTTGTATGTTATTGTAATGGTGGATATATGGCCCGCTGCAATCGTCAGAACTCATAGAATTTTATAAAACAAAGAATGAAACAATGTATGGGGAAAAGAAACCACCTAGGATATTGTGGAAACCAGAATGGAATGCATAAGAATTTGCATTCATTTGTGACAGAATAATTCACACGTCTTCCTCAATTTACAATGGGTTACATCCTGATAAACCCATCCAAAGTTGAAAATATGTCGAAAACACATTTAGCACACCTAACCTACCGAACATCAGAGCCTAGCCTAGTCTACCTAAAATGTGCTCAGAACACTTGCATTGTCCTTATACTTGGGCAAAATCATCAAACACAAAACCTATTTTATAATGAGTTGAATATCATGTAATTTACTGACTACTGTACTGAAAGTGAAAAACAGAGTAGTTGTCTGGGTACAGAATGCTTGTAAGTGTACGGGTTGTTTACCCTCCTGATCACGTGGCTGATTGGGACCTTCAGCTGTTGCTGCCCCGCATCATGAGAGAGTCTTGTACCGCCTATCACTAGCCCTGGAAAAAAATCAATATTCAAAATTCGAAGTAGAGTTTTTACTGAAGGCATATCGCTTTCACACCATTGTAAAGTTGAAAAATCATAAGTCAAACCGTCGCTTGACCTCACCGAAGAGGGTGTATGAAAAAAATGGGCTGATCTAAGAAATGAGTATGGTCTGTGAGGCTAAAGATAAAAGGTATTGTCCAAAAGCACAGAAGCCAGTGGATAAAACGGGGGGTATAGATGAACAATTATGAAACCACATACAGGTTTTCTGGAAGTCAATAATGCAGTAAGTTAGTGGTAGACTGTGGGAGCCAGGTTTCTCACTGTTGGAGTGACAGAATACAGATCAGCAAGGGCAGGAGGCCAGAATGACCCATGTAGTTATAGAGTTGGAGACATCAGTATGGCATCCTGTTCAGCTTTTCTAGGCACAGATGAACGCAGATAGAAACATGAATAGGTAAGTTCGTATTCACAAGTTAGTCTATGAGACAACCTGGGTGCATTTTGAGGGCATTAGGCTAAGTGAAATAAGTCAGACTGAAAAAGACAAATAATGAATAATCGTATTTATTTGTGGAATCTTAAAACAACCAAACAAACTCATGGAAACAGAGTAGATTGGTGGTTGCCAGGGGTGCGGGGTGGAGTAGGGTGGGGAAAATGGGCGAAGGTGGTCAGTGGGCATAAAATTCCAGTCATAAGATGAAGAAGTTCTGGGGGTGTAATGGACAACACGGTGACCATAGTTAACAAAACTTTATTATTGTTTCTTGAGAGTTGCTTAGAGAGTAAATTGTAAAACGTCTCACCACAAAAAGAGGTAATTATGTGAGCTGATGAATATGTTAACTAACCTTATTGTGATAATCATTTGCAACGTACGTGTACATCAAATCATCAAGTTGTAACCTTAAACTTACACGGTATTGTCAATTTTATCTCAGTAAAGCTGGGGAAAAAGAAAACAATAATAGAAGAAACTGGGTTTGAGGTAAAACGGAGCTCTCTGTACTATCTAACTTCTCTCTAAAACAGTCTATTCTAAAAGATTTAGGAAAGCATAACAATTCATTTAAAATTTTTATTTGGTTTTCAAGGGTGCCTATTAGATAACACTCTTATTTCCCACCAGTGCTATGAAAAATGTAAAACAATGGTGTGGCCGGTGAAGGCCGTATTATTTTAGTTTCTGCTAGTGGCTATATTCTGGGGTATAAATTAATGTGGGAGGGTTAGGGTGTGCAAGTGAAGGCCTAGGAATGGCAGGTTTTCTCACCTGACTCTATCTTATAGTTTGAAGCACTGCTGGTGAATCTGATGCTGATTGGATTTCCTTTGAGGGTAGGGGAGGCGATGACAGGGACCCTGGTCATTCTGACTGGACCCTTAGATTTTCCTGTTTCATTTTGGAATGAAGGGATATTCCGCCTTGTGAGCTTAAAGAATTAATCTATACAAGACCTCATTAAGCCATTCAATATGCAGAATCAAGTATTTCTTCAGACTAGGATACGTTTCCTGTGTTATTTTAAAATACATACCTTCTTCCATTTGTTTCTCTCTTTCTTCAGCTCCTACTATTTCAAAGCTGTTTCTTAGCTCTTTACTTGAGGTCTCTAATCTCTCATCATGCTTATCTCTTCGGTCTGTATTTTGAGACAGAATTCCCATTCAGGCTTCCAATCAGTCTATTCCTTTCCAACACGTGCCATGCTTCCTCGGGAAGCACCCAGCTCCTCTCCCCAGGCCTCTGCACCCTTGTCTCTTGAAAGCTGCTAAACAGACCAAACAACAGATTCTCATGCTGTCCTCTCCTCCAGAGATTGCTGGAGAGCCTGACTCTCAGATGTGTCCTCAGGCTATCCTGCTGCTGTCACTCTCAAAAGAACTGGGTAAGGAAGCAGGAAGGCAAAGGGATTAGAGTATAATTTCTTACACTTGCCCTCAGGAGTGAGTGACAGAGAAGTCTAAAAAGACCAGAATTAGACACCCAAAAATCAAACCATAAGATTATGTGGCATATAACATAGAATAAGTATGTTTTAAATACTTTAAAGTAATAAGGATATAAGCAAAATTAGAATGGAGACATAAGATACCGGAAATAATTGAGGAAAAACCAAACAATACTTCTACCAATGAATCGTGTGTTAAAAAAAAAAAAAAATTAATGGATATTTTTAGCAAGTGGTGCTAGAGCAACCAGATAATTGTCTGGAGAAAAAGTGATGTTCAGCTCTTAACTCCACTATAGAAATCCTTAATTGGAGAAGGCTTATAGACCTAAATGTAAATACTGACAATACAATTTCTAGAAAAAAAATGTTGAATATCTCTTCAGCCTTAATTGTAGACAAAAATATAACATAAAAAATATGATATTACATAAAAAACCTTGATATAACATTAAATAAATCACCAACCATTAATAAAAGAAATTGATAATTAGGATTTTATGAGAATTAAACATTTTTGTTCATTCAGAATCATCTTTAAGACATTTCAAATGCAGAGACTGGGAGAAAATATTTGCAATACACACATTGGATGAAGAAGTTGCATCCAGAATGTATAAAGAATACTTACAGATGAATAATAAAAAGATAAATGACCCAATTAAAAAAATTTAAAAATGGGCAAAATACTTGACAAGACACTTCACAAATCTCCCTCTTTCTCACCAGCTAGCATAAGATAAGTTGCTAATAATTAGTCATAAGGAAAATGAAAATAAACCACAAAGAAATATGACTTTACATTCTCTAAAATGGTTAAAATTAAAATGACTGACATCATATGATGGAGAGGATTATAGCAATTGAGACAACCATACATTGTTGATAGGAATATAAAATATTAAAAGCATTTTAAAGAGTATTTAGGCAGTTTTGTATAAAGATAAACATATAGTAACAATTCTACTCCTAGGTTTTTACCTAAGAGGAATGAAAACATGTGACCTAAAAGGACTGATACAAAACTGTTTATAGTAGGTCTATTGATCGTAGTAGCCAAAACCTAGATGCAACCTAAATGGTGATCCAAAAAAAAAAAAAAAAATAGATTAAAATTTTGTATGTAGTGTTACAAGGGATTACTATTCAGGAAGGAATTTTTTTTTTTTATAAATAACTATAAAAATTGTTTAAAAAACAAAGGAACTAAACTTGCTTTGTACATATAAATATTGTTGGATGGAAAATTACCTAGTTGCTTATAATATGGCATTCCTCATGATTTAGTTGTGAGTACTAGCAACAACAAAATAATAGCAACTTAAATACTGTAGAAGATTATTTTCTCTTTATAAAAGAGTTTAGAGGTGATTAGTCCAGTCAGTCAGGAAAGGATATTGGCTCCACCATGATCATAGAACTAGGTTCTTCCATCTTGCTCATTTTATTGTTCCATAGCATGGTCAAAATGGCTGCTCAAGCTCCAGCCATTATGTCTGCATTCCAGTCAGCAAAGAGGGAGGTTTGAAGAAAGTAATAAATCTCTTTAAGAATTCCTCCTGGAAATCACACATACCATTTCCACTTACATACCATTTCTATTTGACCCATTGGCCACAATTTAGTCACACTTAACTGTAAGAGGCAGGAATATTTGTTTTTCTATACTTGGCAACCATATGCTGAACTAAAAATCAAGGGTTTTATTTTTAAGGAAGGAAAAAAAAGTGTAGTTATTGGAAACAACTTTCAGTTTCTGCCACAAAGAAATATCTGCAATATGAGTTCACAGA